>NW_020270366.1:24231091-24295411 GCF_002803265.2 Melanaphis sacchari | reverse complement strand
TATTATATATTATATAATATATAATATATATATATAAATATATTATCAAAACGTGTAAGTGTGTGCGCAGCACTGTGTATATAGGTGTTTGTGTGTGGAGTAATGTTTTATCTCGACCAGGCCGCCACCGATGTGACGGTTTCTCACGGTTCAAATAAATCCTCCAAACAATATTTGCAGCATAATCTCATCTTAAAAGTGCTGACTAATCTTTCCCGCAACGACAACGGCTTATAAACTTTAATCAGCACAGATGACCGTAAAAACACGTAGACGATGGTATTTTTGACACAATTTCAGTTTCACGACATTCTTTAGAACGTTAAAAAATATTTATTATTACACCCAACTATAATAAACAATTGTTTTTTTTTTTAATATAAAGTTTAAATTTAAAAACAAAATAATATCATAGCAAAGTGCGTGAAAACTATTTATCAAATTGAGTACACCATTGAAATTGTTTGCTTGCAACGTTGAATCGAATTATTGTAGAAATTGATTGTATGCATGTCTACTATATATAGTGTACGTGCAAAATATACGTTCTGCATGTAAATTTTGCAATAGTTTAAGGCGTTTAATCTATTACATTTAATTGAATTTTAAAAAAAATTTAAAAGAAATATATTTACTTGCCATATTAGATTTTTTGTATTATATTTAAATTGAATAAGTATATGTGTACATACTATACAGCAAATAAAATTATAATATAGATAACAAAATAAAAATAATAAATGGATTTTTTTTTTCTTTTATTGTGAATAAATCTATATCAAAAATGAAATATTAGTTAAGACAAACTCCAACATATAGTTAGTTTGTTCATTATATTGACGAATGTATATTTTATTATATTACTACAAAACGTGATTAGTAGTACATTTCGGGGATTCTATAAATTGACTTTATTAGACAATAATAATAATTAATAATATATTTTATTAATTATGTGAAAAATGTAGGTATTTAATTTAATTGAGTATGAAAAAAGGTTATTTACAATTTTTATTTAGTACTATTTGCTAAAAATACATTTTTTATTTCAGGATTTTGTATGATAAGTTCGTTGAACAACAAAAACCGCGAAAAATCATTATTTTTAAGTATTTATATAGAGTAATATATACATACGATAAAATATATCTATTACCGAAAAAGATCATAATTTAGGAATTTTCGTGATTTCCTAGTCATTGTCAATAATGACTGGAAAGGATAGGAAATATTGAATATTTCGTAACTTTATCAACATTTCCAAGTTATATAAGGCAATGTTATAAATCCGTATCAAAACAAATATCAACACCGCTTTATCGGTAATCGATCTGATTATGAAACATAGGTAGGTACCTTAAGTATATTCGTATATGGTAAGTCCGATTTTATGTTATAACCTATTGTAACTATTTTCAACAGCATATTTGGATCGCAAGGATTAACAAGATGCCATTGTAAAACACAGTGTAAAACCAATAGATGCGTTTGTCGTGCATCCACTAGATTATGTAATTAAACGTGTCATAACAGTTTACCATGTAATAATAAGGACGGCAAAACATAAAATATCGATGTTATTAAACAAAAAAAAAAAAAAAAAAAAAAAAAAATGTAATAAAGATAATGATTAATCCTAAATGTTTAAAGATTATGATTAATCCTAAATAGATATTATCATATATTTTCGATTTTTAACTTCATTTTTAATATTATCATTAGGGTTAGGATGTTTATGACCTTAAAAAGACTAAAAAATACATGCAAATATGCTCAATAAATATTAAATTATACCCTTAAAAAAATTAAATATATCATTTTCGTTATATCGAGGTTTATATTATATTTAAGTTATTTTTAAACTTGCAACACAGAATTGAATGTATCTGATTCTATGTCGTTGAATTTATTACCGAATCTGTAATAAGAACGACTAAAAGAAAAAATATGCAAAAGTCATAAACATACTAACCCTAGTTATCATCAATGCCTTCTTTTATTAGGAATTGCCATCAATGACCAGTTATTGACGTTAATTCTTTACTAAATCAGGCATTTTCGTTATTAACTAGGCATTGTCAACATTGACTAAATGTTATATTTTCCTTCCGGTAACATATTTACTATTATACTACATTAGATATATCGATTATTATGGCCAATATTTAAATACTAAGTTATATCTCCTACCTACCTATTTGTTTGATTAGAAATGTATTAAATTGTCGCTTATTACACATATTTTGCCTTTTTAAATAAATAATATTTTATTTAATTATTATAAATTAGGTATACACTACGAAATGATTATATTAATTTTTAAGATTCTTATACATCATAAATAAACAACATAGAACGATGTATTTATATGCATTATTGTGGCAATATAAATATTTCCTGTAAATTTTAGTCTTATACAAGTAATCAGTAAATATAATGTACACAGGGACTGGGAGTTATATTTTGATAACATGATACCTTCGCGGCTTCGCAATAAAGCCACGGGAGGCGGGAACGTGGGTGACTTTAATAGTTTCCAATGAGAAAATAATAAATTTAACGATTACTTGTCCGAAATTAATGGACAATCGCGAACGTTAAACGGTTTTATTGCTAAAATACGACCGTTTAATAAATGTCGGACAAATCCTATAAAGTCGACTATAGTTAAAACCCGTGTTAAATAAATTAAAAAAAAAAAATGAAAATAATGTACCTACAACTATAGAAATTAGGCATCTATTTTAAATAATACTTATCGTCTTTTTGTAAAAAAAAAAAACAAGCAAAAACAATTCAAACGGAAAATATACTATTGGTAGGTATATTAATAGTAAAAGTAATAATTTTAGTAAACATAGACATTAAGGAAAATACGTATTAACTATAAATGTGCGGAAGTCATTTATTCACGTAGTTAGGAAAACATATTATCTTGTTTAAAGTGTAGCTTAAATCCAATTAAATAATATGGTCTAAGTATAAATACGATTAATCAATAATTTTATAAAAACGCTTAAAGTCGTCACCAAAATAAGTATAAATGAAGCGAATGCTAGTATAAAAATATATTATAATAATAGCATCGTATACGAAGACAATTTTTTTAATCGAGTGAAAACCACACGTATTCTTAATCAACGTGGTTGGCTGTCGCGTTATATGAGCGTCGGACTTTTACCGCTTACAGACTAGAATGAAACATGACGACGACGATTTTATATTATTATATTTTTAATAAATTCATACTGTATATTATACAATCGACCAGTTATTTGATGGGTCCGACGAAATATTGTAATATAAATTAACGTTTTTGGCTGAAATCCATTATACGCCACTACAACACAGTGGGGATAACCATCGTGTGAGGCCACGATTTTCATAGAGTTCTTTAAGGCATACAATGCGAGTACACTGCCTATGGATGATTAGTATATATATCATATAATTATTAGCATTGATTTTAAAATCAATGTTATTAGTAATAATACGTAGAACGCATAACAATATACATTGCATATTTGTATATTAAGTATATTAAGTACTGAAGACTGCGTCTGTGGTTATTACTGTATTATCGTTTTGTTGTCGCGTTATTTAAAATATTGTAATAACTGTCGTCTGTCACTGTGGTGCATCTAACAATAATATGTAAATATTATACGATGTACATTGCAAGAGTGTTAGGACATGGTCGAATGCATTGTAATTGACATTAGAAAAAAAACGCACATCGGCGTTGACAGCCGTAATTGACGGTTAAGTTAATATGCGCTCCGCGAATGTGTACCAATAAAGGATGAAATTTACAACGCTCATTTCAGTATGCTTGCACGTACTCACGTCACATTGATAATCGTCAATCGAAGTAATGATTCTTTATTTGTACACATTGTACATACTATTACTTAACATACTCTTATATACGATTATATACAATCATAATAAACGTAACAAATAAAATGTACACATACGATATGACGATCTATATATAATACTTGCGGGCCGAGGCGTCCATGGAAAATTAGAACAATATTATATAATTTTAAAAGAATAATTTAATTTATTTTCAGTTACGCCAACCGAGCATATACTTCAGCAGTCATATAATATGCACGATGTACCATACAAATTGAAGTGACAGTGACACAAATTTGTTTTCATCAGCCAACAGCCAATATTTTTATAATTATCAAAACACTAGTAGTTGGACGCAACTGTTTTTTTTTTTTTTTTTTTTGTAATCTGCTAACATTAGTTATCTATAAAAAACAGCTAGTAGTTTAATATTGATACATTTTTTATTTTCTTGAATCAATAATTGATGATGATGCAATATTATAATGTCTTATCAATATTTAAATATATTTTCGTATTGATTTATCATAATATAGAAGTTAATTTATCACAGAATATTTTTAAATTATTATAAAGTAAGCAGCAATAATATTTACTAGGCTAAGCGAGAATTTTTTATTAATTAGTGTACTTTAGTACGCTAGATATTATATCGTGTGCACTATTGTGGTGTTTTAAATAAAGTAGTGCGTTACAATTAAGGTACTACTACTCTCAAACACTGCAAAATATCCAGTAAATATATTTCTAATCTGTTTATTGTATATTATCCAATACACATTTCTTATTGAAATATCTTAGTTGTTTTTTATGTAATGGTAAAATTTCATTTTTCGTCTATTTATGGGATGAAATTATTTTCAAAAAAAAGAAAAAAATGCATTGATCGCCAGTAACTAAAAAGTTCACGAATATATTGCAGACACAGATAAAAAAATGGAAACAACAAGTTTGCTATTCTCAGCAGATCACAATGTTTTTTGATTATACCTATGTTTAAAAATTATTCAAGTACCTATCAAAATAATAATTTATTATCCAAAGTCCAAATACATTTATGTAAATGAAAAAAATTTAGTAATATTTATTTTGGCCAAATAAATCGAGCCAGGAAATATACACCCCTTATGCATTGGCAAAATATTTAAAACACATTTTTGCCCGGAGCGCCGATGTGCCGAGGTTTTTTGTAGCGCCGAGTTGGGTATATAAATTCATAACATTATCTATTATCCGTGGTCATATTATTGACGCATTTAATATATTATCGTAAACATTTTGTTTTTGAAAAACAAAAAGATTTATTGGTATAAAAGGGGCAGGGGTTTTGTTGCAAGAGGTTTTAATTTTTTTCCTACGACGGTAAAATAAATACATACATACATTTATATATATATATATAAATTATATACGTTACGTATACCTACTGCCTACTATCGATAATAATGTACTTATTTTGCGGGATGTGGTCTACTACGTTAAGCGCGTGATGATAATTATTATTTATTACCATTAAAGTGCAATATGATAGCAATAATTTGTATTATTTTGTCGTTTTTCGGAGAGGCCAAGTTCAAGACGAAGTGCAATAAAACACTGCGGCGTGCGGCGATTTCGCCTGGAACCACACGAATGACAATACGAATATAAGTCCTAATATCATTATATATATATAAATACAGTATGCGATGTGCGGGGCCGACGTCTGCGGGTACTTTGTACACATCGGACGCGGGGGAATTCCAAGCACGTTTACTTATACCCGGAGCAAGAGACGGCGCTTTTAATTGGACTCGCCGGACACGCCCAGTTCGTACACTGCCTCCGGCGGTGGCGGTATACCGTTCGCTAGCGCGCGAACAAACGGTGACGGACGGACACGGACGGACGTCGCCGCACACGAACGCACGCACGCACTCACGCACGCACGCACTGCGCACATCGCATAAGGTATATAATATATTATTATAATGGTAATAATATGTGTGTCCGAAACAAAATCTGTGTACGGCTTCCCGTTCACCCGGTCGCAAAGCGCGATTTAATAATACAACGTTATGTATATAAGTACGCGGGTAGCCGCGCCACCATTTTACCGATCGGATTACTCTCCCTCTCTGCATAATAATATAATAATATAATAGTATATCCACGTAATATAATAATAATAATAATAATAATAATAATAATACATAGGTGGTACGCATAAATCCCTCCACACTCGCCACCGCCAATACAACAATATATTACAACACCCTAGAAAATCCGATATTCGTCTTCACTTGCCGGTCGACTGATTGCCGCGCGTGCGAAAATAATGATACGGGGATAAATATAATATTATAACAATATAAGAGTAGACTTGAGACTTAACACCACGGCGACGAGCGTGCACGCGTACCTGCATATAGATAATACTATATAATATCCGATAAAGGAATAATACTACGAAGATGTCTTGGTCGGCCTCGGATGTAGGTATAACATTATTAACGTTACACGATATATTAAAATAGTATCTACTATGTAGAACAAGAGAAACAAACCAGCAGTCGATCGCGATCGACTGACCGATCTTTAAAGAATAATCAAATAGGTAGGTCGTAATGAAAAATAACTATTCCAGTATCGGACTACAGAAATTTGTTTGATCTGGATATAAAACTATTTTGCAACTATAAGTCTATAAATAATGACATAGCAAAAAAAAAGATTTTATACTTTAAATTTCCTCAGAGTTTTGTAGCGCGATACATTCAAAAATACCCAAATTCACGCGGATATTGAGCATAGCATAATAACAATAATTTTGATTTAACTTTAAGGACAACTGTTTCTTTACAATACTATATGCCAAATATCACATTAATAATATATTCTATAGAAAAATATCGTATACATAAATGGAAACAGATTTTAAACTTACGATAACGACAAGTATATTTAGATACATTCATAATATAATCGATATATAAGGAGGTGACGACGGAATGATATATATATATATAATATGTATAATTTACATGATAATAACGTTATGATCAAAATGCGTGTAGGAATATAATATAGGTGTAAGTCGCCAGGGGAGAAACGTGCGTGCGAAAAAAAAATAAAATCGAAATTCACGTGTCCGCGTGTGTGCATAAATTACATTGGCTGGCACACCGTGTTTTCTCGTTTACCCGTGTACCTATTAGCAAAGGGGGAAAATCGGAAATTAAAAATCACAATAGGCCACCCTGTACGCATTAATTTAAAAGTGTACACAAGTGCTGTAACTATATAATACTTTGTGTTGTGAGACGGTATAAACGGAAACTAATAATAATACAATAATTCGATCTTGCGTGCGATTCGGAGAAGGCTGACACCGTGTAGTTATAGCATGGTTTTAACACGGGACGTCGTCGATAAAATATAGATATTATAGTCCCCCTGCGAAAGACCGTTAAACTTTCAATAGTTGTTTCCGCACATACACGTGGCGAGAGGCGTAGATTTACAGATAAAATGCGAGGTGTTTGCGAATTGGAATTAAATTAATTTATTCTATAAATACATGACAATAAATTATAATAAAATTTAAAAGATAATAATTTATTAAAATAATGTAGGTATTTATTGTATCGTTCTGTCGTCGCGTTTCCCATCAAATTTCCACAGTTGCGTTATCGCATATGGAAAATATACAATAGGTACATAGATACTGCAAGAGCATACCAAGGCAACACGTACAAATGTATATAATATTTTTTTATAATGGTCAAAATTTGAATGTAAAATCATCCACCCAGAGTTTGTCACTAAAGATGGCGTTTTATTTATCATACACGCGTGCCCGTAGTATTACGTTTACTTACTTACGACACGCTGAACCGTAAAACTTGTTTTCTACCAAGTTTCTAAGACCCTTTATACACTGAGTATTTGTTGTAGTATACATATATATATATATAAAAGAAGAAATACGACAGATTTGCAGTGTTTTGAATGTATACTTAAACACTTCGTCCGAAAATAAAGCGGACTAAAATAGTGTTTCAAAACTAATATATTATACACATATAATTGACAAGATTTATCTGTAGTGGTATAAACACACTATATAGTGGAGCGACAGTGCAGGCGGTGCACTAATACATTTGATCCGTGAAATGCTCGATGAACGTTAATTAATTTTTTTGGGGAAATGTGTCACTTTTGACAGCTAGTTGACCTCTTTAGTTGACGGCCTCGAGTACCTCCGGGGATGTTAAAAATTAAAATATTCTCTCATTCGAACACGAATAATATTTCGAAAAGTTTAAACATTCGACTAGATAATAATAATAGATAATTTATATTATAAAAGAAAATGGTATTATACGTGGAAATAATACTATAAATCTGTTTTAGTCATGTATACTTACTATATAAATATATCGAACATACTACAATGGATTTGTGATGCGGTATTAAACGATTAAAGAAAGTCGATCAAACTTTATCCAACAAGACGGGTCAAGATAAGGAAAGTTAATAATTTTCTTTTTCAAAAAACGTGGTTTATTCTTTGTCTAGGGAGGTTTTCCTAGGGAAATATAAAGGTGTCAGCCCGATAACAAATAAACCGTATTATTTTCAGGATGAGCATACGGTTTTTCCCACGCGAAGGGGTGCAGGATCGTAAAAGAAGATTACTTAAGTATACCATATTGGAGACCACCCGATCATATATGAGTTTCGATCAGGGTGGAATCGAGAAATCCATTAGTCTCGCCAGTCCCGCTGCCAAAGATGACTATAATCGAGGTCATTGTACGAGAGTTCGTTGTTTTAATCCGTTACACATGTTATTAGATTTTTCAGAGGCATTTTTATCATTGTCCATAAAAACAAATAAGAAAATTTTAACAGCGCGCTTACTGATTGTGTATAATATATATAACTTTAATATAAGTAAATGTATATAATTTAAAATCTGTCATCTCATCGAGGCCGGCAACGATGCTACAGCACCAATCTGGTCCATTTAACATCAAAAATCCATATAATTCGGTCGTAGATTTTTATGATATAGATTTTATCTAGTGGAAAAATACGCCAGTGAAATTTATACTAGCATGTAAAACTATTTTTCCCCGACGCATTCCTTACTACCAATAAACAATATAGGAAAATATTGTATACATATATCTTATAATATTATTGACTCACCCCTGCTGCGTTAGCGTCCGGTCCGTAAGGATACGTAGTCCATCGGAGGCTGGGTTCGGTAGTAGTGTCCAAAAGTACAACTAAAAAAAAAAAAAATATATAAATATTATATACTATTATACGGAAAGTTAGAATACGTGATGAGTATTGCTTGCAAAATATATTATTTATACAATGAAAAAACATTAATTTCGAATTTTTATTGGAAATAAAAACTATATTTAATTCTCAACGTTATATATTAATGTGTAC
The DNA here is from genome assembly GCF_002803265.2 of Melanaphis sacchari. Taxonomy (NCBI): domain Eukaryota; kingdom Metazoa; phylum Arthropoda; class Insecta; order Hemiptera; family Aphididae; genus Melanaphis; species Melanaphis sacchari. Next base: position 24,286,102 of record NW_020270366.1, on the reverse strand, counting down.
ACTGATATAATAATGGCGTGTTTATTTTCACACCTTTTTATATGTATGTATATTATAATACTTGTCTCGGATTTCAGTATTATGCATAATCATAAATAATAAACAATTGACATTTTTTAGTTACTTTATAATTATATATTATTTACAGTTGGAGCAGTTAAATAAGAAGATTTGGGTTTATTTTACGCGATTTTATTGCAGTATAATTCATTTAACTAATTAAATCACGATTTTGCCATAAAAACGTCTCTTCCTACCAATTTAGGTATGGGCAGGTATACCACTTTTCCTTATATACATACATTTATGGACCTATTCATTGTAAATTCATCTAATACTTTATATAGATTGAGCTACTATATGGGTAGGTCAGGTAACTGCTCAAAATTCATCCTATACCTATTATATTGTATATACTTATACCTACTAATATATATATATAGCATATGGAACACAGTGAATTTGTCCCGTGAAAACCGTACACGACGAAGTAACATGAACTAAAGGGCCCACGGGGGCTATGTGGGAGAGGTTGATGGTGCATATAAGTGTATATATAATATAACTAAGGGACTGCGAACATAAATTTCGACGGCGTGGTATATAAATGACTGTACGAGAGTTTCTCATTTGTTCAATTGGCCTCCGTCCGCCCTTTTGCGTGTTAATACCCTCATCCCCCCTCCCGAGCCACGGAAAACCCGTCCCTTCCTCCACAAATCCTCTCCCTTTACCAATCAACCCGTCACACGGCATTCGGCTACATTGCAGCAGTGTCCGTCGTATACGTATACTATATATAGGTATGTATATTGTATATATTGAATATACGAAAAAGGGACACGTAATCTGTTTACTCCCTCTCGCCTGGTTCCATTTATATTAATTAAATTCCCACGGGCCAAAACCAATAAATATATATATATATATATACGTGTATACTACGATTATGCTACAGCAATGTACACATTATATTCTTTTTCTAGGGAAAATCGACTTTTAATACCTTTATCATTTGGGGTTGGTGAAGTGGGGAGTCGAGGAATCGTGATCGGGTGGTGTCGAGGGGTTGCCCGCCTACATGAGCCTTAATGAAGTTGTACACTCCGATGGTGGCGGCGGGGGTGGTGGTAGTACACTGTAATTAGCCAGCGCTTATACCACTTCTCCTACCACCCAAACACAAATCCGGCTACTTAACAGGCGTCTCACACGCGAAATGGACATTAAAAATATTAGGTAGAAACCGAGAAAATAAAATAAATAACGATTTATTATAATATGTATATATATTCTGTGCTCTTATGAGGAGGGTTGGAAAAACTACTTTGAGACATGTGAAACAACTCTATAATGATATTATCGTTGCTAGCGATCGGATTTTTAGGTGTATGCGCTAGCATAGGGAAGACTTACGGTGCTCCTATATAGCAAATACATATTTATAAAGTGGTAAGAGGGATTTTCAAGTATATACCTGTATATAGATATACATAGGTATACAATTTATACTGTATGATAGAAAGGGGGAGCCCTACACGCACTGCTATGTGATTTTATTGTTTCCGGCCATTTTTGTTCGCGCACTCTTGATTGGTTGCTAAATAAAAAAAAACGCGCACACACGACATCGTTTTCATATTATGCACATGCTAATTTCGCCGAGTGCTTATGCACGGTAACCTACCCTCTATGCGACGTAAAAGACAAATAGAAAAGAACCTTTTTACTTAAAATTTTTCCCTTTTTTCATGTGCATAAGTAAATTAATATATTTTTTTACCATTTTTTAAATAGCTACACTTTTTTGTCACTTATACATTATTGCAAGGCGTAAGTAATATGTATAATTAGTACCTACATAACTATTCATTGTTGAAATATTTCTATAAGAATCTGAAATAAATTATACTTACAAAACTAGTAAGCTATAATAATGCTGATAGCCTATCTTATGTGAAAAAAAATAGATGACTGTTATATTGAGTTTTTTTAATTTATAGTAGCAATTTTGATGTATACGTATAATATATTAGTATAATGATTTTTAAACATTAAATTCTTAAATAACTAGATTATGAATATAAAATATGTGTAGTATATTTCACATAATATAATATAGATGTGTAAAAATATGAATACATGTATAGCAGAGACTTAATGAAAATCGTGTAATCCAAAATTATATTAAATTTTTATGCATATTTTTATTTTTATACCATTAACAACGACGGCCGTAATTTGTATTGCACACACGCCATTATAATAATTATTATTATGGATAAACGACGTGATACACGGCTGTAGGCGATATGTATTCTTTTTTTTACAATATATATGTATATAATATTTAGTCTTGTAACATATAACATCTTTTATTATAATTATTTTCAATGGTTAATAATAACACAATATATATTATAAAACTATCACAACGCGTAAACTATATTAATAGTATAAAAATAATGTATAGGTATTAAAAAAAAAAAAAAATAATAATAATAAGAGTTAAAAGAAAAAACCGAAGACTAAAATGAATTATTGACTGGTCCAACGAGATTATATGTACGGCCAATTTAGTATTCAATGATGGAATTTGCATATATGCATATTATAAACATTTTAATATAAAATAAATTCTCGGGGTGTTAAGCTTTTTGTCTAATGCTGGCTATATTCAATAATAATAGATTAATTTTAAACCACAGAGACATAAAAAAGATCCCTCGAGATGTCTTTGATGTCTTTGCACTATAATAATATATATGATGATACACTTGCGGCACCACCCAAAAGTAGGTATATATTTTCACTATGCAGTGATGGCATTTTACGACTTATGCCCTGCAGGGACCAATTATTAGAATTTAATCCCCTTGAACCCTTCGATGATGCGAGGTTAAAAAAAATAAATCTTGCGTGTATACATAAATGTGTACATAGTATATTTACCACAAGTTAATTCAGTTAGGAAAGAGAGAGAGAGAGATGTAGAGAGAATGACGAGAAACAGAAAACAAGAGGGATTGAGAGGTAAAGAGGAAATGAGAGGCAGAAGAGCTGAGGGAAAAGTCGTAAAAGTCGTTGGTGCTGTAAGTTTACAAATTTTACAGGTCGCTTGTTGCGGATAGGGTCACATTAATGTATCTCGTCGTGGTTATAAATCGTACGACCTTTATTCCAAGCAGCAGTGCACGTATCATCCACAGTGTGTACGTTTTGTAGATAATATCATAATATTGTATGATATTAATATTAGGTATGTATTTTATAATTACGGTTTTAGATATATTATTTCCATGGCCGTAAAACGAAATACAAAAACCGTGTTACTCTCAGCTATAATAGTCGGCCGACGACGACTGGTTGTAAAATTATAATTAAATGGACGACGCGCGGGATATCATCACTGAAGATTCATCTGGCAGTGTTTTTTTTTTTTTTTATTATACGGCGAATGAAGTCTACGATTTTATTAGGAGATCCAATAAAATAAGCCCACAATTTATAATTTATTTTTTTTGCCAATAGCCTTCAAGTCGCGGTAATGTGTGTAGGAGAGAAAAGTCAAATCATAAAACATGTCCGAGAAATAAAAATACACAATATATACATACATATAAAGTGTTGTTTTTATTATTATCTACATAGATGCATTATAAACAGTGGAGCAAACACCAATGGAAACAATTTAGCAGAGTCCATAGATGTCAGGAATAACGGTGTGGTCTTTAAAAATAGTATAGGTACACGTATAGGTTCGTAGCCAACATATTATAGCCACGCAAATTTTATTATTACAAGCTTATAAAAAGAGAGAACATTTTTTTTTTTTTTTTTATTTATTTTTTATATTTAATTGCACGTTTTTATACCTACGATTTTGTTGTATATAAAAAAAAAAAACTGTAATACACAGGGATTTTTTATTAGACAACAAACAAAACTTTCATCAACTGCGGTACGGTAATGAAAAAAAAAAAATAATACATACATAATAATATCATACCTATAACATATCATACGCTACCTACGTGCAACACGGGCAAACAACAGACAATAATATAGTAATAAAAAAAATAACGATACACGATAGACGTGTGTGCGTAGGTAATTAAAAACAAAAAAAAAAGGTGGTAAGAGAGAGGCAAAAGGGAATTTATTGTTTTAGTTAGATGTAGTAAAGGAGCATGTTTATTATACGATTATATGCGTGTCGTGTTCACGTGTACCTATATATAGTGTAGCGATGAGTTTGCGAGTAGTTAACAGTCAGCGGAGTTTAAGTATCTATATAAAATGAATGCGATGATGAGAAACGAGGCTTTTGCTTATTTTATCTTAAATACCGCACATATATACAAATTTATTCAGGTACCTACTTGAAGGGTTGAGCCTCGGAAACACTACGACTGCTAAAAAGACCTTTAATGACGACGACATAAAGTTCATGTAGGATAGGTATAGAGATAGACTATAGGTATATGACCCATGTGGCTTCGCGATGAATTGCAGATTGGTACAAAAATATGGTCGCGTGGATGTACCATAAAACAAGATTATACGAAAATATACATACATGGGTACACGGTCTTACGTGAGTACAAATAAGACTTCTCCACAGATTCGAAGGCCGTTCAACGAGAGCGCGCGCCTGCCGCATAGACCACGGCGGTGGATCGATCGGCCGGCTCTTCAACCCCACCGGTGCCACGCGGGTGCGTATGTATACGAATATAACGTGTCTCTCTCGGGAACACCACCTTCCCCACCACCAGTAGCGGTGCTCTCCACCAAAAACGGCGCGAGCCAGCTATGAGGAGAAACTCGAACTGACTGCACACGTCCCCTTCGACACCTCAACCACCCCCCTCCTGATTGTACATAATTTCCTCTATCCGCGGGCACTCACCCTAAAATTGCCCACGAAAGATTTTCGTACCCTCTTTCGGGGATGCCCGTCACCTATGCTATATCATAGTCGTGTGGCCAATAATTCTAATTGCTGTACGCGCGTGGCTTCGAACTAAAGTATTTCGGTTGATGTTGATCGAGGGAAATAGGAACGATAGTATTGAAATAACAAAAAGTTACGAACATTAAATATTGTTGTATACAGGAACAGAAAACGGTGAAATTCGGCGTGCGTACAAACCGATTTAACAGTATTATACATAGATATTAGATATAGCCTATCGGCTTGTACAGAAAAATCTTCTGTAGCGGTGTGGCCGCATGTCGGGTCAAAACGAACACGATTTGAATAAAACTGCAATGCAAGATGATATACGGAAAAGAAATAATGTTTAAAATAGAACTTCAGCGAGAATTGTTTGTTGAAAATACAGACGATGCTGTAAAGTAATAAAAACATAATTGCTTTGGAACATGTTTAAATTTAGAACGATGAAATGGGTTCCGAACAATTTCGTCGGCGCTTTTATTTCTACAATTATTTTAAAACGACTTCGTATACTTGAAAAAGGACACGAAGAGAAATAAAACGCGGTATTTAAAGCTGATTTGCAAGGTATATATTTTTTACTATTTCTTTTTTTTTTTATTTTTTAGTAGCTTTTAAAATGTATCACATATATTGTAACAAATATTAAATTAATGTTAAGAAAAATTTATGACGATTTTTTATTTATTTTAGAAAATAAGGTAAAATGATATTTTAGTACAAAGTCAATTGAAAATAATAAAAAAAAAAATATCATTATTGCTATTATCTGTCTAGTGAACTTTCTAATACATAATTAATTTTATTCATTATAAGTATCATTAAATAATTTATATTTTATCTTATAACTGTATTATTATAAGTAACTACCATAACACAACAATTTACTATTATAGAATTATCTAAATGAAATTTTTTAGAGGCTAAAGCAAAAAAAAAAAAATTTAATAATATAACTTATTTCCTATGGTATTAAATAATATAATGTAAATAAATTAAATTTAGTTCTTTATATAGCTAACAGATATTCAAGATCGAGAACATTTGAAGAAAACAAATACCTACAGTTTTTTTTTTTTACACTTATAACTTTACTTTTTAAATTATTCGTATTATGCTGTCTACCATATCAATGCAGTACAACTTATATAATATTTATAAACTTTAAGAAAGCGCAATTCAAAATACTTTAGAAACTATCAAAAGCTGTTTTTTTATAGAATATATATTATATTATAATCTATATCAACGAAAACCATTTTTTAATTCTATGAAATATTATTTTCAATATTTAGACTAATGTTTATTAGTGGTTATTGGTTAATAAAATTAGTTTAATTAACTTTAAATAAAAAAGTATAGGTTTTCTTCCCCCTTTCTAATGTTACAATCTTATATTTATATACAGCTAGCAAATATTTATTTAGACTACTAAGAAAATTTAAAAATAAACTGAAACTTTATATTACACGTATTCTTTTTTAAAGATTACTCAAGAAATACACAAAACAATATTTTTTTAAGTTAAGTTCTAAACAACGTTTTTCTTTTTGAAAATCAGCGAACCAAAAAAACCGTAATAGTTTCATGACTTTAATTCTTATATGGTTTTTATTTATTTATCTTGTTTATGTTTTAATAAAACAACAAATATTTTTTCTTTTTTTTAAACTATACAGTTATACTTATAATATCATCGTTCTAATTACAATTATGTTTACATTTTTTAATCAGGTATAAAGTGGAAAAGCCGATTAAATATTCATAATGAATAGTTAAAAAAAAAGATAAATATTCAAACATTACGAGAAACAGACGTAAAATCAAATAACCAAAATATTTTAGACAAATAATTAGGCGTGTTTAGCAATATTTTTAAATTATAATAATATTTTTATAAATCGTTCCGGAGAAAAGAGGTTCAAATAGGTAATTATCCAGGTTCAATACTATACGCGACATTAAATGTTTTTGGATAAATCTTTGTACAAGGCAATAATAATAAACAGCGTTTGAAATACACAAACGATTGAAATATACATCGGACTCTAATAAAAAACAGTAATATTGTTCACATACAAAATAGTTTTTCTAAAAACATAAAATATTCAAGAATTCCGGTTATTATCTACAGTCTACACGACTACTACCTAGTAATGTTGTTTTATTTCAAATAATAATAGTATCAGGTATAGGAAAAAATATTGAATTTTTAATTTTCGATTACTTAATACAATAAATACTAAAAAAATAGAAAACTTTTTTTATCGTAACTCTGAATATCTAATACGAGAATTATGTCGTATATCCAGTATAATTATATATTTAGTTTGTCATTTTTCATGAATACATCTATGTAGGAAGGTATACAACAGTAATAGTAATATTTAAATAATTGTAAAAAGCGTGGTGATCTTTATTGACGACGCGGAAGAGGGAGATACAATAATTATATAGATATTATAACATATCCGCCGTGTAGACGACAGCGGCAAGGGGCAAGGGTGTAAGTCAAGGGCTAAACCGTGGTGTGTGGTGGTGTTAGGGAAGAGGAAGACAGCACAAGAGGAGAATACTGCGTTATCCCTGACGCTATAATAGTAGCTGCTGCAGCTGTCAGCTGCGACGGTGATACGACGGTTGCCGAGTAACTTCGCCCGGGTTGTGCGGGCGACGGACGGAGCGCATAATGCTTAATGCGAGTAGTATGTACGCACGGCATATTGTGCACAGTGTTATGAGTACGCACACCAACGGCAGGACGCGGCGGAGAAGTGCGTTTGATTAAAATTGGATTTTTCCGCTCGACCTTGAACGCGATTCGTACTCCGAGCTCGCGCGATCACACACACACACACAAATGCCCACCGCAGAATGACCGCCGCTGACTATAATAATATCATCTCCATATAATATAACCGCACCGCATTGTATGCGTATACAGTTATGCATGTGCGTCTCCGCGGGAGCACGTGTGTGACGCAGGTGAAGTGAAACCCCGTCATTATCGTTATTGCTCGTTTGTTGATGTGCTCCTTTTCCCCACCGCCACCGTCACCACCACCAACACCACGGCGATGCACTCGTGTATAATATATTACGATATTATATACCTATAGCACATACGGCAGGTTATAATGGCCCGGCGATATCAAAGTTTGCTGCTGATGTTCACTGCAGCACGTAAAATAATAATATATTACGCATTGTTTATACCTGGCAACCGGACGGGACCCAACACCACCGCAGCCGCCGACACGGTTCGAGCGCCGCCGCCGGTCTGAAAACGAATTTCTGCGGTTTTAATAAGCCCGACACGTGTCGTCGACACCTGTACGGCCCGCGAGGCTGCGGCGTAAAATATCATACGCTTACGCCGTACATAATATATAACGAATATAATATGCATTATATAGGAAGAGAGATCGACGAGACGCACTCGCACGATCGCAATCAAACGCGCGCGCGCGCACACACACACATACATACACACAAATTCGAGTCGCGAGAGCACACGTCGTATAATAATAATAATAATAATATAATATTATGTGTGTGTTGTTTATATTTATTATAATATGTACGAGCGTGTTTCGTCATCATCGTCGTCGCCCACTCGTCACGAGAGTGGTTTTTTTTTCTTTTCGGGTAAATCACGCGCGCGTAATATACGACAGAGGTGTCTGGTTCCGTCGTCGTGTGAAAAAAATTAGTAAAATAAAAATTACGTAGGCGTTTTCCGTCTCTTTTATTTTTTTTTTTATTTCCAAGCCGCCGCCGCGCTAATGAAATGTGACATGTTTACGGCGCGTCGCGCGACTCACGGGGCCGCGGTGGAGCGGGAGTGTGATGAGTCGCTCGCGCGCGCCCGTTCCGAAAGAGACGCATATCGTCGCGGCCACCACCGATGATGGTCGCTCATTAGGTATTCTGTTTGTGCGTATTATAATTTACGTGGTGAATACAGTGTATGTATATATGGCAATATTATAATTACGCGTAGGCAAACGCGCACTACGGTTGACCGATCAATTTATGTTGTCGTATAACGGGGCGGCGGCGGCTCTGTCCATGGATATATCACGTGCGAGAAGGGGGAAGAGAGAGAGAGAGAGAGAGAGAGAGAAAGAGATAAACGGTCAAAACGCATGGAAACGCATTGAGAAAAATTAGAGAATTCAATAAAAATATAGAAACAGAAACAGTATTTAGATTTCAAGAGAGAAATCCGATTTATTATTATAAAACAGTCGCCGATGCAGCAAAGACGAGTGCCGACGTAATCGTTTGTGTACGGTGTCTGTGTGTGGTTTTATTTATTCTTCTATTGGTCAATCGTTTTACTTTTATTTTGACTTTTGTTGTAGTTTCTTTTTACGCGCGGACGGACAACGATTCTTTTCGTCGGACAAAATCAATGTCCCGAAAAATACACAATAAAACGTTGTCGAGCGATGTTAATATAATATTGTTACAACAGTTTTATTTCCCGACTAGAAAACGTATAGAAACGAATAACAATAATAAAAACTTTATAGTTTGGAAAACTATGCTCCGGACGAGATGGCGAGAAGAAAAAATAACGGTTCTTATTAAAACGATAAAAATTTATTTTAAAGTTAATAAGAGAGAAAAACCACAAGACGAGTGAACGAAATACTCGGGAGCCTTAATCAACAGTAACATTCAAATACAGTTTCGGGATTCCGCATTGTATTATTTAAAGTATGAGCATTTGAAAATTAATTAACTACTTATTATAGACGGTGTGTGGCTTGAGTAAGGTCGACCCGTAACCGTTTAAACTATCGAAAAAATCTGAATGCGTCTAATCCAGACACCTAAATAAAGTTTAAATATTGTAAACAAAATAACTTCTGGGTCTTTACACGAGTTTTAAACTCACCAAGGCCCAATAACTTTTCTGATATTAAAATAAATTAATAATGTTATAAGAAAAATAAAAACTGAAAGAAGAACCTGTACAAAAAATTGTGATTATATAGCTGCGGTGAACAAAAAAAAGTCAAGTTTCTGGGTACTGTATATCTACTGCAAGTAGAGCAATACTTGTGTTATGGAATTTATTTAGAAATTTATTAACAGGAATTTTCAATTTAAATATTTATAGCATTTTGATCAGGTTTAGTGAAAAAAAAATAAATATTTGCACATCTATGAAATTGCATATTTTTAGGTTTACTATTTCTATTTAAAAATATGTTTGGCAAATCAATCAAATGTGCTACCTACGTCTTTGATAGTAGCAGGGGCATCGTTCGAGTACATGACAACGGGTTATAGTGGGGAGGGTGCTATTAATTCTATGCCATTCCGGTAATTATATGACAACTACTGTTGTTGTTGTACCTAACATACACTTTTTTTATCTGTTTTCAATTAAAAAACCCAGTGCCAAGTCGAGTGTTATAAGTTATAATTTATAACATTAGATTTTTATTATTCATTTTGTAGAATAAGAGAACCCATCGTGTCACGGTCTACGCGCACATGCTCATGTGCGCGCTTTGTATATTATGCCTCCGAGTGTTCTGTATATTTATGCATTATAATTTTTAATAATATTATGTGCTGACCGGCCAACGGTCAGTAGCCGTGGAACATTGGACAGCATCGCTGCAGCAACTGCTGTAAGATATGACCTAGTTATATACGTGAAATATCACTAAGCGACCAGGACGGCGTATCATGCGTATCAGTTATTCATAATATATTATGGTGTAGTAGATCTTCGGAAAGAGGGTATAAAAACGTTAACAGTTGGCAGCAGTGGCAATTCCCGTGGGAAATAATTTCTACAGAATCCCCGAAAAGGGTGAGTCGTGACGAAAACAACAAATATTAATTAAGCTATTTATATTCATAGGAAATAATAATGGAATCTGGTTAAATTTTGAAAACATTACATCTGTTCGTTTTCAAATAAGAAAAATGTATGGTCGAATGAAAATTGGAAAATTATAATAATAATATAATGTCTATACATGTATCATAATATGAATCAGGAACGTAGTGTATATATACAATATAAATCTTTATATATATATATATAATATACATGCATTATATATAGGTATACCTACGTAACTCTCACTCCTACACTACAGCAGTATAGATTTTCTTTTGGATTTATTTTGATATTATAATATTGATTCAATACGCATATACTCGTATAATTATTTCATCAATTACGGAAAATTAAAACTGTAAAAATATTTAATCTACATATATATAAATTATGTATGTATCGTATAATAAGTATTTATACATAGTTGACATGGCAGATAAATAAGAATTATTGTAAATACATTTTATTTATTATGCGTATTCATGATAATGTTAATACGTATGTTCAATTTTGAAAATATAATATTAATATAAAAATACTATTATAAAAAGTACCTGTAAATAAATCATATTTTTGTTACGAAATGAGGAGCCGCTTTGCAGAAACATTGAAAAAAATGTATAATTTAGGTATAATAGATTAAAATAAAAATTAACCCAAAAACAATGGTACTCGTATATTAACATCGAAATAAAAAATGTTGATACTTTACATTGTGAGCCACTGTGTTTTATTATCTAATTAGGTACTATAGCTATGTACAGGAAAACTTCAAAAATTATTTCTGCTCTTATTTACTGCTATTTTTTGGAAAATGTTTTGCCAATATAATATTATTTTCACTTCTGTCATTCGGTCGTAATGCAACAATGCCACCGGATAGAAAAGAAAAAAAACGGACAGTTTAAAAACGGTAATTATGCTGAAGTTTACATATAATACACAGGTATACGTACATATTATATCATTAACATAACTAAAAACAATATATACCTAATAAGTTAAATAATAATAAAAGCACAAGCGGAGTAAAGTGGCATAGCAGCAACTCGGGAGTCGAAAAATATTTGTCGAAACCCACCAATACTACTGCCTTAGTTGCTTTGTCCGTAATGGGAAGAAAGAAAAAATGTACATTAGAAATAATAATGCATCGTCATACAACCATCTAGCTAACTGTGTGCAATGACGATCTAACAAAATATTATCATCATCGATGTTTTCCTATGGTGTATTTGCGTAGCGCTCGAAAAGTCGAAACCAGTTAATATATACGTGTATGAGATTTAACCTCCGCGAGTCATACTTTATATTTTGATTAGTAAGTCCTCAAGAAAAAAAAACTTACAAGGGTAAATGTTATAGTATATCGTATCATACCTACACAGCGGCACGAATAGTTCTTATACAATATACAACCGAATGGTTCTCAAACGAGACGCTAACCGTTTCACATGCTTTTCCATGATATAATAACATAATATAACGTCGTTGTAAAACGGAACTGCGCAAGGTTTTCGCTTAAAAGAGTTATAATTACGTATCAAAAAACTCAAAAAATGTGTCTATTCGGTCTACATAATATTACAACATTATGATAAATATGAATAGAACGACAATCGAGTTGTTCTCGCGCGCGACATAATAACTTTATTTACGAGACGACACATACAACGCGCATAATTTTCATATATACAATATACATATACCATAAAATTATAATATACTTACACGCGCCAGTTGTTTCAGTGCGTAGGCCACGACACTGCAGTATACATATACACCACGGTTTATACAGATATATATTATAATAATGTACACGGCCGAGGACACCGTGAAAAATACGATTGACACGCTACCTAGCTACTGCTGCTACCGTGTTCGCAAGTCGCGGCAGTGTACAATTTACGGAACGAAAAATGTAAAAGGAATTGAAAAAAAAAAATCTCTTTTTGTTGTCTTTTGATAGCTCGCGTGGTGGCGGCGATGAAGATGTCCATCAGAAAACCTTCTGTTGCAGCGCCGAAACGAATTACCCGGATAAACAATTATTATTATTCCAAAACGAAAAAAGTATAAATGTATAATTGACGAGGAGGTGGGAAGGGAAAAATTTCACGACCAATTATTGTTGTTATAAAAGGGTGTTGCTACCGCCGAGTGTTGAGAAAAAGACCTCCTGTGCGCGACTCTTTCAGCCTTCGATTATAGGTGCCTACAATAATATTATATAAGCATAAGCCGTATGATTTTTACGTTTATAGAAATGACAAAAGAAAAAAAAATGTTAGTAATAACTGGCGGTGGACACAATTTCTTTAAAAATGATTGAACCGTGATTCAAAGCTCAAAATATACTAAACAATGAATCTTATGTTTTCATTCAAAATCAAATAATGACGAGGTTTGTTTTGTACACATTATTTTAAATCCTCGGAAAACGTTGCATATATTTTATCTTTTTTTTTTTTTATATTACTTACATTGCAATTTACAAAATGATCTCGTTTAAAATAAAAATAAAAAAAATTAGAGAAGATATTTATGAGTTTTTTAATCATTGGTTGTGTACATAAAATACAATACACGAATTGTGAGTAAATACATTCTACTCGAGTGCTCTAAATTTTAAGAGCTGTGTTTAATATCAACAATAATGTAATACGTGTGTAAAATTCATAAAAGCTACATAGGTATAGGTATTATATGTACTTGATATTACTGCAGCGTACAATTGGAATAATAGATTAAATAAATGCAAACGGGGCCATTGTATCAATAATAATCAACAGTTAAAAACAGTTACAGTAAAAAAATCAAAGGTAAAAAGAAACTAAGCATAATGGTACTATATATACACATACGAGACTATAATATATATTATACACTACTGGGAATATACTTTATATTAAAATTGGCCGAATCTCGAAAAACCATCACAGGGAAAAATCAGGATTCTTTGATGTGAACTCTGGAGCTTGGGCTGAACGGTCGGCTATTTCGTCCCGCGTAATTTAATTACTAGTCGACTAGTATATGTATATAATAATATATATATATATATATATATATGTAGAAATGTTTCGAAAAAAATTCGAATAGTTGTACACGAACGGTCGTCGATCAAAGGGACCAATGTGGGGGAGGTAACAAAAAAAATCTGATAAAAAATATGCACCTAGATATAGAGAGCTCTGGCAATCATTGAGGGTAGCCGCGGCGTACAGGTACTACACGTATACACATTATTTTTACCTCCAACCGTACCCATACTAGGTATAAAGAAATTTATTTAGGTTTTTTTTTTTTTTGGTATACGCGTTGGCAACAATTGTTTTATTTTATCCCCTCCCCAGATAAAACATCATATCTCTCATCACCGTCGGCGATGTTCATTCTGTGGTATTGAAACACACACACACACACACACACACGAGCTACACAGCCTAATGGTGTAATTTTAAATCTGCGAATTCCACGATCGTTTAATAATAAATACCGTACACGGATGATATAGGTACGCACCATAGTAATATAGTAAAAACGTATGATTACACAACACACACAACACATATGGACATTATTTAGTTCGCGATCGCCCGAAACCGCCGCCATCGAAGAGTAGATATTATTATTATATAGATTCTCTGCGAGTTTCCCATCGCCGCCAAAAAGGCGTAATGCGCGCTTGCTCGTAATATTAATGCTATATCTATCTCATCGGACCGATCCGCCCACCCGACTATAGTTATTATGGTACAGAATATTATCCAAGTATAGATAGTAAGTTGTATAGTGATCATGTTTGTGCTTAGTGCAAATTCACGTATATGACGTTTGAGTGCAGTGTGATAGTATATACACACACACACGCCTATAACAGTATTAGTATATTATTAATAGCAATTCGCTTATTAGCCAATCTTGAGTATAGTTTAATAATGTAGTAATCTCTGAATGTTTTATAATTATTATTTTTTTTTAATCCCCAACCGGTTCCGTGCAGACTTACCCATACATAAGTGGGACCTGTTGTCCTGGTTTCGTTTCCGCTACCGCGGAATATAATATTAAACAAACGTTCATGTGAGGTGGTGTGTATATGTATACGAAGACCCTATGAGTAAATACCACCAGACAATGTTTTAAAGCGATTTGGCGATACAGTGGTATATCTTATATGCGTGGTGCGGTATTTTTAAACCTAACAACGGAAACTTAAGATTTTCATGTCCATCCCCCGCTGGGGTGATGGGTGTGTTTTATAACAACGATAATACGCACATGGGTGTACAGGATATTATATTATTATAGTCACTGCGAAATAACATTTCAGAAAAATTCCTATGTGGATGCATTAATATCCAGTTACACGATGACCATAACGATATATCGTATATATAAAACACGCCCAGATTAGTTTTTTTTGTGGTTTAGATTCAATTTCGCAAAGCGAAAAAGGCGCCGCTATCGATATCGTTGAACCTATTTCACCTGCTTCAATCAGAATGTCCGGTGGAAATATGTAACAGACTACCCGACCACAAATCCTCAAATGATCCGTTCCGACGTTGTTGAGTGATATTAATTTACAAATTACGCATAATTATTATAATATTATAATTCGTGGGATCACAAAATAAACAATTGGATTGTAAGTATTTATATTTTTATTAAAAGGAGTTTTTTTATACTATTCCGTCGTCTAGAGCTTTATGAACGTTTACGTTATTATTTTTATGCATAAATGTATATGGAAATCTACACAGTCATTTATATACCATACCATTTCATCGTTTATAAAGTGTAATATTTTTTTTTCACGGAGTTTACTTCTTTATGAGTGCTGAAATCTATACAATAACTTTTTTTAATACCATATAGGTATAATACGATGTTTGATAATACATATATATATATATATAACTATTAATAATAGTCATTCTGCATGCAGTAGTACGATTTCCATAATCTAGTTTATAATACGATACTATACAGTGTCCGACGGACAGCCAGCAGCTATGGCGCGGCAGCAGTCACGGCTCAGCTTCGGGGCGAAATATATAGTATATTTATTTAAATATTATTATTAATACACACTTAGAGAGCGGTACACATTTTAATTGCTTATCGGTATTTTGATTGTATGTGTAGGTGAAATGTATACACAATATTATAATACATATGAAAACAAAAAACGGAAACGTAATTAGGTAAATATTATTATCATTATTATTCGGACGGGCCACAATTGACAAAGGAATAATAGTAAAAAAAAAAAGTAAATAAAAAAAGTAAATAAAAAAAAAGAGATCTCATTACTAATTATTAACCTGCGGCGAGGCCTGTGCACCAATTTATCAGAGTGCAAGTCTTTTTTCTTCACACGTACACATTTTATATATACACGTTGCATACAACGTGTATCGAATGAAAAAAATACATCGTAATAATATATTTTATTCGCTGTCATCGCGATTCCGGGACATTTGTTCCGACGTGGCGTTTACAAATGGTCGGAGAGAGGAAACAAAGTCATTGTTCTCTAGTCGGTAGAAGCTATGGAATTTTATTTTTGTAAACATCATGTAGAAGCGACTCGCTCACATACACACAATATAATATATATAGATACACTAAAGGATATACACGCGCGAGTCGCGTTAACTCGTTAATATTATTCTTACTAAAAGGGATCGGAGTGACTGACTTAATGAGGCTTCGGTCGACGGTTGGTGCAGCGTGCGTGGATAAACAGGGCGCGGACAGCTAATTTGTGTTTACGGCGTGTGAAGAGTTATTTCCAGGGACGTGAGATAAACAGATGAGGAGAGGACAACAAATTTACTACCACGTGTGCACTTGCTCTGGCGTTACCACTGAAAAATCCCATAAAAATGTGTTTGTGTGTGTGTTTTTTTTTTTATATATCGAATAATTGCAGTCAGTCATCACAGTAGCCATTTCCACACCGTCACATTTGTCATTTAAAAATAATGATAAAAGATGACGTCGAAAAAATCTAAAAGAGTTATTTATGACTTTGATCAATATACAATGCTGTAGTTTATTATTTTTTTAAATAAATTGGAATAATATATGTTATAATATTTTATAATGTAATTTTTTACCTACCTATACTTACAATAAGTAAATATATGTTTATTTTATTTTTTCTAAAAATAACCTGAGACGACTAATATAGATCAATTAAGTTACTAAATGTTAATATTTAAAAAAATGTTGAGTTATTGATTAATATTAAGTACTTATCTAATGAACTTTAGTTATAAACGTTTTGATTCAAAACAGGAGTATGATATGAACAAAAATATACGGCGAAACAACTTGTATACATACTATTATAGACTTATAGTGTAAATATGTGTGTATACTTGTACAGTAAATATTTTTATAATAAAATAAATTTAATTATGTTCATTACAAAATGTAATTTTTGCGTGCTATAGATGACTTAAATATAATACAATTTAAAATATGTTTTACAAAAATAGCTTTTTATAGTTTCAAATTATTTGTATTCGACGGAATTTAAAAAAGTACCTATATACAAGTAAATGAGGTAAATAATAAATTAAGGTAAACTTAAATATAGGCGTAATAAGTAAATAATAAGAATACATATTGTTTTCACATATCAAAAAAAAATAAATACACGCCTATTATTGTATGTGTCGTATTTATTGTGATTATTTGTTCAAGTTATATAATTAAGTACAACTATTATGCAGTAAAAGAGTTTCTTTTAAAGAGAGGATATAGGTATACATTGAAAACAAATAATTTAGTGAGTTGGTGTAAAAAAATAATAATAATACTAATAAATAAATAATCGTTTCTAGAACATTAAATAAGTACTGACGACGGTCACTGTTATTAATTATTATATATACAATATTCATACTGTAATTTCGACGAATAACTTTATATTCAACTTATGGCACATAATAAATTCCTTTGCATTATTTATGTCGTCCTACATTTCGGAAATTTTCGTGGCGCGGTAGTTATTCGCGGAAGAGTTAAAACTACTGACCATACAATGTACAGCAAAGGCAGATTAAACTTTGATGCATACATAAAGTACGCTATATGATATATGTTTATGTATTATAAACACATATGTACACACATACTGCAACATACGACTGCACACAGTGTGTACAGCACTCCGTGGAGGACTGTTCCTAAGTAAATAATCTCCAGATGATAATTGCCATCTAGATCGTGTATATGTTTATAATATATATATATATATATTTGCGGCACCTGTCACTAAACACGGTTAGCGCATTTGCGGTACGGACTTGAACAGTCCCGTGCCAAGTTTGTATCCGTATTACACACGCTTAATATTGTAATAAACAAATATAATATTATATTGTTAAGTAGTATACTCCGGTAGAAGGCGAAAGTACGTATGGTTGACAATTATTTTTTACACGTGTTTAATGTCCTCCGATTTACCGACACAATAACTAGTGCGGTTCCGACGAGATTAAAAATGCGCCGTAAACAACAAATACAGACAAATAAAAAACCATTTAGATTGTTGATTACGATATTGGCCGCCGCTGCCAATTGCTATGGTCATCACGAAAACCTGTCTTTTTCAACACATTTATAGTTTGAAAAAAAAGTCCCAACGATAATGTAAAATGTACACTATTTAGGTTATGGGTGTTTTAAACAGCACTCTCATTAGTAATCGTTCTCGGACGACGACGCCGACGATAGCAGCACGATATCTATCTTTGCACATTATCTGTCGCTTAATAATCGTTATACTATTATAATATATAATATATGTATATAAGCCTTTAACATACATATCATTAAGAATAAGACCTCTGGTCTGTTGCTACTGAGTCGAAGTAGTAAAAGTGATCTGAAAATTGAAGTTACATTATACCCGAAGACCACCACCATACTGTATAGCCGTGACCTATATCTATGATATTATAGAAGTTATTATTAATTACCATTAATCACACGATAAAGGGTTTTATATCGATTGAAAATTATACCGACGCCATTGGTTTAATTAGGTCGAGTATACAATAACAATAATAATTAACATATTTTATTTATTCACACGAAGATATAAAATTTCGATCACGCACGATTTACGAGTTGTATATATAATAAATATTTAAAAGAAAAACAAAACAAAAAATTCAAAAATATAATAAATATCAAAAATTTTCAGAAAGCCTGTTTGTGTGAGTGTGAGAACAACACGACGGTTTGGTGGTAGATTAGTTATCGGAGATATTATATTTGGTCGGTTTACATAACAGCTGATGTTCATGTAAACGAAATGTCCTTGATCTACGATATAGCGAGATTTATTAGTTTTTGTAGCAACTTATTTAACGATTTTTTGCACATTACACAGGTTCAAACATAATTACGTGGGAGTCTATCATAATATAGGTACCTATAATATAATAATCGTTTATAGAGGATGACGATAACGACGATAAAACGAATATTGTGCAATATTACGATTGCGGGAAAAAAAGTTTTATATTTTGTACATTTAATTCAAAATATACCGTATGAAAATGAAAATGATCAAAAGTACGCAGCGTATGCAAATATTTACAGGAGCCTACAGTATAATATAAAATGTAATTATATTAGATTTTCGGGGAGAATACACGACCAACGTTTATCCAGTACTTTTTCCAACGATTTTTGTAATCCAATAATATAGGTTCCGTGATAAACTGCATAGGTGTCAAAAAAACTGTTATATGCGTAATACTACTCATATTTTGTGATGTACGCATGTACATATAACGAGCGTACAAATATAATATATATTTGTAAATACAATAAACCAGTTCACAACCCTAGAGTCCTAAACATATACCGTATAAAAGCTCTACGGCTGTTGCAGATCGGAGGGGAAAAATCGACAGGAAGTATCGATCGCAGAAGTGTATAAATAAACGTCCGTATTCCCGAGAGACGAAATATATGCGCGTTCCACCAATTCTAAACACCACAACAGACATCGAACACGACCAGGAAATGGATTCGCCAAGCGTACCACCCCTCTTCTAACAACTTAAAAGTCCTGCATGCATACTATATCAAAAGACTAGACCACAACGAGCAAGGATACATAATAATATAATAACAATATAATATGGTCTCGCACACAGATAATACACTGCACGTAACATTATTACGGCGCGGAAAAGAATTCGTGTACCGTATCCGGACTACAGATAAAAGAACGGGAAAAAAAACTTCGTCGTGATGACGACGATGACGGTGGCGGCTTTGCCACGGTTTTAAACGACGCACGCACTGCACCACTATATATATATATATATATTATTCTCCATAATAATACATATATATACATATATACACTTTCTATATCGTGGTATATACCAGTTTCAGGTATGAGCTATAGACCTATAGTGTTCTCTCTGTAGTATACGCTCGTGTGTTCGTAGTAGCAGTAATAATAATAACGATGACGATGATGATGATGATAATAATAATAATAATAATAATAATAACGCCGCCGTCGCCGCCGCCGCCGCCTCGCGTACATGACGAATGATTTACGCGGCAACATCACGTGAATCACAGTCATAACGCGCGCGGCGCACACACCACCACCACAGACGGATGAGCTCGTAAATATCGTCGGTGACGGTGCGGCGCGCGAGGTAACCCAACGCGGAAAACGTGATACTCTTCACCTACCCACCCCGTTCGCGTACGGCTCACCTTCGCCGCGCCGTCATTGCCGACTGCCATCCTCCCGCCCGCCCGTCGGCCGACGACGACTGCGACGACGACGACGACGACGACGGCATATATCGATCGGGCGGCGGCAATTGCACGAGAAACACACACGCACCACCGCCGCCCAACCCTCTTCGGACGACTCTGTTGCCGTGGCAGAGCGAGCGAGTGAAGAAAGACGAGGCGGACAGAAGAGGCAGCGGCGGCGGCGGTAATGAGATTACGTTTCCCCGGCGCACGGGCCCGCAGCCAAAACCAACATGTATGACACACGGTTGTGCGGCGTGCACGTATCCCGCGCGTAAGTAACAGAGCGCGAGAGGGGAATATTGCGTTATTGTACGGCCGGTTCTCATTTTTCTTTCCCGGGAGAACGTCCAACTGGCGGCGAGGTCTGTCACGCAGGGAGGTTTCGAAAAAAAAATATAATAAGAAAATTTATTCGGAAAATATTATGCGGTGGCCTCCTAATCTAGCAGCGGAGTTTGTATTATTTTTTTTCTCGCGAAATTCCGCACAACCAGAGCCGATGTTTATCGAAAAGCAAACAATAATGCGTATGTGTGTATACACTTTATGATATATTTATATATATAAACTTATATCATACTATACACGGACAAACCTTTCAAACGGGATTTTCGAACCTGCGCCATTTCAATTAAAGACCCTATACTAAATATATATATATACATACATCCCTCCCGTCGTCGTAACTGAACAAAGCCGAACACGAATAGGCGGTGATGTTTGTCTCGTGTGATGTTATACGAAAATACAACAATGCATTGCGGGATAAGGTATACGAATCGTAGCCAGAAACTATACGTACATATAGATGGACGTCTCTGATTTTTTCTTTTTCATTCTCATTTTGTCTCTCTTCTCCTGCAGTAGTGGATCACAATCATTGAGAGAGACATACACACGATGTTAGGTCAAAACAACGTATTTTCGAACCCGCTTTATGAGTTTCTGAAATTTGATAATAGCATGACCCTAAATCCGCGTTTACAAGTGAGTGTCTGTGTTTGGCGGTGGTGGTAGTGGGAGAAAGATTATGTTAAGTATAGTTAACTGAAAGGCCGTTTCTTAATAAAAAAATCTTTTTCTCACGTCTGTTTTCGAATCGTTTTGTATTTAGTTTTTAATTTTTTTAATTGGAGTCTCGTGGGAGTTCAATCCATTTCGTTATTTGTTTCTATATATACGTACTCGTACTCGTCGCCGTCGCCGTCGCCGCCATCGTCCAGAATTAAAATAATAAAACAATAAACGGATTGTCGAGAGAGTCGAGAGGAACGTATGAATAAACAATGAGGATACATCTCTTCTACGCGATATGCAGGCGTAATAAACGTTTTCTACTCCCACGGGCGGCCCGGTTACGTGTATATTAATAAAGTATATGTATATTCTATGCACCTATACGATTTCTGTGTGTGTGTCCGTTTTTCTTTAGCTGCTTAGTTTATAATGATGGTATAATAATAATAAAAAATGCGTCAACGTCAAGTTTTCCCTAGGACACGCGCGGTGAACATTATTTAATACACGTCTAGTTCATTTAGTATTTTTTAATTATTATTTGTTTTAGACAAATAGTTTGTTGAGTGTAATTTGTACGCATGTTAAATTATTTTAGAATTTATTATGGTTTTCCAAGAAGACGGCTGCGTCGTGTTTGTATTCACACATCACGCGTATGATGGATTCTACAAAAAAAATAAAACTATTGGCTGGACACTAGTGTGTATATATGTTGCTTGTAAGTATGTATATGTACGAGTTAAGCCAAGCTTTAAGTTTTAAAAGTTCTATAGTAATGGACGCTTTAAATGATTTATTTGACAAACAAATAATATGGGAACAAAAAATATGTATTTGTTTCATTTCTAAGCGATTTTTGAAAATCCGTATTCGTGAGTGCTTATAAAAAACCGAAAAAATACAAAAAATATAATATATATACAAAGCGGTAACAGAAACAAAAGTAGAAAAACGTTTATTGAACGCATTTAGTGTTATGGATGATAGCCGTAACGGTTTAAAAAGCTGTTACCACGATTTTGTACGGATCGGAGGGACATATTTTTCTCTGCGACATTTTTGAAATCACTCCTCCCCCATCCCTTTTACGTATACTTATATACATTATAGCTCTGGGACAAAATTGCAATATATATATAAAGCTGATAGTTCGCGTAGTGTTTCAAGATACCGATTACGTTTAATATATCTCATTTACGACCCATTTGCCCGTGTACAGCAATGTTGGCGACTTTTTTTTTAGTCCTCCGGAAAGCCTCCATGGACACAGCAGCAAGAAGAATGATGGACACATTAGAAGCGTCTCGTGGTTTCGCCCATCAAAGCGTAATGGACGTTGTAAATGTTATTGCTCGCAAGCTATACACAGTATACATACGTTATATATATATATATATATATATATATATTATACAGACGACCCCGTCACACCAAATATAGTATAGATATTACATATATTCATACATACAATATATATAGTCACTGAGGTTAAGTCTTCGCGGGAGGGTGCCTGTACAAATATATATATATATCAATAGATACATATGTGATATAATATATTAGTACGAGTTTGACGGTTTTGACCAGTGAAGGTATAAGTTTATTTATACAATATAATATATACATAGAGAAGAGTCCAGTATATACATATAGATAATAATGGTGTTGGTTTCACTCGTTTGTTATGAGTAGTATGTGTATATCTATAAATAAGAAATGCTGTATATTATATACGTAATATATACGAGTATATTATATAGGTATAGTGAAGAAATATGTTAAATTACCTCGTGTGTATACCTTATACGTTATTTACATAGGTAGTTTTGTTTTGTTTTTAAACGGCCTCATAAAATGATACGAACCCCGAGACTCTGAGAGAGAATAATATAATAATAATATCGAGAACGTCACGCGCGTTTACGGACCGCTCCGGCGGTGGCGGTACACGAAAACCAGAAGGTGGCGGCGGGGTAGCGGACGGTCGTGCGGGAAAAGGCCCCAGGGAGTCTCCGGGCATGTTGATTTAAGAATGCGCGCACGAAATTCGTTCCTACTGCGTTGATTGGCCGTCGCCCGTGCGCTGTCGTTGTTGTGTGCATAGAAAATGAAAGATTAATACGCGCGTTTGTTTGTTTGTGTGTGTTTTAAAAATACAATAATAATGCGCGTACGTATATAAGTAATAGCGGTATAGTTCAATAGTTGTATAGTAGCTTAAGTACCAACTATATGTGTAAATGCATAGGGTATAAAAATATAGTAACGGTTACTAGTTTAAATGGAATAATATATTGAATTAATATAAATGCTTTGATCTCTTATTCGCGTTGTCGCCGCGCATAGTTATATGTATATAAAAATAATTTTCAATTTCGAGAACGCATGCAGCGTGTCGTTGTTTAATTATATTAATTTTTACATGTGTGTGAAAAAAAAGAAAAAATCAACGTTTTAGAAAAAGACTTTATTATTTGCAGCAACTGACAAAAAAAAATATCTTTCACGTCAGACAAACCGATGACGTGTATGATGGGCCACTCTTGAAATAGCTCTACAGTGAAAGTCGTATACCGAAAGATGTCTGGAATACACTTAAAAAAAAATGTTCTACGCAGACGCAATTAAATCTCGCGTGTCAACGTTGTTATTAAAAGTTATTAAAATATAAAGTTTCGTGAAAGTAAATAATGTTATAACTGTTTTTTAGGAAAATAATATGGAATTATTATAATTTAACACAACCCGTAGTAAATGCAATAAAACGCTTTAAAACAAGCAATATTAAAATGTAATTATAATATTCATAACATAAAAATATCGATGATGAAAACATTTAGACATTTATTAAGTACCTATAATATAATATTATGTGCTCAGGTGGCGTATTTACACACGGCTTTGACGTAGCTTTTCTTCTACCATATTTTGTTACGAATGAGGATTGAATTAGATAGTGCAGTATACCGAGCAATACAACAAAATTGAGTAAATTTGAGAGCTATGGTAAGTGGAGAAAATATGCGAATAGGAAACTTATAAAATAAAAATATTTTTTGTAAACTCTTTGAAATATAAACGTAAATTCGTAGAGGGACTAAATATTATTTGAATGTTTCAAAAAAAAAAAAAAAAAAAGGAAAACATTATAACAATAGTTAAACCCTATATATATATAAATTATTATAAGTCAAATATATTATACTAGATAATTCACTAACATAAAATTATACACACTAGACAAAACTAGTCTAAATTATTAAAAAGTATTATTAAAAAAAGGACACATCAGATAATTTGACGATCCATCAACACAACCGAATTCAAAAATAGAATTATAAGCAGCTATATCTTATAACATTGAGTAAGGTATAAATTAATTTAAACAATTTAAATTATTTTGAAAATTAAAGTTCAGAAAATATTTTACCTTTTATAGTTATATATATTGTTTAAATGACAAAATGTCATAATATTTTAATATGACGTTGATAGATTTTATTTAAACATTAAATGCAAGACTAAACATTTAAAAGTTATAACATTACATTAATTAGGGGTATATAAACGTTGATAAATAACGTTAACATGACAAGTATTCTATTAATATTATTCGGTGTAGTAAATCTAAAACAGATTACGTGTAAAACAACATTTAAACGTGACTGCAATCGATTTTGATTTTAAGATTCAACAGAAAAAAAAAAGTCGCCCATAAAGTACACGCGGCATATATTATATATACACAAACACACTATGATGTAGTAATTTATGAGTGTACCGTCGGAGACGTGTTTTTACGTGAGACACGTGACATTTTAACGACCGGATACGTATTTATTTTTTTATGGGAACTGGTGAGTATATTTCCACGCATACTTTCCCAAGTCGACAAGTATTAAACTAATATTTGTAAATCGCTAGCAAAACAAAAGAACGTCGTACACGCACGGGAGTAGGAGTGATGTACTGATGTGGAGTGGCTAGAAATCGGGCTGGTAATAACATATAAATTAAAACACATACACTATGAATATTTGGAAACAACGATTATATCTTTGAGGTAATATCATATATAGGTATCTGTAATGTATTGTGGCGAAAACACGATAATTCATCACTTTAAAAATATAATAATATATTAATCAGATGTAGATGGGTAGGTACTATACTACTATATTTCAATAAGGTTTTACCATTGATGCTTCTGCTGCGGGAAGACTTGACTAGAGAACACACGCGACAGAGAGGAATACTATTGGTGGGCGGGTGTGTGTAATAGAAACACGATACTATTGCCTACCTATAATATATATTATTTAAAATATTGTACGCATTACGAGATATAGTCGAGTGGGTTTTCGAGTACCTATGCCATATGTCGGCCATTTCCGATTCAAAACAATAATAACGGTTGATATTAGTATTGTAGTAAAGTGAACAGCGAGAAACGATACAATATAATAATATAATACGTATTATAATAATACAATGCCGTCATTTGGGCAATATTATACGCTATTAGTGTGCTTATAACTTATAAGTATATATACAATGCGAGTGGTGGTATGCTTACCATGTTCAGCTCGTCCGGGGCTGATGATTGCGACGGTTAGCAGTAGAAACACCGCGGCGAGACAGCATCGGTGGTGATTATAGAGGTAGTTGTGGCAGTGGCGATAGTGGTGGTTGTTGTCGTCGTAGTGCTGTTGGTGATACTTGTGCATGACGGCAGTGGCGACGACGATGGTTAGTGGCGACGGCTACCTTCTCCTCATCGCTGAATGTTTTTCTTTCCTGCGGATACACAAACAAACGAATATAATACACATGAGTACCTCTATTTAAGTTGCATACACATAGGGACCGTGTAAAAAATAACACCATTGTACCATGCGACAATTATATATACCTACAATTATTGACAAAAGTGATCGTTACAGCAAATTTACACAACAATATCATTATAATATTATAATAATAAATAGAATAATATTACGCATTGCAGCACATGCACATAGCTGACAAGTGCAACAACGGTAGGGCTGAGCATTATTATTATTATTATTGCTCTGGACTGCAAGCATCGTATATAACGTGCAATAATAATAATATTACCTATAGTATCGCGAGATAATATAATATGCGTGTGTAGTGTGGCGCGTTTGATAATGACCTCTAAAGTCGCCATCGAAAGATCCCGTTTATTATTGTTATTATATTATAATTTTTTTTTTTACTCCGTCCCCACAATTGTTCCGCCGACGTTATCTTCGGCATCTATCGCCGCCGTCGTTGTTACTCGCGCAAAACTGTCCGTCCGGTTTCCAATTAATGTCCTTCCAAGCTGCCGATGTTGACGTTTTTGTACTTTTTATATTCAACGCATAACAGACGATTGTCCAATAAAAGCCGTCGTTTATGCACGGTACACTGTAAGACTGATTGTCTCATCGTCGTCACCCGCGCCCAACCATTATTATCATTATATACCAGCTATTATTATTAGGTATATTAGATAGGTAGGTTATAGGTATAAATTATAATAAATTTATATTTCCCATAAAATATAAGTACTAAGTGCCCGTGCAAAGGTATATCTTCGCGTCGAATCCCAATCTTCTGTAGCCAATTATTATTCACAAGTTTTTTATTAAAATCCCGTCAGAGGAACTAAGTGGATTTTACATATTAAAGTCAACCACGGACAAAGAATATTATCGACGAAGGATTATATCACATGGATATATTCATCACAGTAGCGGCCTAAGTTTTAAGACTTACGGAGCAAGTCTCATTAAACCACTCACCCTTCTACTAAATTAACAAAGACCACTAGGTACTTTTTTCTAACTTTATTTTGACTTAGCACTCAGCAGCAAATGTTGAAAATGCTTATAGACCTACCAGAAAAGACTTAAAATTATCTTCTACGATACGGTTTGTCAACAATGCTATATTAGATGCAATTGACCATCGTCTATCATATTATAATACACAATTAAGATAATGACATGTTTAAATTGTCAGCGGTCTATAAAGATATAAACACATATTTATGCTGTTTATGCATATTTTAAATTGCACTCTTGTCTCTTGGTCCATTTTAATAGATGATAAAGAATAGCAATAAAAAAAAAAAAAAAATTACCGTACTTTTTGTATTCGTTTCTCCCTCCCACAATTCCGGAAAACCTAACCATGATGAAGAGGAATAGGGTTAAATCTCTCTCAGATTTATCGTAAACACACGCGAACTGCTGACCGGTGGTGTTCGACTTATCCGTTTATAAGGCACACGCGCAACGATATAATATACAATGCGACTAAAATAATAACAAACTCATTAAACTGGAACGGTCGCGCGGGCGGAATGGCGTCCGTGATTTATGGGTCTTAGTATGGAAGAGCACGGCGGTGGAGCGGGGTCAACCGAGTTCACCGGAGTACTTGACAAATGCTTCGGTTTTTTTTTTTTTATTATTATTATTTTTTTTTTTTTATCGGTAGACGACAATCTTTTTTACACGCTCTCGTACTTACACATATACACGCGTCGTCGCTGCGTACACCTTCTCTTCTTCTATACATTTTATACGTATAAATAATTAACAATTATTTTCTAGTGCGTAAAATAATAAATAATAATAATAATAAGACGTATGTATTAATGCTTATATACTGATCAAAACGCGACCTATCTACAAACCTATACCTACCGATATGTGCAGGCGCACTCACGTCGATCAGATATATGATATAAAATGAACGCGTTCGGCCAGGCGAAAAATATGTTTCCATCGATTGTATAATAATAATAATAATAATAATAATACAATATCCTTCGCGTTAATAACGCTCCGTTTGAAAATACCATTACGCGGGTTTGATGGGATTTCGTCGTTCTGGCGATTTGGTTCTTTTGGTTTTTTTTTTTACGGTGGTGGTTTCACGGATTTTTTTTCATATTATTATTATGGGGACTACGTCCCATCCTGTGGTCCAGGTTAGTGCATAAAGAAGTGTGGGGGTTAGGTGTATATATAATAATAATACTGTACGGACACGATTCTTCTTTTTGTGTCTCGCAGTTGCGATTGACGGCGTGACGGCTGCTGCTGCGGCAGTAGCAAGTGATGCGCGTCGATATCGATTCAAACGTGACGTTTTAAAGGGTGCGTACGTTGGATAAATTCGAAAAAAAAACAACATAAAATGAAATAATTCCTCCCCTTGCTGCGATTTTATCTACCGAATTAAAAGTACTAAACACCGCACACAATGGTTAGATTTTAGCATTAACATTGGTAATAAATGCGCAATATCCAAAATCGTGCTAAACCTACATAATAGTATAATACTACTGACGTCGAAGAAAAAAAATCACATCGACATTTTTTAATCTTCATTATTCGGTTTATATGAAACAAAATCCAAAACACTTGTCGTCTATATTGTTATATTATCTTTAATGCTGTTTCGTATTTCGATGAATCAAAACTTAAAAAGACCAAACGCGATTATTATTACATGAGTGAATACCTACTCCAAGACCGTGATAAATAAAATGTTATTTTATTAAAATACTGACCGAATGCATATAATTTAATATCATATCAAACAAATATATATGGTATACGAACAAATATTAAACAACGTAAGATATTATTTTATTAAATCGGGCGGAGAATAAAATTAATCAGGTTTTTATGTTTCTAAAATATTATACTTTCAGTAGGATAATATAATAATCTGATATAGATATATTATTATATTGATCGTAAATCCAAACGTATATTTCCATTTAAATTGCGGTAGTTATACGAAATTTTACGAACACGAATAGATGCCGTATAAACGTATAATGTATCATAAAAATATAATAATATAATATTATAAGTGAAATTTGTTTTGAAGTATTCCGACACGGCCTTGATGGGTATTATTTGTGTGGGATCTATTGTAAATATCAAATACAATAAATTTTTTCACGTTACGTCTGTATAAAAAATGATTTTATAATTTTTAAATGAGAGAACAATTAATGGTTTAAAATTTTAGGAATGTATTATTATAATTTTTTTTTGCACCTACACGCTGAAATATCGACTTGCAATTTGACGAGAAACATATACAAAAGTTTTACAATTCGTGTAAACCACAAATTATTTCCAATGTTTAACCATAATTAACTTGGATACGCGTTTCGAACGTGAAAAATATAATATTATTGTACTGTGAATTTAAATGTACTACTATTTACAATCGTAAAACGATAAAACATAATAGGTACATCGTTATTTTATCGTTTAAAACCGAATTCATAAGAAATAAGAGCCTAAGAGTCACAGTTAAAAGATGACGATCAGTATCAACCATTAAACGTGTGAAACGTTTACATGCGTATAATAGTGCGTATTATTGTGTATGGAATTGGATTGTAAGTGACCGACCGGTGGTGGTTTTTATCTCGGACTCGCACGGGACACACACGTACACACGCGCGTGCGCCGTTCAGCGTTTCCCGTCGTCCTCCAAATTAGAATTGGAAAAGAAAAAATAACAATAATAATAGCTCGAAGAAATCCGTCGCGTATGTATATGGGCACACACGCACAATCTGGTGTACATCGCACCGCTAAGTAGTAATAGTCTCGGGAGAAGAAAACTATATACCTACTCGCTCTCTCGATAGCTAGCATACTCTCGCTCACACTCGCTGCACACAACACAATACGCCTACGACTCGAACGCCAATATTTTATGCGTACCACCCTACCACTTGGCCATATATAAAACGATAGATAGATGATAAGTCGACCCGCAGACGGCGACGGCGCACACTGCACCGAGGCAGATGGACGATTGGCGTGTCCGTATATAATAATAGTAATAATAAGTGCCTCGTCGCCGTACATATTACATAATAATATATTATAATATTCCCAATGGTGGTAATTAAAATTGAAAAATAAAAAGAATATACTTTTATTTGCGGTGGCGGCCGACCCGACTCGCGACAGCCGCAGACGATCGAGCGACGCGATTCGCGCTATCTTTTTTCGGACCGGAGAGAAAAATAATAATAATAATGAAAAACAATGCGTAAATTGGTCGGAGAGCGAACGAGCGCGCGCGCGCTCACGAGCAACGACGACGACCGTCCGAGACCGAGAGACACCGATACACCGAGACGACGGTGAATCCGAGGAATCCGAGGCGGCGGCGGCGGCGGCGGCGGCGGTGGCTGGTATAGTAATAATAATAATAATAATATAAAGAGTGCGCGCCGAAAACCGGTTTGTCAGGATCGCCGCCACGGCAGCAGAAGCACACCAGTGCACGAGGAGAACAAACAGACGGGCGAACGCGGGCCACCGGACAAAGCCCCCGAGAAGAATAATATAATGCGAGACACACGGGAAAAACGATGGAGAAAAAAAGATCGGCGGAGAGTGAGTGTGTGTGTGTGTGAGAGAGAGTGAGAGAGAGAGAAGGGAGGACGGAGACCGGAGAGACCGGTTAATCAATTTCTGGAACGAACTGCAACGTATATAATATGAGTATGTGTGTGATCAATTATCGTTATGTCATACACGAGCTCCCATGATCCATTAAGAATACCGCGTTTGTATTATTATTATAATTATTACGTGTCGTGTACGTATTGAATGTGTACAGAAACAGAATTAATGGTGGAAAATATGCGTTTTAATTCCGCTTGTGTTGTTAACGCCGCGGACCGAACGACGAGACTGCCGACGCCGGGAGGTTAATAAGCAATTACGCGATTAAGATGTCGCCGTGAATTCGTCGTCGATGGCGGTGGCTGTTGCTGCCGTTCAGTGACAGTGGTTAGAGGTCGTGAATCACGAAATTGGCCGTAAACATCTCCTTTCCACCAGAAAACCATCACGGCATTCATCACCCTTCCTCCGACGCGCTCAATTTCTACAATGCTTAATTTCTAGGATTATATACTGTAGTAGTGTAAAGATCGCTACGGAATTCGGTGTCGTGTCAAATTGATACTATGCGAAGCGCGATATGTTTTCGCTTTAGTATTTATTTTCGCAATATCGATATTATACTTTCAAGATATTTTTCGGCAATAACTGCAGTAGCGAGTAGTATACATTTTTATTGTTAAATCGCAGAAAATGATTTGCCTAAATAGTCTTCTTCTAAAGTTTATTATAATGATAATAATAAAAAGGAATAACTTTTAGCATTCAAGGTAATAATTGATGGAAACCATCTTCTGCGTCTATAACTTGTAGTTGATTATGTAATATAATAGTTTGTTACTATACAGTGTATACATAATAATAATAATAATAATAATAATAATATAATATATGCTTACAGGCTACAGCAATTATTATTCAGGGGGATGAAATTAATTTTACAAACCTCCGAGATTAACCCTATGAAATATACTTCCCACTGTAAGCCCAGGGTGTCAATTAATGGAAAGTCGGATATACGAGACAAATTTCTACTCAAGTTTAATCGGCTGCCACCGCTGCCGATCAATCAACGACAGTAGTTAGCAGGGCGCCTTACGGGATGCGGGCTAAAACACCGTGAGCTTGTTATCGTGTATCTTTCTCTCTTTAGAATGTTCATCCTTCTCTTCGATACGTGGCGGTGTTTAAACAGTGACTCGGGTGTCTGACTATTGACTATAAAACATATTATACACGTAAAGTTCCTCTGCGTTAACACCATAAAACGGCAAAGTAATTTCAAACCGACAAAATATTGTCAAGCTCAAACTTAAAGACCCCGTGTTTCTACTGTATCATGATTAAACTTTTTACGTCAAGAAAAATTGTCTTCGAGATAACTATCGCAAATACACAATTCCGAAATACTTTTATTATTTTATTATTCTTCTATCTTTTTGT
Source organism: Melanaphis sacchari (assembly GCF_002803265.2). Lineage (NCBI taxonomy): Eukaryota > Metazoa > Arthropoda > Insecta > Hemiptera > Aphididae > Melanaphis > Melanaphis sacchari. The sequence goes on along the minus strand of NW_020270366.1, from coordinate 24,253,518 downwards.
TTTCGACAGTCGTTTTATAAATGAATTATACGTCGCCATAACACATATACTTATATACATACATACATACGTACATACATGTCCAATCCACAAATTCTGTCTAACCTCTTTTTCAACTCATTTCCGTCAGACGACTTTCTCGTTTATTACAAGTAAATCTAAAATGTACATCCCATAGTCCATACACAATGAATGACTCTTTATAAATCGTTTCGATTTATTTTTATGTCGATTTTTTCAGTATCTATCTAGGTCCCTCTTTTAAACTTCCCCTTATTAATCTGGTACACACCATCAGTTTTCCTTTTATTTATAATCCCCTTCGAAATATAATATATTTATATCCGTACAACGCATATTATTTGAAGCGTTCTTACATTTTTCTCCTCCGTCGATATCATTAGTAAATTTCAATATTTACTTTGATCCCAACCCTGGCATTTTGAGAATTCAACATGCATCGTTGAATACAATTGGACTGTCCGACTCCTTTTCGGTTCGTATTCGCTTCACTGCCCTTCGTTTTTAATGATTCCGATATGGTGTAGGTACTATAGGCGACGAGCTATCTTCTTATCTCACTGCATCTAGTTCAATTGTTTTCAATATCTTGAACAGACGTCGACATTTTTGTAACTAAAGTGAGTATATTTACACAACCGAGACCAACAATAAGTGTAGGTACAATGTACTTGGCAGCCTTGTTTCATATATTATGTTATTGTTTTGTTTATTTTTTTTAATAAGAATTTAATTACTTATGCTAAGGTTATTTATTGTTTCATGAAACGAAGTAATTATATATACATATATATATATCAAGATAACCTGATATTATTAGACAAATACCACTATTGGTTAATGATACGTTGTTTAAAAACTAGAAGCCGTTCTTACTATTACTTTACAAGAATTATTATTATTAGTATGGGTATTGGATAATATGCCACATATATAGGTGGGTGGGTAGGTAGGTAGGTAGGAGGTAGGTAAGTCTTAGACACGAAATTAAGAACAGACTGGCAGGATGTTCACTTACGCGCGCGTTTTGCCGTTACACTTATTATACTATTTTCTAGGAAACAAAATATTTGAACACAATATATAGCTACTAATAATTGACAAGCTGATTTTTTATACCCCAGGACTCGAGAGGAAATAATAACGATTTTTACCTTTCGTAGTACACTTGACCGCATAATAATTAAGCGGACACGTCTACAATTTGCTTTTAATTTATTTTCGTTTTTTTAACAGAATGTGATTTATGTAAAAAAAAAAAACCAATATGCAATAGAAGCCAGAGTTATTAATTGTCCAGTGTTGAATACGGTGGCAGCCATCAGTCACCCATCGTTCACACACTGATGAGGCTCCCGCGTTTTAATTTTTGTTTTTCATTACCCAACGTTTGGTGGTAACTATAAGCAATTTAACGGTGCCCAGTGAACTTCTAGTTAAATCAAAAATAATTATAAGCACGGCCAATGCGTGTACATACGGTCGGCCAAGAGAAAAACAATAAATTACCGTCCATGTACACTTAGCTATAGGTACATATGCACGCGCGACACTGTCGACTATCAACTGACTTGCAGCAGCAGTTACCTTCATCTGTACTCCGATGAGGTCTACTAAGTTCTTGCTGAAACACTGTTCTGAAGATGATATTATGTTTTACATAACGTAATACGCACAGATAATTTTTTATTCAGGTACAGAGATCGTTAACGACGAGTGGTTTAACATTTTCATGCATTCTAAGAATATTATAATTTATACGACGAAAGATTCTTGGACCAATTAATTTTGGGAATTTGAAGAGCATAACATAACATGTATAGATCATAACATTTATAACATTATTATAGAATATACGTTTAAATAATGCATAACTGCAATATTCAGCAATAAGGTCTTTTATCGTGATTATACTTTTGTCCTTTTGTTTGTATTTATTGAATCGTACCTATATATATCTACATATACCTGATGTAACGCTATATTATATTATTTGTGCTTAACGAGTTTTTGTCCTAATGAGCAACAAACGCTACAGTGTGTGTTCTGTTTTTAATTATAGCTTTAAATGTCAAATCATTAATGACATTCTAAATGTTTTCACACTGCCGGTCATAAAACATATATGTTAACAAATTAAACGTTCTGTTTTTTGTTGTTTGTTTGACGTAACGGACACGTATCGATCGTTTCGATACAGTCCTCAATGCATAAAAACTAAAAAGTCATGTTATGTTTTGTTTGTTATTCTTAGGGAGATTTAAAAGAAAGAAAAAGATCGAGTATATTTTATTTGCAAAACAAATTTTTCTTTCGTTTGACAACGGTTCTTCCGGTTGATAAATCGAATGCAACCCCCCCCCCCCCACCGAGAACCCTAACAAACTACGCTACTACTGCCGCCCAGGCCTCGGGCAAAGCACAAAAGATTGAACAATAGAACTTGTGTGTGTATTTTTCAAAGTTTTCCGTTCCCTTTTTTTGGCCCCGAGCCGTTGGTTTTCCCTCTCCGTCATCAATTTATTTACGTGCATTATTTTCGTTTGCCTGATTTTTATTCGCCCCTTGGCGTTTCTCCTGAAACTCATGCGAGTTGAGGAGTACAATGCGTTTTGGCCATCCTATAGTCATTATACTGCATTGCGTCTATTACGTTGCTCACCCTCTACATTAAAGACCATACAATATACTATATAGTACACACCTTTCATCTATGTACTGGCGCGAGTAGGTACACTCGACTTTTCTACTCGGAAACATATTCGCGCCGACTCTGAGACTGTGCCAAATACAATTTAACTCACCACCCTTGTTTTGATGTGTACGGCGTGGCATATCAAGATGGAAAATATCTTACTTTTTTTTTTTTACAATATCATTAAATGTAAGAGAAATAATATTTAATACATATATGGAATATGGATATATCCTATAGGAAATAAACGCAAATGGTCATTGTGCAGTTGTTTAACTTCATCTTATAGTCGCCTTAAGGTATTATTATTATTATTATTTTTAATATTAAATTATTTTCTCAACTGTTACCTTTGTATGAAATTACCACGAAAATAATTGTCTGGAGATAATAAAAATAACGATCCATGCAACACTCGTCACACCAAACGAGCATCGAATGTAGTATCTATATGTATATTATTCGCAGTTTCTTATCGAATTAGCATATGACAAATATTAAAAAAAAAAAAAAAAAAAAAAAAAAAAAAAATGTTAATGATAATAAAATAAAGATGCACCATATTTTCATGTATTATAATACTGATATGGTATTTTATATTATTAATTTTTATTCCATTATAAGTTTGGAATTATTATTTATACAAATATTATATTGCACGTAATTATTACAAAATGTGACACGCTACGATGCACATACTCTTTATATGAAAAGTTTGATCAATATATACCTACATACTTGATAACTAATAATATCACTTAATAAGAATTATAATAACATGTATAAACTAATTTTAAACGAAGAATATATTTATATTATCATGGATTATGCTATATGTATATTACTATATAATATACATAAGTGTATAAAAAATTTTTAGTTCAACAATTTATTTATAGTAGATAGTATACGCATGTAATAATATGTAGACGATTTAATCAAGAAGTTTGAAAAATATTTTTAATTTTAATAAATAAGCTTTAACAAAAAGAACTATCAGTACTTATAGAAATACGATATTAACACGTTTTGACTGAGCTTAAATTAAATACTGAATACAAAAAAAAATGAGTGAATCGATTATTTTTGCGGGATCAAAGATATTGCAATATGGTCAGGGCAAAAGACAAAAAGGTCGTTTGTGAATGTCAGTTTCCCTCGCTCTATGCGTCAGTTAACAAGCAGCACACGAACAGCAGCACTTGGCGGCTCGTTGTCGATACGTCATAATTGGTCGAGGCAACGTCCGGGTGAAAAAGTCGCAAGAGGGTGACGCATTAAAAGGGATCAATCAATCACGGTCTCATCGATCATAAGGTATATATACGGGTGGGGTTCCGTTTGATAGGTGTTGAGTATTAACTTGACCACGATCGTAAAAACTTATTATTATCTATTTCCCCCTTAATATTTTTACACCAAATTTTAACTAAAATAGAAGTAAATGTACTGATGTTATGAAAATACGAACACATTATAAAAATTATATTTAAATAGATGATAAAAGTCATGAATCGTAAGAGTAATACATAGACATTTAAGATATAGTAATAATAATATAATAAATATAATCTATAATAGTATAACATAATATTACACCATAACTATTTAGTATTTTATAAGTGAGTTATGCTATGATTAAGCATTTGAGCATTATTATATATTTTTTTTACTCACGACAGGTGTTAAGCAATGAAAATCAAAAAATTGTATGGTGATTATTTGACAGGGGCCATTAAATCAGGACAATCGGAAATCATAAAATAAATGTTTTTCAACATTTGCTCATATTACCTATGTTGCATTAGGTGATAAATTATCATAGTGCGCTCTGCATACTAGCATTCCATGCTGGTATATGACTGGTGTGAAAGTGTATAGTTTGAAGATGTTTTTCTTAAATCTTACCTATATATAGTTATTATATACGACAACTACATAATTTTTTGATACCTCCCGGGGTCAAAAATTACTTTCTATGTACACCCGTATACTCTCAGCAAGCCTGATGGTTTAATAAAAAATAAAAATTGTCGTCTCTCCTTGTAGGATTTATTACATTTAACTATATCATAGCGATAGCTAGTATCTATAACATATTTGGACAATAACACGTTAAATATGAATAATTTTTCAACAACTCATCTAAATATATTTTTTTTTTTCTTCACTCAACCGAATAAAAAAAAATATGAAACACTAAGCCATGAATTACGTCATCCTGAATATAGAACGAACAATGTTCATGATAATATTCAACAGAATTAAAGAAAATTAAATAAAACAAGCGTACAAAATATAATATATATTCTCATTGTAATAAAACAAAAATTTAACCGATATTCCAAGAAATGTGAAAACTGTTCTAAGCATATAAGGAAATAGTACATCATATCAATACGATTATACTGTTATATATACACACACACACACACACACACACATATATGTATATCATATGCATATTTTGATCATATTATTATATACAAACGATCTATTTTTTTATTTGTGTACGGATTATTATTACTTTATAGGTAAATACTAAATTTTTTTAAGATATTAGATGAAAAATAAAATAAAATAACGACATTTTTGAGAAAAGATTTGCTAACTTCTAGTACATAAAATGCGCATACATATTGTATCCAATATAAAATATACCCTGCAAGCCGAAACAGTTTTACTAAAATGCGAATCCATGTAGCATATAGCACATGAAGTTGCGACTTACGGTAGCATCTGCATGCATAACTCCAGCGACGTCCATTGTTATTGTTTCAGAATACGGCATCCGTTTGATGTTTATGCAAATCGATTCGAACGGTTCTGCCGGACTTAACCATTTTTGGGTACCGTCCGTCCTTCCTTTCGCAACGTTCCAGTGTAATAACGACGCCTTGTACACGACGTGTTCTTTTATACACGCAAAACCGTCAGCTGTTTCGTTATGAGCACTTTTACCCTTACATATATATTATATAATAATATCTTCTTCTTACTACTTATATGTATGATATTGTTTCCATATACCCAAAATGGTATACACAATCATCCTCTCTAAATCTGCTCGTTTTTCATTGAATGTATACAATTTAATCGTAAAATAGAACATTTTAAGAAAATTGTTATGCATTTGGTTATACATATTATATAGAACGAATAATACATAAAAAGAAAATACGTAATACTTGTTTATAATCGACATTTGTTGGTAAGTAGTTTGTACTTTTTCAAATCGACATTATACCTACTTATTTAATTTCACAAAAGTTTAAATCAATGAGATATACGAGTATTCAGTATATAAAATTTATAAAATATAATGTACGATACATCAACATTTCTAGTTTCTGTCATCAAAAATTCAGAAAATTGTGATAGGTATATTATTACTGTCAAAAGTTATATATACATTTGTTTATAATTTTGATTTTAGTATAGACGACACCAACAGATGGGTAATTACATTTTGGTACACAATATACATAAAATTTATAGATATAAGCTATAGATATATAACCATGTAACCACAAACATGATATAGTCATGCACGAATAAAATTCAACGCGATAAATTAGAATTTTTGTTATATTCTATTGTAAAGTGCGATTATATTTTAAAAAAGCTACATGCATTTATCTAAACAAATAATGAAATATTTACTAAACCATGATACTTTTTTGAAGAAACGGAAAAATTAAATACAAATATCCAACGATCCTTGAAAATTTAGTTATTAAAATAATAAGCAAAGAGTTAATTTATCGTAGGCATTACATTATAAAACAACATCTAAATAGAATAAAGAGAGTTCCGTGGATGCTAATAAATTTCGTATAAGTATAATTTATTATTAAAAATAAAATAAAATAATTAATTCATACATGGCATATAATACTTTATGAGAAAGAGATCCAGCTTAAATGGTCATTTCGATGACCAATAACAAATGCGTATTTAATATTGTATATGAATAATAAATATGCAATATCTTCATATAACTGTATACATTATATAGCATAATATAGTATGTAAAAAAATTCATGATATCGAAAACTATTTTTTCAGGTATATTAATTTTCAATTCGCTATCTCTTCATCGAGTAGAAAGTAAAATAACTATAGTACCTATTATTTTTTATTGAATATTGAATGCATCTGCATGTATACTTTTTATTTAAAAAAACAAGATTTAAGCTAATTATCGTACGTGCCAGAGAATATACTAACAGAGCCATTACATTTTATATAATATCATACTAATATATCTTTTATAACCTATAATTTATTAATTTGCACTATTATTTAATTATAATTGAAGCGTGCATCTACTATTAAACACGTTTTAATGATGTAAATAATAAACTTAAAAGGTTTAGTAAATATAATCGTATCAATCAATATGCAGTGACGCAGCATACTACAGTCACCACTAAATAATTTATACGATTTATAGTTTGTTTACCGTCTAAATGTCTAATATGTACCAAATGCCAATTCATTCAAATCGATTAAAATTAAATATTTATTTTAAATACATACAAAAATGCACATATATTCATTAAGTAATGTCATACTATGCATCATAATTGAATAAAGTATTGTAAATATTAATACATTTATTTTATAACGTTTTAATGATGACAACTTCAAAGATTTTGATTAATTATGATTATTTACTTATTTTGAAATTTAAACTTATATTTTAGCCATAAAAATTCCAACAGAAAATAAATAAAAAAAAAGTTTGTAATTATAAGAGAATACTACAAAAAAAATATGAATTCTTGGTTAGGTTTGGCGCCTTTATAAAAGGCTTTCAACAAAAGCGACACAATTAAATGTTTTGGGCTTAATTGATGGAATTGAGGGTTATGAAACTGGTCACTGTTTGTTTAAATGCGGATTAGTTTCAAAATCGTCCATTAATTAAACAAATGTGTTTGAATAACAATGGGCAAATCCTCTACACACGTGTATAATTATAATTAATAAGTATGAATTTATTGGGTACCAACTAACAGAAAAAATGCGAATATAATATAACAATAAATACACGCATGTGTTCAACTATTCAATTTAAGTATATATAGCTAATTTTAAAATTGTATCTCTGTTAATTGGTTCACACGTCGTATGTTATTTGTCGTTTATTTTTAGTTTTCTCTTCAACTATACCACAGCTTCTATTATGACTTGCGATTGTTTTCAATACCACCCATTGACATGATGACAATTTTACAAATAAAAAATCATGCTTATGAATTCGCTTTATCGTGTTGCATACAAAGTATATTCGTACAAGAGGTGTGATAACTAGTAATATGTTGTAGTCGGAATTTGATTTTACTGAGTTGGCTTTTCATTCAATGTTTGGGCAAATAAAAAAATTATTAACAACTGGATTCGTATTCTATACGGTATACGAAAAAAACGAGCGAGAAAAGTTTTCGAACAGTTTTTGGAGACAGTTGTTACACACGTGGTATGAGAAGGTTGGTCAATATAATGGTAATAATATTTGTATTAGCGTTCGATATTCACGATACATGTATTCGTATAAACTTTGTCGTACTACACGTTTAACCACGACTGCCTCGGCTCATCCACCGTTAACTTTTTAATTTCATACGTTATAATTACGAAATAATTTCATCCACGCATGTTTGACATTAGGTAGCAGAGAATGTGGAGAGGCGGAGAGAGATGTTTGAAATGTGTTCGCGACATGACGCGTGTCCATAATTACATCAAAAGTGTCTAAAGTTTCACGTGCGTAACAAATGCGACTATAGCGTCTCAACGCTACATACGCACTGTGGCACATTGTACACTGCAATTTATTAGCGGTTTAGTATAAATTAATCGGTAACTGTGAAATAAAATAATGTATGCGTGTGTGTGTGTTGCATCCGTACGCAGATAGAAATACCTCTATATAACGTCAACCCGCGAAAGCAATGACTACTATTACGCACATATAAAATATGTGCAAACATACACAAACATATATATATATATATATATATATATATATATTGTTAAATCCGCTAAAATCAAAAAACCGTAGATATCGCGAAAAACGCGATAGGTATTCAAACGACAACACGCATAATATTATTTTGTGGGACATTTCGCGAAATGTAAATCGGATTGTCTTGTGACTCGACACGATTAAGTCATCATAAGATTTGCGACTGGTTTCACAACAATACAATATCCTATTGGCGAGTCGGTGTGCGACAAAAGCAAGCCCCGTGCGTTTTCGCGTGGAATTCGGCGCGCGAAAACATCCATAAAATACACGCACTGCAAATGTTCATTTCGTATAGATGTACATATAAATATATTGTATTATACAAGCCACCGACACAATATATCGCAACAAGCACCACCCTGTGGTACGAGAGCATGCAGTTGTGTCAGTTACTTTATTATTATTTTGGTTTCGCCGCAATGGTTTATGGCATCTTTGTATGCAAATATTATTCTCTTCCATTCATTGGGGGCCGCCACCACCGCTCGCATTCTTTCGGGAAAAAAAGTACGAGTATACCTATTATACCTATATGTGTACGAATAACGTATGCCGAGAAAAAACAACACCGACCGCGTACCGTTACACGAACGAATATGCAAGCATGTATATAAACATAATAATGTATATTTTTATAATATATAAAAACGCATGTATACACAACGTGAGGAAAAAAGAAATACAACTTCTGCAGTTTTTTTGAAATTCGACGTGTATATGTGTTTATTTTCTCTGGATTTATGTGCGTTCAACAGTATAATATATGTATATAACACCCAAATATTCAGGAATTCGTATCAGGTTATAAAAATTCATCACCAACGCCACCACTTCTCAAACGTTGACAACAAACTAGGTACTATAATTTACACGACATCGGCTTTTCATTTTAAATTACGCCGTATGTAAGTTGCGAAAAAAAGAGAAAAAATTCACATTGTTATAATTGATTTTAAACTTTTTACTATTTTTGCAGACCGGTAGTATATTTTAAGCTTGACGAGACGTGTTCTGCTAGTGCCTCAAGTTGGTTTTGTGACGTAACAATTTACAAAATGAGCTTTGGGCAAATTGTAACTGAGTTTGCAGTGTTCCATATTTTTTTTTTCGATATTGAAAAGTTTTTCAACAACTAAAATGTGTTTATATTTTTAAGGTTTCGTTTTGTTTCGAGTTTTGCCAACGGGAGGTCGATTCGAGCAAAATACAACACGATGAAATCAAGACACAATAATATACCTAAAATAGAAACCATACATTTGTAAGAGTCTAAATAAAAATGTTTTCTTTACTACAATATACAATATTTAATTATAAAAAGCCAAACGGTTAAATTGGTTAACATTTTACAAGTGCATAGTGAATATTATAATTACCGAGCTCTATCAATGAAAGTATAAATTAAGGAAGTAAGGATACATTTAATATGCTGGCACTTGTCCTATATTTTAATTATTACCAACGGTTTTCAGTTTATTTATACTAGATTGCTTTCTTTAATGTTTTTCATATACGGTATCCGCTGAAAATGAAAATTTAAAAAGCATAGAATTCTTGGTTTATACATATTAATTCCTACCTAGATTTTGTGGAATCTGCATCATTCAAATAATAATTATTAATATTAATATTAATAAAAAGAAACATTTTTCTGCATCGAATGCATTTCTTTGTGGTGATTACGTTGTCATTTTAATGCGAATGGTCACACGGCTGTCGCATGGTTATTTCCGGTTTGTTAGCTAAACGTACATTGACCAAAGTCGCCATAATGCTCTCTTCCAGTTTAAATATATTTTGTGCGCCCGTCTGCACTCATTAACCTCTCTGCGGTCATATTACTACACTCTTCAGTTTTCTTTGCCTAGCTTACGATTAGAAAATAAAAAAAGTGTCTCCATATGTATGCCGACACTGTGTATAGATATAGGTAATGAAAAGTAATCGAATTAAGAACGGTCGGAAGAACACGGGAGGTAAAAAAAAAATATTATCTGAAAGAATAGCTTCAATTACCATTCTAAACCATTGAAATCAAATTATCAGAAAAAAAAAATATTTTTTTAACCAAGGTTATTAGTGAAATATTGCCTTGAAAATTAAAATCAAAATCTAACATAATTTTGTAAATAATTTAATAATTTTTAAAAATGACATAAATGATAAAAGTAATAATAAGATATTTAAGCAGTTAAAGTGGTGTTTGTTTATTTATTTGAGTGTTTAAAATTATACATCAATTTACTTATAGTTTTAAATTATAATTAAGTGTTGATTGATTTTTTACACATACGTTTATCATGCAATTACAAATATAAAATATATACAGTATCGAATTAAAAAAAAAAAAATTCGTACTCAACTACCTACGGTATTATTTCATAGTCTAACACTATTAATTTACAATGACAGGAGAAAACAATGTGTTCGATAATAATATACCTACAACATATATACACTTCGACACTATATAATTTTTGAAATATAAACTGGAATTAGTAGAATTTGATAAAGGGTTGGATAAACGCTATAATTTCAATTTTTGGCTCATTTTTAAATTTTATAGTGTAATATGCTTTTGTTGTTCGAGATAATTATCATCATAACGTGGTTACATTTATGATGTCATAAAATTTAAAAACCCGTTTGCAATGAAAAAATATATTTTATATCATATTATGCTGTCTGCGTCGCGCAATTTTAGTATAACCACAATAGCATGAAAAAATTGTTTAAAACCCGAATATAAAAACATTATCTGGCAACCAGGAGGTGAGCTGACGAGTCGGCAAGTATTCAATTTATAGAGAAAACAGCTAATTTCACCTAGTCCATTATGCGAAAACGTGATGTTTTTCATTTGAAGAAATCCTCGAAAATTGATGTAGAAGCACTTCTTCACTTTAATACAAAGTATTCTTGTCGTTTTAGCAACATACGAGCGGTAATGGTTGAGTTGTATTAGCACTGTATAATATTATATATATAGTAGTCTTATAGCAGTAGTGCAGGTAGTATAGTAGTATAGTTGTAATAGTTACATAGTAATGTATACAGCACAGAAGACGACAACGACGACAGTAATAATTAATAGATTATAGCCCTCGTGTCATAAACACTATAGGGTATAAATCTCCAGGTCCACCCATACATAAATACATTATATATACATGCGTCTATATATACGTGTGTCGTATGCATGTGTGTTACACCACACCGGTTGCTTTGCTGCTGCTGCCACTTATTACGTCTCCGTGTGTCATTCCAAATGATTATACGGCGGATCCAACCACCGGCATAGCCATTATTCCTCAATCCTCTTCCTTCTTCTCCGCAGCATCATCAGCGGCAGCAGCCTGCAATGATAAATGCGCTGGCCTGCCATATATAATATTGTCTTCTCTCCGTACGTAGATGTATGCAAATACTTTCTAAACGGCCTCGGGGCCGATTTTGTCGACGACCGCAGTCGCCGATAAATTGATTCCAGGCGACTGGCGAAGGCGGCCTACATATTAAATTGTTATTAATTATTATTACTATTATTATTACAAAACCCGTCGATGGAAACAGCCGAACGACAAAGTTTGTTTCATTCTGATTTTCATGTCAAAATTATTGTTATATTTTTTTTATTATAACACATAGATTACATTATAATCTATTCTTATACTTCTTACTCGATATATGCTGCAATTATATAATGACAATTCGATAAAACAAACTAAAGTACTTATGGTAATGTTTTTGAGCTACTACTGAGACACTGAGTGAATATCAATAGCACTAACCACAGAACGACGTTTGCAGTGTATATTACATTATTACGTTGAACACTTATGTGTATAATGTGTATAGCATATACCTGCACTGACAACAATGGGTTCGCAGTATTCCGCAGTCTGATTTCATTGATTTTCGGTAGGTGCTTATTATAAAACATTCGTTTCATAACTCCTGTTATATTTATATATATATATATAATATTGCCCACTACTTAATTGTAAAATAACGTATGTATGTAAATATATATATATATATATATAATATTAATATAGAGGTATATTGAAATCATTATGATGAGTAACTGCTGCAGAATTTCTTTAACACAATACACTCTATGCTGGCTGCAGTGAACAGTACAATACGCTCAAGTCAAATAATATATATATAATAATATTTTAATACAATATATATATTACGATTTATACTATAGGATCAAAGGAGGCAAATTGTTCGTAGTCATCGAGGTGGCGTGACGCCCGGTAGTCGTGACGGAGACAGATTGTACATGAAAATTATGGAGAAAAGGAAATAACGCTGGTGGTAGTTCAACGGTGGCGGTGGCGGTTCATCTTACGATTTGCATAAAGCTACCAATAAACCTAGACGTCCCCACTATTCTGCAGCAGTTTTTCTAGGGAAAACCAGATACGCGACTATAATTTATATATGCGCTCCCTATCCATAGGTACACCCTTTAAAAATCAATTGTCACCGATTTCATGCGATCGTCCATCGATTTCAGTGGTGCGAAATGAAATTGACCATTACCAGTTAACTTTAATCCAGAGTGAGCTTGGAAAAAAATCTAGAAGACAGTCTTAAAAATTATATTGTATATTTTTTTATATACATTATAATATAGTGTGATTCAAATACTATATATTTTAAACATTAATCTATTGAAAACATAAAAAAATGGTGGGGGAAACTATATTTACTACGAAAAAAAAAATAAGTTTTATATGGTCTAAACGACACACCACGCAAAACACTGTTTAGATGATAAAATATGCAGAACGAAGCATAAATTACTTAAACATAATTTAGCGAAAGACGGACTTCATAAATGCATTGTTGTTGTTATTATTTATTCGTCTATTTAACAGATATACATTATGTCAGTGTCGTAAAAAATCTTAATAATATATTATATTATACGTGGTTTTATTTAATGAACTGCAAAAAAAAAAAAAATTAAATTTTAAAATTATCACCAAAGCAGACATTGTTTTTTTTTTATTGCAAGTCAGGAATATATTTAATATAATTAAAAGCGATTAGGTTAAGACAGCCAACAATACATTTTTTAAAGAGTTTTAAATAAATTTTTACTACTTTAATAGTCTACTGATGATTTTTAGTGAAAAAAAAAAATTAATTTTTTGTTACAAATATATATAACTGGGATAATAATTATTTTAAATAGACATAATATAGATCTATCGAAAACTTCTAATGGATTTTATGTAAAGGTAAACATATTAAAAACATTATAAGGCATAATCTTTGAAATTATCAAGAAAAATAATAGGTACTTAAACACAGTTTAAAATGTTTTAGAGCATTATGAAATCAATTACGGGTATTTTTATTGACATTTCCTTTTGATAGACAATTGAAACATCGTCGCATACAGCAAGTCTGAAAGGTATAGAATAGTACAATGAAAACTAGCTTCCATCGACATATTTGCGGGTAGTTCTAAGATTTTACAATAATAATTAATAAAAACTACTCTTTTATCATATTATTAGAATCTTTAAACATTATGTCAAATTAATTAATTTACAAACAAAAAATATTTTTCTAAACAATGTCGGAATAATTGTTTATCACAAAATAACTATACTTGTCCGACTTGTCGATAGAGGAGAGTTGGTGATAAGTTGTACATATTATCATAAAGAAAATTTTTAAGTTCACTGTAATTATAACAAAATTAGTTAATAGGGAGAATTCAAAGGACGATACTGTATGTATTAGAACGATTTTAAAAATATTTAATGTGGGTAGCTATTGGTTTCATACATTGTTGGTTATAAGTTATAACTAATAAATACAACATCTAGCTGTATATTTTATTTTTACATAAAATATTTGTTTCATTTTTAATAAATTTTTCTAGTTCTTAATTTAATAACAATTTTATAATAGTACTAAATATTCAAAAACACTGATAAATATCAAATGACTATTATTTGAAAATGTTTAAACAATCATTGTTTAAGGTTTTCATGAAATAAATAAAATATAAAGATTATAATTCTTAGAATAGTTTAAAAAATGTGTTACAATTATATACACAGCATTTAGTTAATACCTATATTTAATAATTGTTTTGTTTTTATATGCAGTAACTTTTTGTAATTTAACTATATGTTATAAAAAAATCCAACACATTAATACATAATATAAAAACACGATTATCCATTTATAGAAAAACCTAATATATCTACTTAATTAGAAAAAACCCGTTATAAAGAAACACAAACGTAAGTAAAATGGATGAACCTTTTAATAACCATATGCATGTCATTTTTCCTATCATAACCATACTTAACTTTACCTTAACACCACTACAAGTATACTGCTAACCAACAATAATTACATAGATTTACATTATACTACTAGGTACCACTTTGTTCGCGACTACTATATATATATATACAACTATTACAATATAGTACTAAACATGTTACTATACTATATAGGTACCTACGCTACTCGTTATTAATATTATTATTTTACAAAACAAAGCAAGACGCGTGTTTCACACTATATTTTAGGGTAAAACCTTACTGTCGTGCTAAAATGTCGAATTAATATTTGTGCTCTCCCCACCCCCACATGCTGAATCGACCGCCGACCAATTGTTTCCCGGGTACGTTGTACATGCAAATGATTTAAAGGTTTTAATATCGCCCATCACTCCCGCCCCACTCACCAGTCGTGTACGTTATTATATATGCAAAACGGACCGGTATGCATAAATCAAACCTATAGCACGTTCCCGATGTCGCTTCCGTCCGTTGTCCACCCGAAATGGGTACGATTATTTCGCCTACAATTGTTCTCCGGTCAGGTTGGTCGCCAAATACTCAGTCTGCTGCAGCAAGCGTACACTCGAAACGCATAGTGCAATACACTGTGGAGAACCATGCACACATACACACACGACAAAAAAAAAATGACCGAATACAATCGATAATATAGACAAACGGGTGGTAGTGGTGTTGGTGGAAATAATAGTCATAGAAGAGGGTAGAAATTATTATTGTTCAAAACACGAAAATTGGTATATATAGTGTTAAAAAAAATGCTTACATACGAGTACTATAGTCTATAACGCTCGCGTATTGTTTAAAAAATATAATTTATTTTCAAAATTACACATACTTCTACAGTTCTAGCCTTACTATAAGTATGCAACCCAAATAAATACAAACCAAAAAAAAAGTTATAACCACGAAAAGTATATGTTCAGAATTATATTATTATTATTATACGCACACGTCGAATGAGTAGCGTAGATAGAGATAATTCGACATTTGATGTCGTGAAATTACCATTTAGTTACTCCCAACATCATCACTTATACAATAGGTATCTACTTACCAACCTACCAACACGTAATTATATTACGATTGAATAATAATAATAAAAAAAAGTTCCTAGTCGAAAACATGTCAATTACTGCAGACTTCCAACTGAGTTAATGATAAAAAAAAAAATGAAATAATTAATATTATAACGTAAAATTATCACACAATGTTTATAATGATAATAATAAAAACAATAATATAAGGATAGCACGCAGTGCGAGCACCGGGAGCGCTAAGGGCAAACGCGGTAATACGGTGCGCTCCGGGTGGTGCGGGCGAACTAGAAAATGCGCGGCGCTTAATATAATATTATTATTATCATCATTCATCCAATTCACATACATCGACAGACAAAAATAATTGTAATAATATTATATTATATAATATCAACCGGCAAAAACCAGGAGTAGACGGTAGTAAAAAAAAAATTGGGAGAATATAAAGGAGACGTTTGAAGGAAGGACCGTCAAATGTACATCATTGAACGTATAATATCTTACAACACTTAGAATCTTGAATGAAGGCAAATAATGTTTTCAAGTATTTATAAATTATAATACACACATGTGGGCAAGGTATTTTATTTTTTTAAACTCTTTTAATGCTCGCCGAGAGATGGACAATTAAAACAGTTTTTTTTATCTCCAGAAACAGTTGCGTGCGAGCGCGCGGAATGCTGTTTCTATCCGCGATGAGTGTGTATGTGTGTGTGAGCTCGCCACACACGGTTCGTTGGTCGATGCACACACGCGCAGTGGTGTATACTAACGTTGTAAGTATATACATACGCGCGCTTGGTCGAAGTTACATCAGGTACGTTATTGTGTGTGTGTGTTTATGGTTCACGAAATATGTTAATAAGCGTTGTGATGTCTAATTGAAAAAGTGGATAATAATCGTTTTTTTTCGGTAGGTAATATTTTTCTGAACCCAAACTGTAGTGGTGGTCTCGTCTTATCGATGATTAACCGGCGAGTCGACCTATGTCTCTCGTACTGACGTATTTTAGTAAATATGCACACGAAATGTTTAAAAGCACGTGTAGCGTACGTGCGTATGTATTATATATATTATGTCAATGTGAGGGTCATTAATCAACGCGGGGGCGTCGTCTGCTGGCGAAATTGTTATTTTGAATAATGAAGTCTCTCTCGCGTGCGCCGCTCTACAGCAACATGAATATATACAGACGACTTTGCGAGTCGTCTGCCACCAAACGGGTGATATTAACCCTTCGAACCGCCACTGTAGCCATAGAATTGGCTGGGCACGATGCGCAACATGTGCTCAGGGGGGAAGAGCTTGATTGATGACCGCAACGTCAACGACGCTGCGCTGTTGCGCTACGTCCGTTTTTCGCAACACATCATCAAATACACCCTTTAACAACGGAGTCCGTCTGGTGCTTTTCTGACCTATCATCTCCTCTGTTGACCCTTTTTTTCCTTATCCTTCATCTATGGTACCAACCGTTGTCGACCACCGCGGACTGATGGATTTCCCACATAGCTTTCCCTTAAAATATATGTTTTGCACGTGTGTATTAGATAACAGGGACAGCAAGTCTTACCTCTTTTAGATATTTTCATTTATTGTAATATGAAAATTAATTGGAGTTTATAATTATGACGCTATTCGACCAAAGAAAATACAATTTTAATGAGGTAAAAAAATTAGTAGTTTGAAAATAATATACCCACAAATATTATGAATTAATTTTTTATTTCTATGATGTATAAAAAGTATTTTTATAATTACAAACATTACGTTTTATTTTTTCTAATGTCTATATGGCATACAAAGATGGTTTTTACTATATAAAGACTTTTTAATGGATACATTATTTACTCATATATAATATATATATATATATATATATTAACGTTGGTAAACTGTAGGCGTTTAAATATATATTATAATATATGTTACAACGTATAAATAAAAATGAGTACCACCAGAACCAGACATCAATGTCGCAGGGTATCGTAAATAATAAGACAAACTCCTCAGTTCGTGCTTGAAATTCACTATATAAAATGCGTTAAATAAAATATCAAATTTGCATACGAAGAATGTTCCAAACTATAAAGTATAAACTATTTCTGGAGAACGTTTAACAACTGGTTTTAAATACGTCGTGCGTATACAGTGAATAATACGTATCTGAGATAAAAAAAAATAATAAACTATGAAAGCCCGATTTAAAAGCCCGCCTTTGCACTGTTTTTTTTTTTTTTTTTGTATGATTTTCACATTATACGTTTTATTTTCTTCTTTTTGCCAAATCCTACAACAATGGGTGTAACTTTAGACAACTGTTGAATCAATTTATTACCCGAAATACGAGATATAATTCAAAGTAATACATTCTTTGTTCCGAATTTTTCGTAAATATATATCAAAACAGATTTACGATCGGGCAACAACTGGTAAGGTTTAAGTGTTGTAAAATGTCCCCACGCATCTGCTGCAAACGTAAAAAATCTAAAATTGTGAGATGCGCTTACGCGATATACGATTTTCGTCGAAACGCCAAAACAAAAACAATATATATAAAATTAACCGATAAAATATCGAATCCCACACTCAGCTGGACGCCATAATATAGGTACATTTATTAATTCTTTAGGCTGTTATTTTTCCCCATATTTAGTGGGACGTGTTTGTTTTTTCGTGTGTCTACGATAGTATCATATTTGTTGGTAATCGCGCGCGATGCCGCCGTGCTCCGTCGCCATCGCCGCGTGTTCACGCGAACAACCGCGAGAAACCTGTTTTACGGGAGAGCCGGTATTGTGATTTATACAAGCACCGTCGTCTGAATAATGACCGGCGAGCCGGTTATGACAAGCTCCGGAAGAAAAAATAACGAATACGAGTGTCTATGTGTACACACTAATATTATATCATATATACACACATACACACATAGATATACACTTACACAGTTAGTATATACATATATGTGTATAAAAAATAAACTATTTTTTCAATATATTTTCTTTTAATAGAGAAGGAAAAAAAATTATACAGACGTAAGGATAAATGTGCTTAGGAAGAATTCAATGATAAAATATAATATATATATACATAATAGATTTTGCGCACACAGACCGGTTTCTCGCGGAGAAGAGTTTCGGATTAATGATGTCGTTCGTTCACACAACAGAAAAATAATAACAATTCCTTTCATAAAAAGAAAATATATTATACCGTCAAAAATTATACAATTATAGGTTATAAAAATCCCATAATAATTTGACGATATGGGTGGTGTTTAGGGATGAAAATAAACACTGTGTACAAAAAAAAGTTATATAAACCCCCTTCGTATTAATTTCAAAAAATGTATTCAGTTAAATCCTATTAAGTTAAAGATTTGATGTTATAAAAACAAAATCTGGAGTCAATTGTAGTCGTATAAGCATTATAGTCTAAATAATATTCTAAGATTTAAAATGTATAAAATACCAATATCAAGGTATAAATATATCAATGAGTTATGTAATTTTCTTCTCATTTGTAATATATTTTTAAATCTAGTAAAACAAATTGAAAGTTAATATCCGCAGAACTAAAATCACAAATTACCAAGTGAAAGTAACAACCATATGGGAAATTAAACCCTATGCTTCATTATACATACATATATATATATATATATTAATCATTTTTGTACTATACATAATTTATTATACTTTATGTACGCAATATTTTCATAGAAAAATGTGAAATGTTTTAAAAGCATTGTATACTTTACAAAATGTGGTTGTTCACTAAAATGATAAACTAGGGCATATTTAATTGGCATATTTTCCTATACAGATATGAATGTATAATACTTAAAAAAAATAATTCATTGTTTGTTACAACATTATTTTAAATAAAAATAAATAAATATTTGTAAATTAAAACAATTAAAAAATTGTAGTTTAATTTCATGATTTACAAGAGTTATATAGTTTTATAAAATTAAGACCATTAATACACATTATAATTTGTAATTTAAATTTTTTGTGACATAATGAAATGCAAATTAATATTATTATATTATATAGAAGATAAACGTGCAAGATAAAATTAAATTGTACCTACAATTGTTCTAGTTTTTTTCTTAATTATTAAGCTAACGCTATTTTATAATATCATATATGAATAGTTTAGCAATATAACATATCAATATTTATGAGAAGTACATATAACAGATAAATATAAATAATAAGACATAGATTAAGACATCTTAATCATCAAATTGACTATGTAAGCAATTAATATGGTCAATACAACTTTAAAAAATAAAACCAGCGATATAAAAATGTAACCTTGATAAAAATTGTAAACGGATATGATGATTTATTAAATAGTATCTATTGTTAGACTCAAAAATATCATTACAATAAAATGTCTATTATAATAAAGTATGTTAATATTTAACTAGTGATAGTGTAATTACTACGGTTCTCGATATATGCAGAAGACATAAGTAATAATAATAATGTATAATTCCGAGATACTGTATTTTTAGTAGTATTAGAAAACTGTCAACTACCAAACAAAATATACAGCTTCATAAATTATTTTAAAGATAAGTAGGTACTATTAGTATACTTATTATCAGTGCTGACTAAAGCTCTTTGTTCTTATTTAATCTTACACAGCGTGTTTTCATATATCAAAGGTGTATTATTTCGTTTATGGTATTAAAATGGATAGGTAACGAATGGATTAAAGACAAATGACAAATCTGAAAATATTACTGTATACTGCATTCTGAAAAATACCTAATCTAACTAAAATTACATTTTTTTTTTTTTTTTTTAAACACTCGGTGTACAAGTATAACTTAATTTAATATTATAATCGTCTTATCTCAGCGTCACGTTTGTAAAATGAGGAGAAAATGCTACAACGCCTACTCATTTTTCTAAGTAATTTTTGGCGCTTTTCTTGATGGGAATAATGGAGGTTGAGAAGGTGCAGCCAATTTCGTTTTTTCTCATTTTTCACTCGGCTCGTTCTTTTCCGCCACAGCGCAATCTCTAGCTACCCATCCACCCTCCTTTTTTTTCATCATCGTCCCCCAGAGTTATCTCGTGAATACAAATGAACCGCATTACCAGCAATATTTCACCTCTTTGAGTATATATATATATATATATATTAATGGGAGGAGAAAGAGGTAAAAATAAAAGCGACATCACGAAGTTCTCAATCATTAGTCTCAATCCTACATATAGTCACCAAATAAATGCTAAAGCTTTTGAAGTACGGTTTATTGGTAAATTAACTTAACCTTTCCTCTTCTATAGCAATTCTGTTATTGTAACACTTAATTATTTATTTATAAGATGAAATAGTATTTAATATGATTTATAAGATGAATAGTATTTAATATGATTTATAAGATGAATAGCTTTACATTAAATAATTCACACGGGTTCGTGTCAAATAATTTAACTTCATATTAATGGTTTGCACTCCTAATTTATGAAATAGCATAAATTTAACATTTCATTATAGCAATAGTAATTGTAACAACTTTGAACTAATTATACTTTAAACTAAATAGAATTATTTGAGATTATCTTGAATTAAATACTAAAAGATTTGAAATAAAAAAATTATAAAATAATAATGTAATATAATAACGATGGTAAAAAATAATCCGATTATTTTAAATTATAAGTTTAAAATATTATGTAATAAACTCGGATAAAAAAAGTAACCAATAATTTAGTTTATATTTTGATATTTTAAGTAAAAAATTGAACTGGATTCTATCGTTCAAAGTATGATATGCTTAAACAATAATTAATATTTTTTTACATTAATTAATACCTAACGCAACAATTAACAAACTACATACGACTGTCATATTTATTTAATTTTTTTTTTTTTTTTTAAACAATCGTTTTAACATGTAAATTTTTAGAATCATCATTTTTTAAATATTAAATTTAAATGAGAGTTATACGAAATAATACTATTTTCAATATTGGTCAATATACCCGAGAAATTGTAGGCATTCTACAACTACATATAAAACTGGTCTGGTAAAACCCTGTCGGTATAGCCGACGGGTATTGGACACAGCTGCATAGGTAGAATTACAATTTAGCAGATTTTTTTTTTTTTAAATAAATCAAAAAATTTAACTATATTTTAAAATCAAACATAATGTAATAATATTTATACA
This sequence comes from Melanaphis sacchari, assembly GCF_002803265.2. NCBI lineage: Eukaryota > Metazoa > Arthropoda > Insecta > Hemiptera > Aphididae > Melanaphis > Melanaphis sacchari. Next base: position 24,231,181 of record NW_020270366.1, on the reverse strand, counting down.
AATAATATAAAAAATCAAGCGGTAAACGTTTGTCATGAGTTTAAACGTAAGGTAGGAAATTATGTGTCAGTTACAACAGCAGTGCACTAG
>NW_020270366.1:24111091-24226091 GCF_002803265.2 Melanaphis sacchari | reverse complement strand
ATAATACATTATATAAAGTAATATAACTAAACGTGCAGAGATAAATTATTCTTGTATTATTTACTAAATTACTAATTAATAACTATAGATAACTCGTAAAACGATAATTCGTTGAAGCCGAGTTTTTGTTTTAATAAGTAATGAAGTGAATATATTGAAAAATATAGGTAATAACTATTAAGTAACAATCGGAGCTATGAATTGAATGATTTTGCACATAAATAAATTTCATTCTGAATTTGATTTAAGATGTAACTATTCCAAAAACAACTTTTAGTATATTTTAGACATTAATCATACAAATTGCGTATAACACATAGATATTTACCAAATGTTTTTGTTATTTTTGAAGGGGAGGGGGGTGATTTTTAACATTTTATATCAAGATGATATTACAGTATTTTACTATAAAAATTTTTTTTTCACAACACAAATAATTATTACATTTGTTTTTACTTGCTTTTAATACTTTGAACAAATTATTTGCTGATATTTTTTCAACTCATAAATATATAATTATGAATTTATTTTATATGATTTCAAATGTTTTATAATTGTCGTCACATATTTAATTACACTAAATCACTTTCACAAAAATATTTTCATTTCGTGACAATCGAGTCAATTACGCTGAAAATACTAGGTTAATTTATTGAACGATTTCAATAAGTAAATGGAACATGGGTAATAAGTAAAATAAGTATAACGTTTCTAATGTAAGCATTTATTTTTAAACTTGTTTGGCTATTTTTGTCAAATATACACCATTATTAACTAAACTGTTATATATTTTAAAATGATTTAACTTTAATGGAAAAAAACTCGTTTATGTTTTGAATTAAAACATTTTAAACTTGGACATTTGCCATACGGTAATTATTTCTGTCATCGTACATTTATGTCATTTAAAAATATAAAAATATGATAATAAATGTAGGGTACAATTCAACCTGAAAATTCTACAATATTTAACATAATACTATGTATGAATAAGCACAATTAAATAATTTTGCACCAGGGGCTTTCCAGGGAACGAAAAGATGATATTGGAGTCCTTAAGCCATAGGAATGTTTAACTCTGATGAGTTGCGAAAAAAAGAAAGAAAATTAAAAAAATATATATAAAACAACTTGTTATCTGCAATCAGTACCTCTGCGGTAACCGGATACCATGTAATTATTATTGCGTTCTGTCGCGCGCGTCAAAATACAAATCCAGATATGGATCGCGGGTGTTTTTGTTTACAGCGCGCTCGAAACACCACCGGCCATCTACTCACCTCTCTCTCACACTACATCGTTGAGCTCTCGTGATACGCGTATATCGATCGTGATCTCAACTGCCCACCGCGATGGTAAAAGGTCCCCTATATCAATCGATTAATGGTCCTCGATAAAGCGATCACAATCTAATGGCATATACACGTTAGTAAAAGGAAAAAATGTATCTATAAGACATAGTCGTGTGCATTTTTTTTATTTTATCTTCCTTCATTTATACACTCGTTTTACTGAGTTAACGGGGTCCGTTGACACCAGATTGCAACCAGTCATTTTTTTACTCTTAAAAATTCTCCTTCTCGTGCTTTTTATGCTCTCGGGTCCGAACGACTTCAACATGGTTGAAACACACAAATCATCAAATTACGTAATTTGTCAACGGGCACACAGTAAAAGGAATAGTACAATGCAATGGTTTGTAGACCCACAGGAATTTTATGCATCGACCGCTTGCTCACACTGTTTGGTTACTACCCCATGCTTTGTGAACCTGAGATTTGTTACTGCCGAGGGACTGCAGGTGTGCACAGAAGTTGTGTCAACCAAAAAAAAAAAAATAAATAAAATAAATAAATAAAAGGGAGGAAAAACATAGAATTCAAACAAACATGTCGCTTTTGAAAATTACCCTATGGATTTCTTTGTTATCGTCAAATGACAAGGTCCTTTACACTTTTAACGACCCCACCAAAAAAATACCATTACTTTTGATTAAAATAATAATTACTTAATTAATGAAGGATGCACTTAGATTATTTTTTTAAAAGATTCAAAATACATTTTTAGCTTATGTTTTAACTTATTTAACTTATACTGGTCTTCATAATACATAATGTAATATACATTAGCACTTATAAAATCTAAACATGTATACTAAAATATCATAATTTATATTTTCAGTGTTCCCAGGGATAATATATAGTATATATATATATATATTATTATTATTATTATTATATTCAATATATACTCCATAATTTGTTTCACGCTTTTGAAGTATTATTATGGCTTTAAAACGTAAACAAAATTAATTTTAAGGCAATGCAAATAAGGATTATTCCCACGCGCCAAACAACTCAAGCGACTTATAAAGTATTAATTATACAAGAATTGGTGGCAAACATTATTCATTAATAAACAAGGTATTAAATCGTATGAGCCTAAGAGTATATATGCAACATAAAAACATAAAATTGTCTATTACAAATTACAATGTATTATAATAAATATTTTAAGAGTGCTTGTTAATATTTTAATAATAAAATTAAAGGTAATATTTACTAACTACAACGAACATGGAATCGTTGTATTATATACGCCAATTGATTATTATTCATATAATAGTAGGTATTATATTATTATAATATTTTTGTATATTTGAGAGAATAATAGGCAATAACTCCAACGCGTTTTCAAAAATATCGTCCGCCACTTAGCGTTATTATCACGAATACTGACGAAAACACCAGCATCAGTTGTTCTCGTGTGTTATCGCAACAACAAAATCATAACAGATAAAATGTTTGTTTTTAACCAGTATGAGATAAAGAAGTAAGAAAATTTACCCTAAACATATAACTTGTCAGATATAGGATCTATCGTAAACGTTATCTGTGTCTAAAAAATAAAAAGCGTGATGATAAAATTGTTCTATGTGACCTCCTCAAATCGTGAAAACATTCGAATTAAAAATATTTCTTATAATACATATTATAAATAATATACATAATACCTACGCACGACGTCGACGAACATTTAGGTATCATATATTATTACAGGAACAGGGAATAGGTTATATATAGCCCACCATCGCTAGTGGTTTGCATTCGTTCCACATCCGTCTCATCGTATTTACTCTCGTGTGTTTGTATAGTGTCAACCGAAACACAATAGCATACCTTATAATAATTATTATTATTACCTTTTCTACAATTTAAAGAGCATATAATATATTATATATAAAATACAAGCTACAATGTGACCACTTTCGGAAATATATAAACAGTGGCTAATAGACAACATTCAAATCATTTCATAGATAATCGACAGCATTTGATACACACATAATAATAATTTATAAGTTATCTGCAGGGTGTGGACATACATTGTATTGATAAACACAAATATTGAAACAAAATCATGACGTTGACACAATATTAAAAAACCTCGTCGAATTAACGTTATGTCAATCACTGTTGTATAAACTATAAAATGAACATACTAACAATTAACATCATTTCCAAAAACGGTTCGGACAACAAAATATAACAGTGTCGGTAAATCATGGGGGAAATAATGATTTTTGGAGTCAAATTTACGACTTCCTATAACATAGTACTTGTATGGACTTAGAGTAGCATTTTTACTGTTTTATGTCTACGTCGCACAGAAACAATTTTTCTTTTGAATATTAATTTTTTTATCTTATCTAATAAATCAACGTAATACAATTTTCTTTTTATATACGAATATATACCTAACATTTTAGCAAATAGAACCAAAATTATTTTCATTATGATTTATTATATAATGAATTCTGTATAAATATGAATATAATATATTATTTTATATTATACATATTTATGTACTTGGATTCGTAACATTACGAATAATAAAGCCCAATATTATTATCACAACAATTTTGTTTTATTTCACTTTTACATATAACCAAATTTAAAATAAATACTAACTAAATATATTATTATTAACAAATTGAGTTTAAATAACAACCAAGAGATTCATATTAACAAACGTGTATAAAGGACACCTGAGGACGTCAGGGTATTGTTTATTTTCTCTTTCTGACCTATGTGCAATTTAGACAAAACACATTCACGCAAAATTATTTTTGTTATATTTTTTAGTAATTTTAGAGTAAATTATTCTACTGTCACAATTACAAAAATTAATAATTTTGATAGTATGGCATCATATCGATTTATCAAACTGTCGTCTCAAAAAAATTATTTAATATCTGTTTGTTTAAATGTAAAAAAATTTCAAAATTTTTTTTTTTTTATAATCAAAAGGCTACAAAATTAAATAATAATAAAATATAAAACATATATGCAAAATCCAAAATATTACCCTATATAATTTTTGTAATAGGTAAATTTATTCTGAGATTAATTAAGAATCATATATATAAAAAAAAAAAAAGGTTTCACGTAAATGCGTTTTATCTATGTTAAGTGAGGGGTTTAAAAGAGTAAATAAATATTGGACGAACACCCTCTTAAATCTACTACGAGTATAATAATATTGATTTACGAGTTTATTTTTATGCATATTGTATAGGTTAGAAATTAAATATTAATGTTTCAAGTTAATGAAAAAAATATTTACTTGTACCTACATTCGTACATATTATCGTAATACACATGTTTTATTTTGATTAAATAAATATACTTGAGGTTTTATACAATTTTTAATTATTTTATGAAAAGTGCAAATATACAACATGATATACATCTTATATATGAAAATTTAATATTCAAAATTATAGTCATTGAATTTTTTAAAGATAATCAACACCATTTAAACTGTTAGCAATTATGATAAATCGATCATATTTTAATATCCATGTATCGTATATGCCATTAATAATTTAATCAAGATATCATTGTAGCTTTAACGATTAATACTTATACAGTATTAAATATATGTTTATATATTATAATTTATAACAATATTCTCAATTTACTCATATAAGTCATACATAATTAATATTGGTATAATATATATATATTAATGTAGGTAGCTATATATGTTTAGTTATTTAAAAGTATTTCAAGTACAATATACTCAGCTATATTTTTTAATAGCTTTAAAAATATTATCATCCTTAGATTTCATTTTCATTTGTTTTTTTCGTTGAAAATATCATTGAAAAAAAAAGGCTTATCCTAACTTACGTACATTATTATTCTAGGAATATTAACCATTCAAAACTCCACAATCGAACATTTGAACACGAGTAATAAATTGTATATAATGGATTGTGTATCAAATATCATACTTCCTAAATTAATTTAAATTGATAAACCAACAACTGAAATGATTTGGTTACATTAATTCTAATTTAATTGTTTACCACAGATAAATAAAAAAGAAATAAGAGAATTTATTTTCTTGGACTATATTAGAAGTACTCGTAAACTTTTTAATTCAACTTAATACCATAGAATTCCAAATTTAAAAACTGTTTAACATCCATTTGATATTTTATTAAATTAATATATACAAATCTTTAAAAAAATATTACACTGAGATAAAAGATACATGTTTAAATATATATAGAAGTTCATGCACCGCGAGGGTCAAAAGAATCGATTTTGTTGTTACCATTGTAAAAGAGAGAAAGGCACTAAAAAAGGCACTTACCGAGGCTACCAAAACTGATTAGTTTTTCATACTCAACAACATTTTTCTTCGCTAGCAAAAATATACTTCAGAGACATTTTAAACTCACATTTTTTGACAATTGTTTGGAAATACCACATACGTATACATAAAAGTTATGATTAGGTAGGTATACTTTAAAAAATGTGGGTTAAAATAACATAATCGAGATATAATCTTTATCAATTATGGAATTTAATGAGAATCACAAAAGAAAAAAATATAAAATCATCAGGTGGGCGTATTTTATGTCGAAGCAGATTATAAAAAAACGCAAGCTCGTGAACGTTTCTTTTTTGTCACCCCCGCCCTCCTCCCACTTCCAAGCTAACTCGGTTGTACATAATTCTAAGTACCCAGAAGAGTTAATCTGGCGTAGGAAGCGATTTTTTCTTTCTTATTCATTTTTTATTGTAATTTGTCAAAGTCACTGGCGATAATGTTATTCTTTGCAGCCATGTTATAGCAATAGACGTGAACAAGATAAAGGAAAACACCGACCATTACATTATTGTGTATACAGGAATACAAAATAACCGACCGGTCTTCAGTGTAGGTATTATGCATATTTTCGTATGACACGTTGTCGCTAGAAATGTATCAGTATAACTCATAAGTTATAAATATATAACAAAACATTATATTAATATGTAAACTAAAATCACTCTACAAACTTCCGGCCCATTTAGATATAGTATCAGATACATAATTTATGATTTTAACGTATATTTATTATTAGTATTACCAATGATTTAAATTTATATTTATTTAAGCTATTTCGTTTAGATAAACTAAAGATGTTAAAACTAGCTTACAAATTGTTAAGCTAAATACCAACTTCTAATTAAAAATGTATTATTTATGCCTTATGGGATTTAAATAGTTTAATTCGAAGTCAAAACAATATAAACACTATTAAAGGTGAGCTATTGATTTGATTAGACCTATCTGATGACTCTATGATTATTTTATTAAACATAAATTGTATCCACAAACAACACATTATTATCAACACATTTTTCATTAAGTATTAGGTAGGTTTATAGAATATTTTTACTTTCATTAATTAAAATTATTATTAAGTACCAACTACTAAAATTATCAATATTTTAGATTTGAGATCTACAAAAAAAAAAAAAAAAATGTAAAAACTAAATTTATTATTATTAAACTCTTACATTAAATTGATTACCTTCTACAGAGTGTACTAATGAGGATTAGGTATAGTTAGTTTGTATTACTTTTTACTGAGAAAAAATTGCACAAATTTATTGTTGCAAACACAGTATATGATGAAACACATACAAATAACAATCGAGTCAATGGAAGGTTTTTTTTTTTTAAACTTATATTATCGGAAACTACATTTTTATTTTATTATATTTTACACTACGTTTAGGTACATTATAATTTAAAAGCTCTATACCTGATATAATAAATAAGTTTTACATTCTTTGAAGAATTTGAAAACTTTATTTAGTTTCTAAGTTGTTTCGTAAATAACACTAAGATATATAACAAAAACGATTTTAGAATGATGCTATTTAAAATGATGGGTAAGAAGAGAAAAACACATGTGGACGAAAAAAACCAACATCGATTAGTCTACACAAACAAGTCCAAGTGTTAACCCAGACAACCTTCCGCAAGACTGTGACGTTTTGCAGATCCCTAAATTCTCATGAAAAAAATGACAGAAACCCAATTACGCATCCCTTCGGTCATTTTCTACTTTTTCTAATTTTTTTTTTTTTTATTATTACTATTTTTATCATCGAATCCCCCGGGCAGTAAACCAGTCTCCAAATTAAACACCTAAAATTCATCGGTGGCATAAATAAGGATAATTAATTACAGAAGCAATCCCCTTCCATCTATACTTACCCTTGCAATTGCAGTGTGTTATATTCGTCGGTAAAACGATATTAAACCCAACAGCTAGGACTGGGTAAGGGTATATGTCTACGGGCGGCCACGTTTGTGAGAGTAGGGGAAAGAGATGCGATTTATAACGCTGTTAACTCGCTACACAGTGGACCCTTACCCTGTTTTTGCGTACACTGTATTTTATACCGTCTTTGGGTTTTTATTGTTCCGGGTAAACGCGGGGAGAGGATAATCCGGGATTCCCGAAAGCCGATTTCCCTTGGCTCTTTTAACCTACAAGTGAGAGAAAGAGAGATGTTCACTTTTTTTTTTTTTATTTTTTTTTTTTAATATCTAACTTTTGGATGGGTCCACTTTTGGTCAAACGTGAATTATAGGCCAATTTATTTTCGAATTCCTATTTGTCGTTTTGTATTGTTTAAATTTTATTTAGTGCATAAAATGTATTTAGTACTATACGGAATCAATAAAACATTATTCATATTTTATTATATATATTTATATACACTGTAAAAAAATTATATTGCGGGTCTGCTTCCATTATCTACTGTCATAGTTTTATTACAAGAGATCGTGACTTGATTATTGTGTAATTGTACAATTATTATTATTGGGCTCTGTTATGAATAGAATATAAATTGTAACTTTCTTCTCATTAACATTCATATAAAAGTATCTTAGTCGATTTAAATTTTAAAGCTGATCGTTCTTTTAAAAAGACTAATCATCGTTTAATTGACTACCTTATACGTTATACTATGAATATTATCAATTATCTGACTTCAAAATATGTATTGATTCATATCATAAGTAATATATCTATATTATATATCATTGATAAAATATAACTAACTTTTTACTATGAAAATCAATTAAAAAATTATCAGATAATTAAATAATCATAATGCATGTAATAATTAATAAAAAATAATTAAAATTAAAAAAATAATGCTTTCAAATTTTAATTCATAATATTCAAATAGGAAATACAATTAAATTTTTCAAAATTAATAGTTAAATTGAATAGCGTGTTTAAAATTTTTAACCAATAAAAATAAATTTAAATTACAAGTTTCAGAGATATTGGCAATATACCATAATAATACTTCAATACAAAATATTAACATTGAACCTAATAATTTGGATAGAAAATTGACGAGAAGTTGAATAATCCTTGTGTTACTGCTGTTCCAGTTTTACTATACTATGTGAAATTGTGCGGGTTGAAATTTAATTTTAGGACACAAAGACATTTTGTATTCCCGACACCCGATTTACACCCTCGAGCAATATCAGCATCCCCCAAATATTTAATAAATTAACCGATTGTCCGTTTCGCGGTTCGTTTACCACGGGGTGGAGGCGGCTGAAGCTATACGTACTGTTAGCAGTAGTGACAAAAATGTATTCATTTTATCTTTTAACTCTCCACAATTTTGTATTATTATCATTGATTTACGTATTATTTTTTACATTAACCGGTAATAGAATATCTCGGCAAACCCGTCATATCAGGTTACATCATTGCTTATCATGCGATACGTGCACGTCCAAAACTCGTCTAGCCTTTTTTTTTTACAAAAATACATACACCACACAACACATGCACTCACACCCATAGTACGCCATTGTTTTTGAGCGGGTTGACGACGTAAAAGAAAAAGAAAACGCATACAGAGAATATGGCTGCCGGCGAATTGCCTGCCAATTATATTATGTCGTGCCCAGTAGGGGTGGGTAGCAGTTTCCCCTGCAGCCGATAATTTACTACCAGACGCATTCTATTGTGTAATTAAAGGGAAGAAAAGAATATAATAAATATAAAATAATAAATATATATTATGCATGGAGTCTTTCTTTACTATTCAATAGAAGGGAGAGAGTTTTGTTTAATATAAAATTATACTATAATATATTGTCCGTATATTTTATAATACTTAGAAAAAGCAAGAAAGATACAAAGAGAATAGAAATATATATTTAAACTTTTCGTATGTTATAAAATGATCAATATATGCGGCAATATTATTGTCGATATTTTCAAATACCCAATATAAACATGATTAATAGATGACCCACCTGTTAGGTTAAAAGATTACCTACACATATATAATAATATCGATGTACCCATATCAACTCGATGATTATACCATGGGTCATCGTGCATGTGCTCCGTATGTGCGTCGATTTCGATATGTTGTAATAGCAATTAGCCTGTAATGTTCAGTCAATTATACTATGAATTATTGTAGCTAGTTTTTAAATATTTATTGTAATACTGTGTTTGCAATAAAAATATTTCTACCTCCCCCCCAGTGTATCTTATCACCATTTGTGCTTTTAAATATTATGATGAATCATAAACGTCGAGTAGGATACAACATACAACAAAGTTTGTCATTATCTAATAGACCTTTATTTTTTTAGAAATTCGTTTTCTTGTAAATTTGTTTATAGTTTATTGATGAAAACTATAAAATACTAAACATAAATAGAACAGGAAAAAAAAAATTAAATAATCATGTGAATAAATCAAGTCGAGGATGTCGCTACTTAATTTCAAAGCTTATGATATTAATAAAATGTTTTTTGCTAAGAATTTACACTTAATCGCACATGAAAATAAGAATTTTAAAAAATTTACTGAGAATCAATGTGTAGGTACATATTTTTTAAAGTCTTTTATCAATATTATATATATAATATATATATATATATCTTTATCGCAGACTTTAACTGTTAAAAGATATGTGTACTTTGCCAACATTCAATATTGCCCTCTGTATATTTTTACGACCATATAATAAATAACGATAATCCCGGCATTGTTGTTAAAATGATTAAAAAATGTATCCCGAACGGTTAAGTTTTTAAAATAAGTAATTACAATTAGAAAATTCTTATAAGTTTGGAAATTGTTATAGCTTGTAATTAACTGACAAAATAATATTTTTAACTAGAATCACAAAAAAATATCAAATAAGAAAACGTAATGCTCCGTAAAGAATCTTATAACAAATAATTTAGGATCTTGTATAAAAAAAAAAATATGTTATCTTAATACTGATACACTGATGCTTTTTTAAAAAACATTTTATAAAATAGCTAGGCACTATTTTATTAAATTAGGTATACAAATATATAATCATTTAAATTCAAAAAATATCACAGATTTTCTTTTGTTTAAAATTTTAGTTCAGTTGCGTTCACACCACGATGGATAATAATAATAACATATACATTTTTAGTGTTCCTACAATTATAATGTCTATTAATATAATTTAAAATTCAACTATTTAAAGTAAATCATAAGAATAACAGACAATTATGAATACTAATAACAAAAATTAGTGAATAACGTGTAAGTAGGTACAACACGTCAACAATACTACTATAATATATATTAATAAGCTTTATAGAAGCTTAAAAAAACAAACTATAATATTAACCAAAAGTTAAATATATTTATAATACGTTAACAAAATAAATTAGTTTTAAGTATAATGAATACATATAATGTTGATTTTCATCACTAAACGTAAAATAATCGAGTTTTGTCATTAAATGAAGTATAAATAAGACAGAATATTATATAGTTAAATAGGAAACATCAAGAATTGTTATTATTATTTATTCTGTTATGTAAAAAATTACTCTGAAACAAGGGAGGAAATTTCCATCAACCTTGAAGATTTTTTTATCGTTTTTTACTAGTGAAAATAATTTTGTTTTCTTTTAATTCAGCAATGGAAACATAAGAGAAGTCTACAGTCGTACAGTCGTTATCAACTATATAATTTATTATATGAGGTCCACACTAACAGTAGCGTGAAAACCTGCCAGCGTCCTACTTTTCCACCCATAATTATTACCAAGCGCTCAAACCAAAATTCCTAACTGTATTTACACAACGCAATTATATTATTTGTGGCACAACGCACACCCATCACATAGTAGTACTGCAAGTTCAACTTATCTATTTATTTTTAGTTCAAAAAGAATAATATTTAAGAATAGAAGATAAAAAAGTTCACATACAAATGATAAACCCCAACATGACGTCAGCGACTTGTACTTCCGCCTTTTCACTGGATCATCCTCGGATCATTAATAAATGGAAAAATACACATATAAGATCATTAATCTTCAACCAAGCAATACGTAAAGTATATGTACGTATAAGTTGCACAAAATTTTACTCTCCAGCCGTCTTTCGTTTTCAAAACATAAAAATAAAGAATTAATATTATATTTTGCACTACAAATTAATTGTCCAACTACATTAACAATTATTTATTAAGGATTTAATGTCGTCAGCAAGCAATCATAATTTATGGACCAAAAAAAATTCATTGACTAATTTAATTCATGTATAAAGCTACATACGTTCTTTCTACACGTGTAAATGCAATATCGATCGACTTTAGTTATTTATTAAAATACAATAATAATACATTTATAACAAAATGAAATGCATTGTTAAAGAATGTTTGCCTTTCTCACACCAACTTTGAATTGTTATTGAAACCTATATTTCCTCCTTTATCAATAGAATTACACACAAACCCTATAAGAGACCGACAGGCGGTAATTCACAGGATTTCAATAAAACCAATCTGCTATCAACTCCCAAAATAAAATACATCATATATATTAAATACAGAGTTAAAAATATTTAGGTGTTTATTTCCTAGGCTAAATTTAATAATGACAAACTATGTAAAAATATTAATAAGCTACAATGAAGATACATGATTAATCCAAATTGATTTAATTTATATTCTATTGCAACTTATCATATTAATCAAAATAATTATTTAATTTTATGACAATCTTAATTAATACTTAATAAAAAAATCAAAATACTAGTAATTCCTAATTCCGAGTATTATTACAAGTAACAAAAAATTACTGTTCATTATGCGTTGATACTGTTTAAAACGTTTATCACGAAAGCTAGTTCTAATCTTTCTTATTCTGCACTAGACAACTAAAGAATACAATTAAAAACAATTTTATTCAGAGATACACTCAAAAAATGGAATGCTAACAACATATCTGTCCCACACTTAACATTATTCTTGTCCATCGGACCGTCCTTATGTTGCAGGATACCCCAAGAAAATAGGAAAAACTAAATAATTACATACAGGATACACACTTGGGGTGCAGGTGCTTTGCCCGCAGGACTGATGAACCACGACCGTGCATGTGACAGATTCTTTAATATACCGACAACGATAGTAATAGAACAATGCATCAGTGGCGGGCATATTTTTGTGACCGAAAACTTGTAATTTGTACACCATTGTTATCCACGTCGGATGATGATGACGAGGTTTTTTTACGCACAATTCTTTCTCACAACCGAAGACAGCGACGATAGAATATACACCCATGCGTGTCATGATAATATTTCCAGAAACATTTTACCCCTAAATCCTTTTCTATTTAATTTTACTGTTTTTCGGTAATTTCGACGACGGATATGTATGTCTGTGATCAATGGAGACGAACAATACAATTCATTATTATTATTTATATCATATCAATCGATTGAACGTAGAAAATGTGGGACTGGAAATATCAAATGTATTATGTATTTATATATTTTATTGTTTTTTACAAGAAATAGGTACTTGTAGTTGTTTTGTTTTTATTCTACTCTTATGCACGATTTATTTTCTGCAAGACTGATGATCATAAATCGTTCATAAGCCGTCTATCGTGGCGTCATTTCTTTACATAATATTTTCTTAAACAACTTATGAATATGTCTAAAAAAAACTAACATAAAACTGCTCCAAACAGAAAAAAAACGATCTACTTTTACATGTTTGTATAATATATATTATAAATGTGCGTATATGTGTATGAATTAAGTAACATAGCGAACCATATTTATTTTATTACAATACTATGATAAATAACAAATATTTATTTTTTATAACTTATTGTGATGTTAGAATTCAAAATATAAAAATTGGTAATGGATAATTTTTGAAATGATGTAGAATATTGATAATCTGACGGTATAAGTAGTATATTATCAAAAATAAAATGTCTATAAACATCCTTAATGTGAACACTGAACAAATTGTATGTAAAAATACAATTTATTTTCTAGTAATCATTACATTTATTTACCATAAATTATAATTATTTTAGATTTTAATGATTCTTCATTACAAAGCACCATTGAAAGTTACAGTAGACAAATAGTTTCAGTTTTAATCTTGGTTCAGGCATTCGATCAGCAAAAAAAAAAAATGTCAAAAACATACATAGGTAATAAGTTAAAAATATGTTAAGCAGATGGAAACAGTTCTAAATTGTATGATATCTTCTGTCACTTCAAAATCACTACATAACAACCAAAAATAAACGCTTCAATATTCAAAATAAAATTTTAATAAATATTTGATTTCTAAAAGAACATTGTCTACCGAATATTGAATCATAACGTTGATATAAATTAGATGACTGTCATTCAACCGATCATGAATTCTGTCTTGTATAGATATTGAATATTTTTATTTATTTCATTTCGTAAATATTTTTTCATACAATGTAAATATAAAAAATGTTGACACAGATGACAAACATATCAAAAAAACGATTCATTAAAACACTCCAAATAAAATATATATAATATACATATAGTTTTATATTTTTAAGCAAACAAACCATATTATGTATTCGGTAATAATGATAACTATTGTTAGGTAATTATTTCTTATAGCGAGGGAGTATTAGATTAATAGTATTATGTTTTCTTTTCACTACAGGGGCGAGGCAGAAAAAGTAACTGAGTTACATGGGAAATGATATCCGATATATGAAAATATGCGGATTCCGAATGACTTTCGTCTGGTCCTATGTGTATTATTTCGGGGAACAGACTTACAAGGGTGCTGTTTATTGCATTCCATGGTAGTGGCGGAGGTAGTGGTGGTGACGACCGACCGACCTGAGCCCGCGGCGACCAATCGTAAATGTATATAAAGAGGAGATACAAACATACATCGAGAAATATAATAATAAAATTATAAATACCTATTTATATAATGGAAGGTTTACTGGCGCTCGACATATATTATATAATAATAATTGAGGGTAAACTGTGAGGCGGCAGTGCTGTGTCCAACGGTTTCTATCCGTGGTAGTGGTGGGGCCGATAATATTTCATATCAGAGGCACACCGTCACTGACACACTATTATTTTGTCGTGTTCAAACCGTTTTTTATCTTTATTTTTTTTTCTCATACGTACATCATAATAATACCTTATATTATTATAATATTAATACAAATTTTTAAAACTAACGCACTCAAATGGATACTGTCGAATGACCTCTATGTGATTCTTATAGTTTATCGTACCTACATTATTTGTGTGAAATTCGTTTTTACAGCTAGCCATAGAGTACACCTAATAGCTTCTAGGGCCTAGGCTAAACAGCAGCAGAATGAGATACTTCTATTTTAAAAATATTTGTAGGTACCTACATACCTACATACATATATTCAAACATACGTAATACAAATCATAACAAGACTATTAATCTTATTTTACGAGACAACAGAAAACGTTAACCTATGTATTTTGATTAGTAGGTCCCTCTAAAAAAATTTCGAGAAAATAAGTTTTTCAATAACAAATTTTTGGATGATCCGTTAAATGTTAGAAAACTCATTATCAGAATGGGTTTTCTGATATAAAACGATTACAATTTTAAAGTTTTTTGTTATCATAAAATATCCAATGTTATCTACGAAAAATATTAAAACAATAATTTTTACCAAAAAGTGAACAAAACAATAAAATACGGATTTTGTAAGATAGATTTCACTTAGTATGGTTTAAAAATATGCCTGATTAATTATAATTTATAATTTATCATAAACTCATGTTAATATCAATCAATATATTATATCAAACATTTGTGATAAATTAAAGGTTAAAAGCTACCTATATCTTAAAATCTATGTTAAAATAAACACAAATACATTATTACACAGGTTTAAATAATACTACACTATGACGCAATATATTATATATATATATATATAAATTATAATAATTGTAATTCAGTATAACATAATCAATATATTTCAACATGATTTACCTAATTAATTTTAAATAATTTGAAAGTTTTAAAATCATTGTAAAATTTTTATTTTTTAATTCATAATTAGAGTAAATAATTATCATAAAAATTAACATTAAATCGATACCTAGTGTTCTAAACGATAATAAACTATTAGGATATTAATAGTATGATAGGTAGGTATTATAACTATTACCAACATTTTAAGGAAAAATTGTGTAAAAAATTCAACAAATTTATTTGCAATACTTAACAATAACACCCTACATATTTATGTAATATGTAGTATTTGAAAAATTCCAAATATTTCCTTAACCTTCATTACGGGATGTTAGAACCAACACAGAGACACTGAATTTTAGGTGTATGTAATTTAATGACAAGATGTGAATTTCACTTAATGAAAAATCAGTAAACCCCGGTTACTATTACAAGAAACTACTGAAAAATGTGGTTCCCGAGAAATTATTTCAAATACGCGAGTTAATAAGTTTCCCGTAGAATACGCACATATACGAGTTTGGCAGCGAAGGAATGTTTTGAAAAATCGATACTCGTTTAAACAGTTATAAAAATAGAATAAAAAAGACACATTTTTCTAAATAAATTAATAATATGGATTGAATAAAGACTAACAATTTTTCCTTTTAATTTGAAATCATAGACATAGACGTATAATTATTTAGGTACCTATCGAAAAATATAATTTAATCATACACAAATCGTAACTCTACTTTAATATATATATATAAATATATTAAGATAACTATATTGTATATGTCATAGATCTGTAGGTAGTTTTTTATTTTATTAATGACGAGATTGTCTCTTGTCGGAGGGCAGAAAAAAAATCGTCTAAGCGCGTTTTCAAGTGGGCCTACCAGAGGAGCTCAACGAGTAGTCGCTTCGTCGAGTGTGCGTCTGTGGGGAAAATTTTGAAATCGTTCAGAGTGAGCATCGAGCGGCGAAGCCGAAGGGACTGTGTACTTTCACTGCTAACACCGTCTACATCTACGCTACGTAAATGCTGGTTAAAGGGATCGCGGCGATCGCATTATTAAACGGCAATCGTAAACGCATCAACAAATCCTGGTTATGTAATATAATATGGTAGGTACGATTTATAACCGTGGTGTGATAGAGGGTAATTAGCGTCGTACTGGGAATGATTATTCGAAAAACTTAAATGTTACTTGTACGATCAAGAATTTTTTGGAAAACCTTTAACATTAACTCTTTTACAAAGAGTAGCAAAAAACCGCGTCGACGACGAGCACAGTTTTCTAAAGGATCAAAAGCCGGGAAAATTGGAGATGATTGGTAGCACATGTGCACATATCGTTGTAGTAGAGGTTTATCTCATGTTAGTACAGGTACAATAATATGGTGCATAATATTTTAAAATTTCTCTAATCGCGTTATAATATTATGAGGAAAAAACTTACCTCTAAATTTGCTCGTCGTATGTAATTCAGTAACCAGCTACTACTATATTACAGTCGCTGTTGCTTTGCGTAAAACCAACAATAACAACGATAATTAATAATTATAAAATACTAATCCCGGACTAAGTCCGATGACTTAGCCAGCGATGAAAAACCGATTTGATAAATTATTTATTTTTTTTGCGGTTCGTGTAGTTCACGTTTTCATAAAATATATATTTCAAAGAAAAAAAAATATATATAAAAACAATAACAATTATTAATTGAAAATTTATACACACTAGTCGTATGTTATATATATATTTATAAACACATAATATGTACACTAAATCTGATTTTTTGGCGGAAAATCAATAGGATTGAGGCAGACAACAATAGCGGTTTAAACAATAATAATTAATGATAAAATTAAACACACGGCACGGCACGGTGTTGACGTCGGCGGAGTTTCGATAGAACGGAACGCAACGACGATACGAACGAGTCGGCACACCAAACTGAACTGGCGAGTGGTGAGCTGCCGGCGATTGTCGGACGGCTCCAATGAGTAGACCGCGACGGCAACGCAGAATAACCGCTAATAGATCGACGAGTCACCACCACTACTGCAGTATACTTGTCGCAGATTTACCACTACCGCCGGGGTAACACGTCTATTATTACAATACGCAATACGAAGAATAGTATAAAATATGTTATAATTAAATATTAATACCGATTTCCTGATATCAGTTATTTTTATCACCACGATTACCTATGTACCTCGAATGCACATTTTCAAGTTTATTAGACTTTGTATTTATAATTAATAATAACAATACCTTATCTACATTTACTTACTTTATTTCGTACAATATTGTGTTTATGCCGATTTTCCTATCTCGAGCTCGTTACTCGATATTTTGTGTCGCGCGTAAAATCATAATTTTATACTATCATACTCGGTTAAAAGTTTGAAAGTAGGTACCTCCTAATAACTTAATATCTGCCCATAATATAAACGTACGTATTATCCGCCATCCAATAATATACAAAAAACAAACTACCTATTATAACTTTAATATCTCGATACCTTGATACCTTATATTTTGATAATATCGTAACCGCATTAATAGTGTATAGATCTAACTACTTGTGTGATATAAAATCGTGGATATTATGTTTTGTCAAAATTGTTATTTCGTGAAATTCACAATATTAAGTTCAAGGTTGTTCGCACTGATAATGACCAATACGGCAATTCCCTGTATCGTATCATAATAATTAATAACTATTGAGTGTAATGTATATCATAGTGCTTGACTAATAAGTTATAATGCAAAATATCACTATATTAAAAGTCAATGTTTTCATTTTCCGACGAACAATAAATTTACAAATCGTATCGTCTTTTTACGCGCAAACCATTCGACAATAAAATGTGAAATACATGAGTTTAAAAATATAAAAAATAAATTTACACAATTGACGTGCGTAACTGTGTGGGATGTACGGTTTTTGTGTTTAAACACACATAAACGACAAAGTTATTAATATATTATACTCGAAACTTTCGTAATACTGATTCGAAACTGTTGAACCATACTTTTTAATCGCGATGTATCTGCGTTTATTCGTTTAGCGTAATTCGTATTTGTTTCCCGAAAGCCGATTAACCGTAAAATAAAATAATTAACATTGGTGGTGTTTCATTTTGTCTCTATCAATATGAGAACATACTTATAGTTATAGTAATATCGATGTGTATAATATATTATTTTAATTTGTAAAAGAGCAGTCTGACCGACAAAACGCATTAAATTATTGTCTAACAAGCTTTGACATATAATAACTAACAATAAAACAATTTATGTCCAAGTGTCCAACTCTCACAAGTTTATTGCGAAAAAAAAGCATAACCTATAAACGTACCCGTTCGTTTGGAAGAGGTGTCGCGTCGTATCAAGTGTGATTATTGTCTCAATACAGATAACAATTTATTATATAAAAAAAAAAATTATCTTTACGGATAATGACACGACCAAAGTTGTCTATATGTCAGTTAAGTACAAAACAGTTTCTAAATAATTTTGAACACATTTTGTATTATTATTTATATTCACCTATTTAAACCTTAAGTCGATTATTTATTGTTTTTAATACCTATTTATACACAAAAAAAAAATAATTGGTGAATAATTGTTACAATATTTTATATTATTCGATAAATTCGATACATACTAATTGCATTCTGTGATATATAGGTACAGTACACAAAAAAAAAAAAATAAATAACTTGAATATTAATATATAATACTTATGTATTTTATAGATATTGATAGCCCTATTAAAATGCTGCCACTAGATGATTTTTTCCACAAAAAAATCCATGTTTTTTATTATTTGTACCTAAATTGAATTTTTCTTTTTCTTAATATAATGATAGTAAAACTATACGAATGTAAGTTATATTATCATTGATTTTCCATTTAAACTTTATAGTAATTACAAATCATTTTTTCTTCAATAATAATTTAAGACTACTGATAAAAGTTTAACGAACAACAGTATTTTTAATCGATTTAAATATTTTCTGAAAATGATAATGTCAATGCCAATATTATTTATTAGATAAAGTAAAATTTAATAATATTTTGTTTAATCTTTTTATAGATTACAGGTACAGATAATACAAATGCAAAATTAATTTAATTTTTAATCTTGACGTTTAGTAATTAATTGTGATCGAGAGTAGTTGATTAATATAAATAATAATTCATTGATAAAAATTAAAATTATTTTATAGATTAATAATTCAAATGATTTAAAAAAAAAAAATGTTTAATTTTTTTTAAATAAAACGAATTTTTTATATAGGTAATTATGATAAAAGTTTTATTTTAATAAATTAACGAACCTGATTCTGTACATTTTTTAAGTGTTTATAACATTTTCAAGTTATTTCTTTATTACAATCCTTAAAAATGTCTTAGTTCACTTAAATAATTTAAGGTTATTTTTCTCATAACATTTAACACAAGCTGATGCATAATTTCCCATCTGTTCTTATTTAATCATTACAAACGAATAAACGTACATAGTTTGCTATTCTTTTTAACACACACACTATAATGGTTATGTTTTAGAACTTTTCGTATGATTTTGGACTAGTATAATCATAACCACTGAGTTTCTCTTTGAGAATGTTAAACAATATTAAAATGTTAAAAATGTGCTTTCATACAAAATAACCTTCTAAATATTTTTCATGTTTATAATATTTTTCAATCATAACTAATCTATAGCGATTTGTATTTAATTTTTATTCAGAATATAATATTCACTCAAGTTGTGTTTTATTTTCACTGTGAACTCGTATGACTAACAAAATGTTAAAACTATTTTTTTGTTTGTTTAGTTAATACAATAATATCAAATATAAATATATTTAAATTGATTTAGTTTGTTTATATTATTTGTGTACTATAGTATGCAGTTTTGTAATATAATAGTTTATTACTCAAAAACAAAAATATTTTTTATCTATTATTTATCTGACAATTTTAACATTGTCAAAACTAACTAGTCACAAATTACTAAAAATTATTACTACTGTTCCTTCTTAATGAACAAGGTATAAATATATCGTTCATATACGTCTAAAACTATTATATAATAACGTCAATAGATAATATATGTGAGCATAGTGAACACATATTTCAGCTTCCTTTAAAACGCGAGTCTATATTATATAGATATACATATGTTTTGTTCCTTTTCCATAATATATTATAATATATATAAACATTTTTATCTCTGTCAATTGATTGATCATTTCTGTTCGTGTAGATATTGACAAAAAAAAAGAGAATTAAGTGTCATTTTTTAAATTATCTATATTATAAACTATATTATTATTTTACTAATCCCACATACTGTTTCTATACATGGTTTATTGTTTGTCCAGATTGCATACAAGAATAACCGTCTTAAGTGTCCACCATTTATGTGTACACATATTTATATAATATAAATAATCGGCATACATAAGTAATGTGATTCTATGTAGGTCATTTTGAGCTTTCCTTTTTTTAACGTCCAATAAACTTTAAATCTGTTGTATATGTTTGTTTAATGGAATATAATATTATTTATACGATTTTATGTATTATCTGTTTTTGGCCCCAACAGCCTCAACAGCTTTCATATCATTCAGCTCTCATATTTTTTGCTTTCCAAAATATTTACTTGCATATTCCAGTTATTTTCAAAAACATTTTTAATCCAATTGAATTTTATTTATGGTATACATATAATATATATATATAAATATTTTAAATCGTATAAAAATAAAATAAATTACTTACATAGGAATCACCGAATTCTTTTCAAACCCAAAAACATCTGCCGTGATGACTAATTCTTGGACTGTCACGTTTGGTTCGCATCTCGCTATTGTACACTAATACGTATAAACGGACATTAATGTGAGACACATTTTTCTTTAAACGATTTTTCATCGGTTTAAGGCCACTCGTTACGAATTTTATAGTATTGACATTATATCATTTATCATTAACCACCGTCGTGCGTCCTTTACCTATAAGAACGAGTTCACCACAAAGGGTTCCACACATCACATATTTTACAGCTTATATTGTACACTCGACCCTTATAGGTAATAGGGTATTTTTTTTGCATATTCTATTCGTCTTTGTGAATGGTTAATGTCTAAAGACGACCTAACCCACATACGTCCTATATTACGTACAAATATATCTTCCGGTCACGTATATGCACATAATATGTCTAACGCCGCTATATGTACAACTTCTAAAAATGTCCTTAAATCGGCGAATAGAGATGATATATGTCTACTTATTCACTATAGATTTGTATTATAATATTATACATAGGTATCTACTTACATAATATATTGTGGTGGACTCTGTCTGTTTGGTCGAAATAATTTTGATCAAAGTGGGAGCCGTAAACGGATACGAATGAATAGGTTTTACGATAATATCTGATGGATGGAGAACAATATTTTTTTTTTTTTTATTATTTTAGATATAGATCTATGAGTTATGACGATTATTAACGTATGGTTTAAATACAGTGTATGTTATAATATAAATTTTTTTTCTTCTTTTTTCCTTGATAAACGTATTTCGTATAATTAGGTGTTATATTATAACATTTATACATATTATAAACAGAACACTGATTTCGAATCTCGTTTATTCTGGGCACAAAAACACCAATACACAATTTGCTATTTAACGCGGTTGGGTCTACTAGCGCATATACTGTATACGTATATATAATATGGTAGTGGGTATATATATGACTAAATAAATCACGTAATTTACTGCGACTCGGAAACGAACGTTTGGAGTGCATATAATTGACCTTCCTGTTTATGGGATTTATAATATAAACTCGTTGTTTTTGGGTACCTAAGAGATTTATTGACGCTCCGCCGACGGTACGTTTTTCTCCTCGTATCCTTCTGCTCTTTCTATGCCTCCACTGTATATTTGTGTGTGTGTGTGTGTATATATTTATATATAATGTACCTAAATAATTGTAAACGTTATATACAAACTAACACCCATTTTTCCTGGCAAATATATTATAATAATGCATCGCAATACTCTCGAAATGTAACTGAAGTGAGTTTTCAGTTTTTGTAAAAACATTACATTAAACGGTTGCTAAAAGTTCATTTGAATTTAGTATATTTTTCGAAATTTTGTTCTTACAAAAAATTGCAATCTGCATGATGTATAAATATTATCATTGTATTCATGTGCCATATAAGGTAGGTATAATAATACGTATTAAGCATCAGAGACATTTCTAAATTTAACGTAAATATTATTCAGCCTTTATTATTTAAGCCTTATATGCATGTTACTATGCACTTAATACAAACTAATTTGAAGAATACATTGCTTTTGTGGTTGAAACTGAAAGATACATTTTATGGTGACAAAAACAATAAGACCGAGTTGTCGCATCGATATAGGAGTAGAGTAATTTCGCTCAAGTACGAGAAACAAAAATAAATATAAGATAGGGAGGTATAATATGTTATTAACATAATATAGTAATAGTTATTGTTATTTGAAAAAAAACATGAAATATTGAATTAGTTATAAAAATTAAAACGAATAGTTGTAGGTAGTATTGAGATTTTTATGAAACAATATTGTTGACTAACCTTATACTATAATACTTAATGTTTGTATTATTAAGTATAAATGTATTTAATTAAATTCAATCAAATTTACCTTACCAATATTTGTAATGAATAATGAGACTAATTTAATTTATAAAAGTAAAAAAATAGTTTGATCGACCATGAACATAAAATTTAAACTCGTGTCCGAATATAAGTAATACATACATCATAAACTATAAATATTATACATAACTATTTTTTTAGTTTTAAACAACAAGTAATTTATAGAACTTCGAATTCCTTTTCTCTATTTATGAATTATCTACGTAGTAGGTATATAAACTGTAAAGTATGTCAACATTGTACTGCATTCTGATAATCAAACAAATGAAATTACCAATGTCTATAATAATGATTATTGATTTTTACAAAATATAAGAAAAAACTGTTAAATGATACTTTAATATAAAATAAAAATTATTGAGTAAATATAAATCGTGCATACCAATTTTGTTTGATATTAAAACAATGACAATTATTTATTTAAATATATAGGAGGTAGGTATTTCTACCCGTAAATTAGAGAGTGGGTTATCTTATTTGTATTTTAAGTTAAATATTTAAATTAATTTATTAATACTATTGATCAACTTCGCTGAAATTTATGGGTTTTTGAAAAGTCATTATGGCCTATACTACGACAAGAAAATGCTTTATATTATTAAAGAACTTTCTTCGAGAAAAAAATATACATTTTTCATGATAATTCTATTAGACGTCGCTCGTCTCGATTGTATTTGTAATGAATATAACCAAAATTTAGTAAGGGAGTTAACCCTACCCCACCACATAGGGGCTGCGGGTTCCGAAAGTTTGCCCCCATCATTTTCACCATTTTCTTTCAGTTCAATTTGTAGATAGAATTAGTTTTGTTTTGTCGATCCGTCACTAAGTTCTACTCCCAAAAAAAGCAAAAAAGTATCTAAAAAAAGAATTCTTTTCGTCTGTGCGCGTCGAGGGGTTATTAAGTTTTCCCCTGGCCCTTTGTCAGAATTACCGGCAAACTTTTTTTTAGATTCTGTGTTGGGATTTCAAAATTACGAAACATCGGTGTACATAAAGAAAAACAACGACTTATATATATATATATGTATATATATATTTAGGTGGTGAAGGAGGTACAGGAAAATGTTCAATTTAATGACAAACGAGAGTCGAGGCAAAGTTCGAGGATTGTCGAAATGGTGAAAGTTTTTTACACGCGTTCGAACTAAAATATTTAGTTTGGACACGATAAATTCATAAACGTAAAAAGGAAAACTGAAATAAAAAAAAAATGTGTGAAAAATACCTAGGTGTCCACTCGCGTACGCATACAAATTCGCACACCTGTTATGACATTATTTGAACAAAATATGTAGGTATTTTCGTAATAAAATTAAGTATTTGCTCTTTGTATTTCAGAATACATAATACTAGACGATAATAATGATATCAAGTATCAATGCCTGTTATTATTATAATGTTATAATAATAATATTTTTAATTTACACAATTAATATAATATTGTTGACCGGCATTGGTAGTGACCGTTGTTGATTAGTAACAATTTATTATTAAAAACAAAAAAAAAAATAAATGATAGACGCTATAACAATTAATTATATTTTCATAAAATGTTATGATACAAAATAGTCAATACTCAATTTATTAAATTGGAGTTTTGGCTATTTATGTCTAAAAATATTTTTAATGATATTAAAAATTAATAGTTTTTTTAAACATTTGTAAAGTAATTAAGACATTTATGGAGAGGGGGGTTCAGGATTCCTTGGACCTCCCTACAGATATGGTTTTATCAGATTAAATAAAAAATTTCTAGTTAAATCTGTGGTAATTAATATAGGTTCTTATATTATCCAAACTATATTGTTTTAATAGTAGGTAATAAGTACTAATTATTACATTTTTTTTTATAATCATGAAAAATATTATACAAATAATTACATAGTATGAACTAAAATACGTGTTCGGTGTGTCATTTGTTTAAAAAACTCAAATATAACTTGATTAATGATACATTAAAATATAATATTATTACAGCTATAAATAAACACCGATCACATCGACATGATGTTCAAGAGTCTGATAAGTGATAAGGGAGTGTGTTTCCTTATTTATCATGGAGATGCATTAATAAAATGTCAATAATTTATTTTTTTATTTACATATTATTTATTATGAACCGGCTTATGTTATGTTTTAAATTTTTGGTTAATCTAGATTCTAGTTCAAAAAAACACGATCAGTAATTACTTATTTGTTAATTATGTATAATTAATAACTATACTTTAGTATAAAACACTATAATTATAATACATTATACTATATGCATAATCCATATAATATTTAGTTATCGAAACTTGACGATGTATTATATTAAGTAAATCACAACTCAATGCATTTTAAATACGTCAATAAATTTTTCTATCGTAATAATAATAGTAATAAAAATATAAGTATCAAGTGTGAGCAATTCCCATTGCTCTCGCTATCAGCATACAGTCGATGTACTGATTCAAAATGGTCAGCCAGCGCTATTCTGCATGACTGCATCGAACATTCGTACTTAATACTTATACGTACAAGTCCACGACCAGTGGTCACAATAATATATTATTTATACCTATATTTAATATGTACGTAGTATTTATTATGTATAATAATCATATAGCGTTCTTCGGCTACTAAACACCGCGGGAGCCTGGTACGAGTAGGTATAATATATTGAATGTCTGTATGTTAGCAGCAGTCTCATGCCTAATTAATTAATTCATGGTAGAATTTACATTTCGTAATAGTCGTAATTTAAATTTAATTTTTGTATATAAACATACAGGTGCATTGAATTAATTCTTTAAACAACAAAAAATACACATTCTTCATTCTCATTTATTTACACAATGAATGCTTAATGTATCGGTTTTCATTATCATAAAGGAAGTGAATGATTTAAAACAAAATAATAATATAACCAACCGTCGTTGTCATTCGTTATACTTACCTTGTAATTGTAGGAAATAAAGCAACTTCATAGAGCATAGTATAGTAGGTTTAAGTTTAAAAATGTTATAATCGAATTATACGAGTATATAACAATACATATACATTGTAATAATATCATGTAATTATAAAATGGTAATCATAATCGTGTTCAATTGTGTTTAATAAGTTTTAATTAATACAGCGTATTAACTTTTTTTTTAATAGATTTCTCAAACTAATCATTGTTATAAGCAATGGCTCCTAACCGATTATGTTTTGTATACAATTTAGAATGTATCTCACTTAGAACATTTAAAATTTGTGAGACTGTAATTGCCAATTTCTTAATCGTTATATTAAAATAAAACATGTAGTTAAGACTCAACGGTTTGTCCTAATAATTATAATTTTATTTTTTCAAACTAAGATCTGGGACGGTTATCATAGCATTACAAAATATACAAGTCAAATTTTGTTGATTTTAATTACAAATTAATTTGGTATAGTTAACAAAAATTAAATGAAATTAAATGTATTGTATAAAGTGTATACAAATTTGAATTAAAAATTATTTTTTTTTTTTTTTTAAGAAAAAAAATATAAAAATGAATTAAAACAGTGAGACAATAAATCCGACATTGAATAATCGTTTCGCTCGACTTCTACCGGAATTCAGTTTCATGGGAATTGTGTTTTAGTTAAATCACTTGGGTGGCTTTATTAGGAGCCGATACATATTGCCTTTTTAAATCTGGAAACAGTGATTTTAAAATATAATTCTTCTCTCGGTCTACACAATGTATTGTGTTAATCACATTAAAATTATTTGGAATCATTCCGATGAACTGTAAAAAGTAAAATATTATTATTTTGTGATTACCTACATTAATTCTTTAAAACCGATTAACATTTTATACAATTACAATTTATTAGAAAAATTGCTATAAACAGCGTAATTTATTATCAATAAATTATAAAAATTATAAATTTATCATACAATATATAGCTGTGTAATCATTTCAAAATAAATATACTGGTTGCACGATAAAGTTTTATTACTATAATAGATTTTATGTTTTGTCAATAATTTTGTTTTTAAGTATTCTCTTTGATGACTTACATATTTTAAAACCAGATTAAGAAACTGACCGAAGAGCAAGAGATCGTTCACTTAGCATATACATGATGTCGTTGGTTTGCGCACTGCTCATTTGCATTTTTTTTCCAAACCATTTAAATAATTAAGTTGAAAAACACGTTTCCAATGAATAATACCGAACCTTTTACGTTGAACACGATATTGCATTTAACAGGACCTTTACTGTCTCCGTGGTGCATCCAAGACGTGTCTCATTAACTATATTGAAATTACGACCGAAATTTGTATTCAAGAAATGCTATTATTTTGATCATAACATAAATGGACAGGTATTTTGTTTTTACACGACTACCAATATAGTATTTTCAGCCACATACTACACGCTATGATTGTAATTTATTACAACGCAATAAAATCATAATATATTTAAGTCCGAATCGATGAATCTAATGGAACGTAATGCATTTTGTATCTAACAATTTTTTTTAGAGTAAACGTTTATAGCACTTAAATTGACGTCCACAATAATTGTTTCAATTTATTTACACTATTGGAAAATAATATGGTTTAGCTATAAACAGATAATCCAACCGAAAGAAACGAAATTGATATTTTTTATATACCTACACTTACTTCGTATAAAAATAGAAGAAGTTGATACTATACTATAAAATCGGACTTCGTGTAGCCTTTTCGATACTATTTCTTTACCGCTTAAGAAGACTTTAACTAGAAAAAATACTTAGTTCAAGTTCTACTTGAAAATTTTTTAATCGATAGTGATGATGAAATTATCTCTGGTTTACTCTTACTTCAATTACAAATATAGCGATAGCAAATCTAATTAAATATCGAAATTAAAACGTACATATATATAATTTAAAATGTTAATATCTTATTTTTTTTAAATAGCTTGAATAATAGTTATACTTAAGAATAATATGTATTAAAATAACAAATAAGACTATCGACGTTTTCAAAATATGTTTGACGGTTACAATGCGTTGGTTGCATAAAATAACTTCGAGTAATGACTTTAGCATCGATATCAAACACGATAATAATGATTTAAATTTATAATACTGCTGCGCTACAGTATTCACCACTCACTAGTCGATATCATTGATACAATATATACATGCTGTCGAATTATATTTTGAGGTATAGTATTATAATACTATATAGTTTTGTTCACCAACTGCAATCATTCGTACCGAGAACTATTCGCTTAATATAATACATTAAAATATTGTTTGGTTTTAAGCCACGCAAATAAAGAGTTTTTGGAAATAAACATTTTTTTTTTTTGCAAACCGAGCGCTGAGCGCTGAGCTACTGAAGTGAATAATACAACTATGATTTTGTATAATAATTATCATGTACTCGTAATATTGACTATTGTGTTATACGGTTATAGTTTCAGTGAAATATATATACATATCTAATATTATCACATCATCGATTAATGATACTATATGCACAATACAGCATTATTATAATAAGAACGTCGGTTTACCAACGCTCATATTACTATTAAGTGTAATATATATTCATATATAGGTACACTGTACACAGAATGTATCGATATTGCCGGGGTTAGACTAACTATAGTCTGTACCACGACTGGGAGAAAATTATTTTTTGGTGGCTCATCGAAATCTCATAAGTAAATATTTTTTCCGTAATTCAAAAACGACACATTTTAATATTTTTAACAAGGCTTTCAAACGTTATAATGACGTTATACTTGACAAAAAAAACGATTAAAATTTATTAACGTAATTATAATGGAAAATTATAAACATAAATAATTGAATAACACAAAACAAAACATAACAATTAACAAAATACATGATATAACATTAACCAAAACGTTATATAGTTTATTTAAAAAATAATTTATTTCCAATTATTTAATAGTTATAAATTATAAAATATACTAAAAATTTTAATTCTGGATAGCGATAAACGTAAAAGTTGAATAAGGTTTAAATTCTGAATAACGATAAACTTAAAATTTATAAAACGTTATAATTGTAAATAACGTATAACAAAATTTTTTTCAAATGCAATTTTTAATAATTGTTACTTTGTGGTTAGGTACTTGTTAAAATATTTATGCATTAAAGCCTATAGAAAGAAGGTATAATTTTTAAAGCTTAATTAATAAATATATTTTTTTTTTTTTTAATACAAATAAAAGTCAACATCCACTTGCAGGTGTTTGTAGATGTAAATAATATAGTATTTATAATATTGAAATAAATTAAATATAAAAATGTTTATAAGTAAACCATATAAAGTTAGTCTTATCTATAGTTTTCTTACAATTATTTTGAACGCCATTTTAATGTTTTAAATTGTTTAATGGCACATAATTATTTTATATGATATTACCTCTATAAAATAAGATTATTATATTGAAATATTTTGTACTCAATGTGTTTTAGTTTTATATGTTATAACAAAATGTTAGTTATCAATCGTCTGCTTATTTTGCAAAAAGTTAAGGCTATCTGCAGGTTCAAAGGATTGAGGCCGCTTACAATATAATACACTATTTTTCTTACTCCATTTCATTTGTTTATCTTGGATTTGTATGTACACATATTTTTAAAGCTACGCTACGTTTATTAAAAAAAAAAAAAATTGTAGTTTATGTGGAACTAGACTGGTCAATTATTTATATATGTATATTATATATACTGCCCTACTAAGCAAAAGTGCCGTAAAAACCTGCAATATACTAGTTTTGAGAAAAATGCAGTTTTGTATTTTTAATTTTATTGTATCTTTATTATTTGTCGTTATTCTATTTGATTTTGTATAAAACATATCCCTCAGTATAACTTTTATGACCACAATGCTATGAAATAATAATTTAAAAATATTATTCGCTTAATTTACGAATAAAAGTTACTTTTATGTTAAAATTTAGTGACATGAACCGTTTATACTTCTATTTATTAAAGATAAATACCGTTAGGAAATTTTATGGCGTAATTGTTTAATAATTATAAATAATCGTCTACACGTATTTACTAGAATAAAGTACCATATATAAATTTATATAAAGAAATATATACCATAAAGTATAATGCAGTCGAACTTGGTTATCTCGAACTTCTTTAACTCGGAATCATCGACACCTCGAACTTTTTCTCCGGTTCCTAGAATTTCCTATTTAAACAATGTAAGAAAATCTTGTTTAACTTGAATGTTTTCGTGGAGAACTCGAAGTTTTGAGTTATAAAATTGTAATAATGTGATATTTCCCTCGTGTACCTATGTATATATTTCAATATCGAAAATAAGGTCATTATTCATTAGTGTTATCGTTACCGATAGATGGTTTAAAGAGATTCATTACAAACACTGCGATCAACAGCAAAACCCAAACAAAAATAAGTATCTTTTTGAAATAATTTTCAAACCTCATTTTTATTTATACATAGACACATACTTCTTTAAAATTACACAATATATACATAATTCATATATAAATACACAGTAAATATTTTTTATTACATGACTTTATTCATAATAAATATATAGGAATTAATATATTTTGTACTATTTTAAAAATTTTCAATTTGGATAACTTGAATTCTTGGATAACTCAAACTTTTTTCCGGTCCATTCAACTTTGAGTTAACCAAGTTCAACTTTATTTATAATATAAAACATTAGTTTAGAAAAAATTAACAAATTTGATTATCCTATTAAAAAAAACTGAATACTTTAAAATAAATATGAATTGAAATATTTTCCTAAAACTGTTTCCTATTTTGTGGAATAACTTGTCTTAAGTTTTTGAGAATGTTGTTTTATTTTCAACAGAAATATCATAAAGTTCTTTCAGAGGTTGAGGTGTAGTCATTCCGGATATTTATATAACACTTACCTTTAAAAAAAATTAAATTCTGAGTGTTCTTCTTAAAATTACATTTCGTGTACAAAATTAATTTATCTCGAATAGCTTTTAAAGACACGACATATTTTAATAATACACGGTTTGTTTAGTTTTTGTTATGATTTGTAATCTATCCATAAATAAAAATAATTCATAATTTGAATATCCACTATTACAAATTTATGTATACCTCCAAAAGTTTTAACAAAATCTTGAGTTTTTTTCGTACTTTAAAGATTGCTCTACTTGTTGATGGAAATTATCAGCTACCATATATGGATATATTATGTCCAGCTTCAAGAAAATTTAAAACAATTTTATTTGCATAAATTTCATTAGAGTTTATTATGTAATCTAAAAATGATAGCAAATAAATAAAAGAACTTTATTTTGACTACTTTAGTTAATTTTTAAAATATTTGGGTAATGATCTTGAGTAAAAAATTGAAAAAATAATAGTCCGAGGTAATGTATAATTGTATAAATTATTGTGTCTATGAGTATATGTATATTTTCCATTGTTATTTAAGACAAAAAGACTACGCGGGCGTATTTTTAATGAAAACTTATGATTAGAATTTTAAAATACTTACGTCTTAAATATTATAACTCTTGAAAATCATCTAATTTTATAACTTTTAAGAAAAACTTGGCTACAATAATCTTAATTTTATTATTTAGAGGTTAACTAAAAAATATTTAAATTTAAATACTGTGACTTGTGAATCTCAAATGTGGCTTGAATTGGTTTAATAATCATTAATTATATATGAAATACATACATATTTTTATTCAGAATATTTAATGTTTATTAAATACTGAAAATCAATACGTTTTATAAATACGATTCTGTAAAAATGACATTAAAAGTACAAAAATAGAAAAAAACTTAATATTTTAAATTATTTAAAAATTCGTACAATTTCTAAAATGCTCATATTTTTTTTTCAAAGTGTAATCGTATTAAAATTATAAAATATAAAAAGTAGTCTCTAAAATTGATAATTTTTTCTATGTTTTAAATTAAAATTATTCTATCAAAAACAAGTATATCTCATAACTTGTTATTTAACTTTCTCATACGGGTTGTATGATAAAACAAAGATACCCTAAACATACTTATGTTTTTAACTGTGTATATACTTTTAATTCATTGTCAAAGGTAACTGAATCACTGTTTTAAAACGAAAAAAATGAATAAGCACCGATATGGGAAATAAAAACACATACAATTGTAAAACTAATACATTCCTCGATTTGCTCAGAATCTTAGAGGTATTTAATAAGATAAATACAGCACCCTGTACATTTTGTTTGTATTTAACAATCATACAATTTCTAGAGAAACGGTACTTTTGAAATCCATCGTCGGCGACCATTGTTCTTAATATTATATTATATGCGCCCCGAGAAAGGCGCGTACGGCGGATAAAACCGTTCTGCCGGTGAAATGCAAATGAAAATGATTATAATATTATTAGATCTGATCGCCGCCACCGTCGTAGCGGCTTGGTATACGTTTTAATCATTAAATATTCTATTTCAATGGTCATTTATGTATGTGTATGTGGACTTATATCTGTTACATTAAGTTCCGGAAAAGTGAAAGCCGAAAAATATACCTATCACCAATGAACAATAAAATAATAATTCTCAATAAATAAAATAATGTTATAGTTCGGACTTTTACTTTTGACAAAAAAAAATAAACCTATACAAAGACCCTATTAGGGGGTCGCACACCATCTTGGTACGACATTGTGGTTTCTATGGTAGACGGAAAATTTAGTTTTATTACGAATTTTCATTTATTATTGAATTTTATAATAGGTATGTGTTAATAATTGTGCGCATTAAGTATACTAACTCCAACATTAATGTTTAATATATTATGATATTGTCATTTTTTTCATAAATAAATAATAGTTTTACAATATCTATTACGAAGGTGACTGTAATTTATCATGAAAAATGATTGGTATAATTTTGTAAATTTTAATTCCCTTTACAAAATAGTATTATCTACACGTTTAATTTAATAAAACCTTTATAATACCTAATCTTTTTTTTTTTTTTTTTTTTAATGTTATAGAGTTATAATTTATTCCACGATGATTTAATTTATCTATCAGATCATGACTTTATATTAATATTACAAAATTATGTAAAAAATCAATGTTTTGTAAATTGTAATACCTGTTAAAAAAAAAAAATATTTTTATTTTTGCCATTGGACGTATAGTGTATACTTATGTTTTAGGATCAAATTAATGCTCAAAATAAGTTTTGTGTTGGTTTCTCCACGGATTGAATATTGGAAGCAATCTGTATTTACTTTGGATAGGTAATATGTATATTATATATATACATATAATATTATGTTTTCGAGTTTTGAAAAATTGTGAAAAAGTATCGCAAGAAACTGGATGGAAGTCAGGAGATTCCCAACGGGTATAGGTTAACTTTCTGCATTATTTATTATATGATAACTTTTCAGTAATAATATTCTAGAAAATTGAAATTTTCACGGATTACTAAAGTTTAAGAAAATTATAATGTTAACTTTATTAAGGTTATCATATAAAAAAAATATTGTATTAAGTATTAATATATTTTAATATTTTAATAAAGTAATTAAATTAATACACCTAATATGAAAAATTAAATTAAATTAATAAAGTATTCGTTTTTGTGGTTGCTGTCCATGTGCGAATAAGATAATTTTAATACATAAACGGCACATTATAATAATACAAAAGTTAAAAACAATGTAAGTTTTTATAAATCAAATTTTTAATTAAGTTAGATTTTTGCACTTATATATATTATATTTTATATAATTTATACCTAAGTAAATACATTAAAAAAAAAGAACAGTTATGTTATTATAAAATTATGTTAGTTTTTTAGGATAAACATTTTTACCATAGAAACTTTCAAAATTCAAGCTTGAAGAGAATTAAAAAAATAAAATAAAAATATGTACATTAATATAAATAATTATATAATATTTTGATGAAAAACGATTTATTAATTTTTTCATATCAAAATAGTTCAATAATACTTATTGCTTTATCGGTGAAAATTATCGTGACGACGGTAATTTCTGTTTAGTGGCGGTCGTAGTTTGGAGTACACGATAAATAATACATAAAAATATAAAATTTAAATAATTCAAATGATTAGTTTCAGAATTTTTGTAGTAGGCACATGGTTAATAAACATACTTATTAAGAATGTATGTAATTTTATTTTAGTTGTATATAAACGTGTTTAAACTTGGAACCTATAATAATATAATACTTACTTATACAGTAGGCACACAAAATACAATTTGAAAAAAATCAATTTGATTAACTATCAAATACATATCTCTGATTGTAATATTTATATTATATCTATTTATATATAATATGTATTGTATATAATTTATACTTATAGTCGTTGGGTTTTATTTAATATATTATTCTATGAATTGTATATTATATTATTGTTCACGCGTATTGTGTAAAACAGTAATGCAATCCAAAGATAATAAAAAACCTACACTTAAAAAAAATTAATTTTGAGAAATGGGAAATTTATAATGTTAATTTTTTATTCCACCCTTCCCTTTCGAATCAGATCTCTTGTACTCCGTATTTTAACCGTTTCCATAGCATTGGAAACGATCTAGCTGCGATTGAGAATGCGCATAATATATGTGCGCCCATTTCTATACATATTATACGTATGAATAGAATATTTTAGATTTTCTGAAAAAAAGAAGAGAGAATCGTTTATGGCCGATTGTGCGCATAAAATGATATTGTTCTTTTGAACACACGACATCAACGAGTTCATATGCGATGCGAGAAATTTAAACAGTGTGATATTAGAATCAGAAAAAAAATTCACAAAGCGCACTCACACTTACACACATGGGGCGTTTTATCATGATACTTTCATCGATTGTCTTCCGTCGCGTGAACGTAAAAAATATTTATTTTCGTTCGCCTGCAAATATATATATAGCATATTAGAGTATTTATAGGGGTGAGTTGACCTAGTCTACATAAGTAGGTCAATTGTATTCGATTTAATCTTTAATGATAATTAAAAAAAAAAAAAAAATACAATACAATTTATAAAAATGTCTATAAAACTGTAGTTTTAAATTGTGACATTGGCAAAATTGAGTATACATTGCATAACAAAGAAAAATTGGCATAATAATCTTTTATCTAAAATTTTTTTGGCTCGAGACTCACAGACCTACATGCATTTTCGAACCCTAAACTTATTCACATCTATAAATGTCACACAATGAACGTAATATGACATGTACTCACCGGTGGGGGGGGGGTATCTAATGTTACTTATATAAGTTATAGAATACATAACTATATACACAATGCAAGCAGTATATATGTATGAAACTTTGGGGTATATATATGTGAGTCGATGCGGCAGCGGCTAGCGAACAGGGACGAACGATTTACAACGCGATCTCTTCTCGGAGACCAAGAGCGAATGTGTAATAATATTGTATATGTAGGTATACGTACGTATACAATGAACCTACAAAAGTTTTTGTTTCCTATCTAGATCAGCCCCGTCATCGTTTGAACCGGGAACGGCTATCCCTTCATCTCTTGCCGGCATACTGGCCCCCGAGGGAGAAATGGATTTCTTCGTCTAAAACACCGGCGGCTGCGGCTTATCTCCTACCAAATGGCCTATTAAGGTTAATACAGAGAAGAACCACTCGGTATAACTTATATATATATATATATACGAGGACGGGTATTTCTCGGGTCGAGCGAAGTCACAAACTGACTCTATACTACAGTTAACAGTTTATGTATACATATATATTATATATATAGTGCGTTTAATTGCCACCAACGGACTTCCGGCTATACACTCCGATCGGGCCGTAAAAATTTGCGGTTAATGCCAGCCGGTCTTTAAAGACATAAACGCAATCGTCCGTTTAATTCTGCCCGCACGTCCAAACCATTGGCCAACATCGTATTTGTGCTTCCCGACACCTACATCAATGTTATATAACGTATTATTATTATTATTATTATTACTATTATTATATATACCGTCATTGATGTAGTTGTCGTAGTATATAAATCGCGGTGTCGGCAGACGTATAACTATGTAAATCACTGTCGGATGGCAATTTGTTTTAAAATATTCACTTGTATGCGGAATTAATCAGGAAATGAAAAAGGAAAATACATAGAATTTTGTGGTTTTGGTGGTTAAAACCAACACGAAGTATTTCAAATCTTCCGTCTTTAATATAATAAGTACTATTATTATTGTTCCAAAAACGACATTTTGAGACACGTGGTTTTATGCCTGAGTCACATTTTAAATAATAAATTGTTTGGTGGTTTGATAATACCTTACTGTACAAATACTTTGAAAAATATTTTTGTTGAAACCCTTTATAGGTATATATAAAGACACGGTTACGCACAGTGCATAAATAATAATGACTACGCAAATACACTTGTCAAATTATATAATTTTGAAAAAAAAATAAATATTTTTATAATAATATTATTGAAACAATCGGTAGGCAATATAATGATAAGTACTGCAATACTCAGTGATTTTTTTAAAGACTACTAAAAAATTTTGAAATGAAAAGAATTAAATAAAATTACCCTACATAATTTAGAAGACTGCGTGGTTCATTGTTGGGGAAATAAAATAATATGAATTTATAAATTATCTCGAAATTATTTATTATGATTTACTTCATGCTTCGGCACACGATTATGGTATATTTGAAATAAACATCATAGTACTTACTACTTAGTATGTATGAACTCGAAACCGTAAATTTGGATTTTCCGCATTGTATTGTCGTAACATATGGCATTACATGAAACCGAGGATTATTTCAGTAAATATAAATTTGCAATGCATAATATATTATTTAATGCGTTGATAAACACGAGATACAATAGTTAGTTGTTTGAAATTAAAAAAAAAAAAAAAAATGGTTAACGAAAGTTATAAACATTGAGTTAAATAATTTGTCATTTTTTTTCTATAGGAATAGTTTTAATCTCATAATCCGGGATCAAAGTACCAAACCTGTATCTGCAGGATATAAATATATACGTATATAATAATATTATAATGAATATACCTACTATATTATAACGTTCTCCATGGGAGTTTCTAGATATAGTGTTTTTATATTATTGCTATTAAATTGATTTTGGGAAGAAAAAAAATAATCAGCGAGAGGCCGAGTTATCATCGTGAAATAATAATAAAAACGTGAATATTAAATAGCGTTTATGATATTTAATATTCGTGATAAAATATAACAATGCTTACAATATATTTTGTACTGGTAATGTATTATACCTATAGGATAAACTGGTCGTAATACATAAAACCTGAATATTTAATATATTAACAACTACCTAATGTATACTTTACGAGTTTACAAGTGTCTGCCGAGCATTATCCGATTGTGTCGATTGCGATTAATGTTCACGTACACGTATAAATGCAAAATATATAATTGGTACGTTTTATTTTTAAACTAAAATTTTAACTGAACGGAATTTCAATAAAGTTAAAAGTACTATTAAACTCAAATTTTAACTAAGTATGAATAATGTATTATGTATAATATAATAACAGGCATGTCTAAAGATCAAAATCAAAGCAACCGTTTTAAAGATATAATCTGGATCGCATCGATTGATGAAGCCGATCGCTATATTGACTACTAATCAACTATATTCTTTTCGAATTTTCGATATTACATTTTTGTATACGCCTCCTTTTAAAAGCGTGAGTTAGTGATCGGTATATTTTGCGTAATTAATTTTAATCATTATTTAAACTAATAAAAATCGAATCCAACGATAATATGTCCGTGCACGGTCCGATGAACACAACGACAATAGATAATAATCGTTCGGGTTACGCTGGATCGTTTACATTTTTAAAGTGCTTGTGGTAAATTTATTTAAATGCGACAGATAGTTAAATAATGTACGAAATAAAGTGTCACTGCAAATCAAACAGAAACGGTTAAATTGCGTGAAACACTGTGTGCGCAAATAATAGTTACAACGCCGAATATAACACGAGGCGTTATCGAGGAAAAATACAATATTATGTTATGACGTGTTGCATACAGGATGAAGTTAAAGTCATTCAAATTTGATTTGGCCGTTGCTCGAATAAAAAATATTGAAGTGAAACGGCGTTCGTGTACAATACTAATATAGTCAGCGATTGGTTGCTATTATGTATAAGTTGTAGTACACAGAATACTTGTCAAGTATACACGAAACTAACGAAAGTACATATTTTTTCGTCTTCGCGTAAGTATACATAATATACATACATTATTGTTTTTTTCGTAACAAATGTCATTGCTGGGGTGCGCGCACGAAAATATTGGGTGTGAATCAAAATTCCACACTCGTCTGTAGACTGTAACGAACGAATGAAAAAAGAAAATCGATAGAGCGGAGTAGCTGTATATGTGTATATAAATAATATGTGTGTGTGTGTGTGTAAGTATATGTATTATATCATGAACATATTATAAAAAGCGTGCGATTATTACCATACGCGTTGCCAAAATCGACTCCGGCGAAACGAAAAGAAATCTGCAACCCCGGAAACACATGATATATATATATATATGTATACAACACAATGCACTGCTGTAGCACGATCGGACGCGTATGGGCGACTATGAAGAAGAATATTATACTATACTACGCATTCGAATGAATTTATATTTTGTAGAAAACCCTACGGTACGCAAATTATGTAATGTCGAAGAATATATTGCGACCCGCCGATCTGAGAAATTTTTTTTCCAAATAGAATTGGTTTCGTGATACAAAAATAACATAATATCACATAATATAGACGCGTGGGCGGCAAGAGACTTTTATATGTCGAGTTGAATGCGATTTTTACGCGGATTGGCGTCAAACGACGTGCATTACTTCAGTCTCATCTATTTCAATTTTCGCAACATTTTCTTTTCAAATATTTAGCACGCAATTCGCATGAATTTGTACGACCGTTTCTGAAACGCGTAAGGCACTTACTTGAAAAATTCAATTTTCTTTATACAGAATAGCACTATCGTGTCTTCAGCTTCATCCACGTGAAAAAAACAACTTTTTGAAAAACTACTATGTAAATATTGAATTTGGCGGGGCTGGACAACGCACGTTACCAAACACCTGCAACTATATATGCCTATACTGCCTATGTCTATATTTCTTCTATACAGTATATAAATTTATGACATCATCATGTCGAATTACTAACCTATGTATAACTGTTATCGTGTACACGCACTATGTATACCGTCGTGCGCAAAATTTATTCTTTGGACTTCATATTATAATACACTGCATAATACAACACACTATGACACACCGCACTTTGTACGAATACATATAGGCAATAGCTATATGAACACACACGTACACACTTTCAATATTGTTCGTATATATGAGTTATAATACAAACAATATATAGTAAACGTAACTATATGTATATAATATTATGTAGGTTACACAATCTATATTTTATAGATAGGTACACGACGTTTGACCGTTAGTTTCTCGACGACTATCATCGTCAATTGTTCCTTATCGGATCGATGATATATGTGTATTATCATCGTATAATTGTTCGACACGGAAAATAACAACTTTCGCACTTGTCGCGATGCATTTGTACGTTGCAGCTATAAACTAATAAAATATATTTATTATATCGTAATAGTTTCCTATAACTTTCGACGACGGTTTCAGCATCGATGTTTGCAGCCTGAAGCTGTGCGCTGTTTCTCCTGCACGGTATAATATTATATGCCTACGCTATAAATGTTTCATATATTATACGCATTATATAAGTTATAACGTACTATTATATTATTATTATACCTACAGAAATGTTTCAAAACGATAGTTGGTCGGAGTGTTGAAGACCCGCGATAAGTGTCTACACGTGTGCATAATATTGTACACATGTATATGAATATGTATATATTAGCTATACCCGTGTTATCCTTCGTTGCCTTTACAAAATGCATCTGTATTAAATCTGATTGACATCTGACTTTGATGCCATACACACGCTCTTGCTCTAAATCACATACTCGATTGCAACAGTGCAATAAATCACATGAATATTTTATCGCATCTAGACGATAGCGAAAATATCGAATCCTAATTATTATTATTATTATTATTATTATTATTATTATTATTATTATTGTTTCGAACGTATTGAGATACTGTTGGACTGAAATTTATTACGATGATGAGTGATGACTGTAGCTGAAGGATAAAATAGAATAATGTATTATATACTTATATAAGTTCGATAATTGGTAACAGTTTTTGAAAGGGCTACATGTACACCCACATCGACTGTCATTTTTATATTGTCTACCCTATGTATTCTACATTGTGTAATTGTTAAAAGACTATCATAAATGTTTCTAAAAAAATATCCTTCAGATAAAGATCGATAGTAGTATAGACGAACAATTTTTACATAATACGTACATGATGGAAATTATCAATCTATATTTATCCATATACAATATACATGTCATTATTTAAAATAATATACCTAAATATTTCTTACTGTGGTATACTGAGTTTTATTTTTTAAATTTATAGTTGCACGGCTATATTATTATCATGGTAATTATTTATTTTTTTTCAGTCTAAATTTAAATTGAAAGTATATTGTATTATAGTTGTCGGTAACACGAAGGTGAATTGGTACATGCTATATTCTTTATAGTACACCTATATTATATGCGCACAATAGATAAAATACTGTAAATAGTGGTGCAACACCCTCTTAAACCGTGTACAGATGTTTTGTGATCAGGATGTATAATGTTTATACAAAAAGAATAACGATACCATGTCGCAACGAAATGGGTCAAGTACTCAAGTGCTGTATTGAAATATTATACTCAATATGATTTATATTATGACGTTGTAGGTTTAAGTGTGGTACTGTGTTATATTTAACTGGAAAGTCTGTCTAGGCGCGTATTATGAAGATTGTGTGTAAAAAAAAAAACTTGATTTGGATTTTATTTCATAATATTATACGAATATTTGTCATCTGTTTGTACAATAATTACTTCAATGCAAAAAATAGAGATAGCAAATACATGCATTTTATTTGAAGTCTGAAATTATTATATTTTAATTAATATACTTACATAGTACATAGTATATTTATAATTTATACACCTACATATATATATATATTATATATGTATAGATTGGATATTTTATAATTAAATGACATAATACTACAAGTAAATATTGGGTAGTGATGGTTTTTTTTTTTTTAAATATGGTGTCAGTTATCATATGCAAGGGAAACGAGAAAATACATACGAGGAAGGTGGACTTTATGTTAAACATATAACAATAAAATTCTTAAATAGTATCTATCTCTGTACGTTATAATAATAAGTTTATTTCGTTTACTTACGTTCAAAACTGGTTGATATAAAGTCGGTTGTGCGTTATCATAATTTCCGGCGAACGTCGTTCAATAATATTCATCCTTTTTAATAGAAAATAAAAACGCTTATAAATTGCATTTGATGGGACAGGGAAACAGTAATGTGTTAATGTAATGCAGTGTATAAATATAGAGGGAACAGAGAAATAAATAATAATGTACACCAAACATGTTTATGAAATATTATTGGAGAGGCAATTCAATTATTGGTACGCTCGAAAGTTGCATCGTTACGCTGTTGGCCATATATGTGCAGCATATATGTATGAATAATAAATATATAATATACTTATATTAATATTGTACAATTATCATACGATATTATGATTATTTCCAGAGTTTTAATCAACTACTCCGATACACTTAGGTATACTTAATCATTTGGCGACATTTATTATATTATCATTCGACTTGAAAACCCAATTATTGCAAACGTGTTTAATTTTCGTTTGGAGAAAAACAATTAATTAGACACCCCCGAGCTCCACATTTCCCACGAGATAACCCTCACCCCTAGATGCAGTATAATATATTCTATCCGCCGGAACGAGTGAATAACATTATAATATGAACCGACTTCTGCGTAGGTGGTAAGTATCTATAAAATATACTATCTGGTAAAGTGACGATAGATCTCGGTGGACTCCATGCTTATTTTAATTGTCTTTTGCAATTTGCTAAATTTAATATGTATTTTCTAAAATTCACTCACAATTAAGAAGAATTATAATTATTTGTTTTTAAACTCGTGTTTACGTATCGCTTATCTTAAATAAGTGACAAAAAAATATTATACTCAACTTTAAATACACGTAACTTCACGGCAGTGTAAAGTATAACTATATTTTTTATGTTAGAACCTTGCGAAAACCATCCAAAATTACTCATATAGACTTTTTGGATATTGAAAGATAGTTTTTATAAACGTTAAATATAAATGTATTAAATGTGATTCTAGCCATGAACTTGACATTACGTGTTTTAATGTTGAATAATTTACAATAATAATTAGATTTCAGCAAATCAATGTGGTGCAATAAGGATTTATAATTATTTATTTTATTTATTTATTTATTTGGAGTGCGTGAGGGGGGAGGGGTTAATATTTCTTTATTTTTCTCCCTATATACTCAATTGAGTACAAATGTATAATTATTGTATAAACTATACTCGCAGAGGAAAACTATACCACTCCTTAGTGACCATTTTCAAATATTCAACAAGAATATACCGTTAGAATATTGTGGACAATAAATTATATTACGTAATTATGTTACCTTGGAGCATTAAACACCTTAGTTGGTAATAGCCTTATTGCTTCTATCATATCAAATGTCTAGAAAGTAAATTTCTAATTTCTAATGAAATTAAATTTTTATAAATAATAAAAATAAATCTTATACTTATAATTTTTAATTAGTGTACCTACGCTACATCGTAATACCTATAGCAAATGTATGTTCAGCAATATACATTAAGTTTTGTTTATACTTTATTATAAATTAACGTGTTATAAAATTTAAAGATGACAACATTATCTCTGTTCTCATACAAAGCTTTATTCCAATATTTTCTCTTAAAAATAAATTAAAAGTTTGTAAATATAAAAAAATAATTTTAATAATTTTAAAATATGAACATGACTCACTAATCACTTTAAAAATATAATTTTAAAAAAAGCCTCAGAGAACACATATTATTTTGTAATAGGTATATATACTTGACAATGATTTATTTTTTTATTAAAATTAATAAAATTATAATGTGCTAAGAACGTATATTTACGATTTACGCAGTTTTTGGACACTATGTTATTTCCTATTATATTTCATTTTTTTTATTAGTCATAATTTATTATGTTATCAATTGATTAAATATTAGTTTTAAGTTATAACCACAAGTAATCTTCATAGTTCTGTGTAAGGTCTTCACTATCTATACTTATACTTATACTTTTATCAGTTATCACTGCTCACTTATCACAAAACTTCAAAACTTATCATAACAATAATCATTATGTTGTATTATAATAATAATCCATAGTTACACAACCCTTATTTGTCTGATACCACCATAATACTGTATTGTACATTAATTGTAAATCCCAAAAATTGATAATTTGGGTTTAAAAAGATATTTAGGGAAGAGTTTATCAATTGGTTGCATATGGAACTCCGATAAGCTCATTGTTTGATGGTTTTCGTAAGATTATTGTACACGATTAATGGTAATTCCACGAACCTGTTTTGACCCTTAATATGATTTGCAATGATACTTTAAACTATTGACATTTTATCTATGGCCATTGGATAGAAACCCACGATTTAGTACTGAAAAATTATATAACGTACGCGAATGAGTAAAGTACCAGGTATTCATGTACACTGTATAGTAGTGTAATTATTATAGTTTCAGGTACCTATACACATTATACCTGGTATATGGTGTCATCACATAATTTATACTTAGGGTGTCTCTTGGATATGCTCGTCAGGTGCTATCACGCGGAGCGGGTACCGATTAAGTAAAATATCATCGATAGTCGTGCGTTACGCTGCAGGCGCGGATAACCTTCGTCCTTTCACCGCTCGGCGTCGACGACGGTGGCTGTGTATTATATTATATTATTATTATCGTACTACCTTCATAGGTGTATATTATATATATATATACGTATACATAGATATATCTTAACATTTTATTATAATATTGCAATGTACGCCACAATCGGATAATACACCTGCAGTGTGCGCCACAACACGGTTATTACATTAC
Source organism: Melanaphis sacchari (assembly GCF_002803265.2). NCBI lineage: Eukaryota > Metazoa > Arthropoda > Insecta > Hemiptera > Aphididae > Melanaphis > Melanaphis sacchari. The sequence continues at coordinate 24,181,405 of NW_020270366.1, read as the reverse complement.
TATTATTATTATTATTATACGTAAATGTAGTATGTACGCACGACGACGAGTACAGCTAGGTATACATTTTATACTTTATTATATTATCTGCGTATTTAAATGTGCGTTTTAATTGTCGGATATGGTGACGACGGCAGTGCAATAATAATACAACATAAAGATAGTCGGACAAATATAAAATAAAAACCGAAATTGATTTATTGCGCGTAGGACGATCACGCGGTGTACGAGTGAGAGGAGGTGCCGCCGATTCCGCATATTTACATACATACATAATATATATGATATATGCTCTCATGTATTATATTATTATATAATATATACATATATATATATATATATATATATATATATATTCAAATATATATACACCGTCTAACTGTCGGTCTTGTGTACGTTTCGAAACGATTTATTACACGGGTATATGCGTTTCTAAGATATACACATACATATTATTATATATCTACAACGATAATAATAATATCTTTCTTCGACTTATCGTCACATACATACGCACACACACACACACACACACACACACACACACACACACTATATGATATTATGCACTCGGAAAATGACTAGAGTAGTAAGGTATATTATATCAAAAAAGAAAAAAAAGAAAAGAAACTCGCGCGTCTAGCCCAGCGAGTATACCTATCAGTAACATTACCATAACATACCGTACATAACATATCTACATAATATTATGGGTGGGACCGTTTTTCTCCAAAAATGAGATCTCGTTTTCCTTAGCTGTTCATTTCCCTCTAAAAAAAAAAAAAAAAAATAATAATAATAATAATATAAAAAGGTACCTACTTTTAATTTTCCTCTACACATATATTTTTAAATTAAAGTTATACGTCTTAATTTCTTTAATATTAAAATTATATAATTGTTTTTTTTTTAAGTATATATTATAAAATATATTTAATTTATATTTTTAGTTTTAAGTATTTATAACACTACTTATATAAAAAAATAAGTGAAGCTTATTAAAAATAAATGATAATTTGTATTTTATATTCTAATTTTAAATTATTAAAAGCAAATTAATACTTTAATATATTTATCACTTGATTATTAATTTAAATTAATTTAATATAATATATGGTGTTTACTGTTTAATCACACATAAGAATAAATAAAATAATATTATTGGTAAATAATTATAGGCACCTACATTTATTCAAGTTAATAAGAGACGGTGACAATTTTTTATTTTGACAATGGAAAAAAATAGATAATAGAAGAAAATACAGTGGAATACAGTTAGATCTCATTTTTGGTGGAACATTGGTGTAGGGTTAATGTTATAACTATACACCGGCAGCGAATATTAACTGTCGCACCGTATTATATAGTGCGTACAAGTGTATACAGACGAAAAACGAAAATGTTCATCGTCGTTGTTGTCCGAAACAAAAGCTCATTTTTCACTCTGCCCGAAAACAACCAAACACAACGCAGATATGATGTAATAATGTTTTTATTATCACGTCTACGAATCTTCCACCCCACGAGTACTCACGATACTATACATTATGTTATTAAAATTGTTAAACGCCAACATGCTTTAGCAGTATATAATATAACATGCGAGCCTGCAAACGCTGACATTGCAATCGCGTTTGTTTACGTTTAAAATATTATGACACAGTCGCCCGCACAAACATTTTTTAATGCGGCCGTCTTTACGATTTTTTTATATCAGAAAAAAATTATCTATGTTAGGAAATGTTAAACGGATGTTTGTTGCGTCGTTTTTGACGAACACGTTTTTCGGACATCGCTGCAGTCTTATACGTGTCAGGCCCGGGGCCCGGGGCAAAATATATATTCTTATTATGCTAATATTAAAACACGGTATTACTACAGATATGGTTACGGAACAGTTTCGAAACCCAAATGGTGTTTCATTTCACCCTTTTCGTTGAATCGGCAAACCCGTCGGTAATAATACACGTGTGCTCGTTAATATCTATAGGGTAGACACCGAGCGTTTTCAATTAAAGCGAATTCAGAATAAAAATCAGTAAGTGAGACTGAAGAATTGAATTTCACAATGATTACAAAATAATAATAATAATAATAATAATAACAATAATGATAGTAAAATAAAATTTTGAACTTTAGTTATAATCTAACAATATAATAAATCATTTAATAAATGCCTATCTATCATATCTACTTCATACTTATTTTATATTATTAAGTATAATACACTTAATATTCAAAAGTTTAGGTATGTAATTCAACGTCTAGGACATTACATATTATAATATAGATTTGATTTTTATTAAATGCATGACTAACAAAAAAAAAAAAAAAAGTAATAATAAACAAAAGTCAATAAAATCTATTCGTTTATATATAATACCGTTAGTTTAAATTTAGTTTAAGGTGGATCAACATTTTTAAAAAATCATCTGCTTAATAATTTATAGTAAAAACTGTGGTTTTCATTTTTAGTAACGAATTTTGTATCGTCACCGAAAACTCTTAAAGTGGTATAAAATAAATCTAAGTATATAAAAATATATAGCTCTTAAGTATACTTAAGATTTCAAAAAATCAGAATTTGAATATATACATTATTTAAGAGAAAACTGGGGATGAATTGCTCGGTGAATCCCTAAGTGTAAACACATTAGCATTCTTATATAACCAAAATTGTATACATTTTTTTGCTAAATCCGATTTATGTATAATATGTTACATAATCAAATAGTTGCTATGTTCAATTATCTAAGCTATAGAAGTTTCGCCTCTGGCAAAACGCTGTTGATATAAAATATATAAATTATTATCACATTCTCATCGAAAAAAAGGTCATTCATAATAACAACGAACAACAACAACAATGATAATAATAAAAAAAAAACCACGGAGTCTGGTGAATAATAAAAACTATAATAAAAGTATAAATATATTTATTTTTTATATTTATAAATTAATTGATTGATTCTACATTTCAGTGAAATGTAATAATATGGAAGTAGGCGACAACAAAAAAAGCATTTGTCCCCCAAATTACACATCATAATTTTTGGAACGTATATTATTGTACAATATTATTTTACGATAGTTTGTGCGTTGTTTTTATTTATATCAATAATGTGCAGTATTTTCTTTGTGCAAATTAACCTTCGTCACGAGAAAAAGTCTGTATATATGTATATATATATATATATATATATATATGTACAATAAAAAAGAAACAATCAGCCTAGAAGTATTGATTACCTTCCGTTAGTTCGCTGAAAAAAATGTTTATTAACCATCAAGTAACTTTTTTAATAATATTTTTTTATGAGAAAATCTCCCTTTTTTATTATCCATTATTCGTTTAAGTTAACTTCACACCCGCAAGAGTTCGAAAGTTAAACGATAAAGTTCAACCTTATATATAGTTTCACAGAACCATTTGTCAAAAAACATTAATTAGTATTCACGTTCCCAAGAGAATTACATTTCACACAAATATTTTTTCTCGATATCTTTAAACTACATAATAACACCCCACGAGTATGCAAATTATTCAGGTCAAGTATATAATATCAGAGCGATATTTAGGTATAAAGTATATACATATTACCCCTTGGTCGCGAAATTAGTTTACTTTTGATACGTGTTCGTTATGTTTATATCTACATCTTAATTATTTTTTTCGCCCATATTTACACGTATTACTTATATAGAGTCATTACACAGGCATAACTTATTAATAACGAGAATTTCAACTAATAATTAACTACATTTAATTAATGTGTATACTATTGTGTATTATCATAAAATATACGGTGCGTTCATGTCATAATCTTTTATACTACCTACATTTTAATAACCTCAAATTTCGGCTTGAATTTAAGGCGTAAATGGCTATGGTATAAATTAAATGTTATGTTAGGATGTATACTTAATATCTAACAGTAAAATGTCAAAAAAATGTCATCAATTAAATATCAGTTTTGTAAACGATGAATTATATTTATTTTTTTACGCCGTGTTAAGCATTTGAGATTAAAGTAAATTAGTGGAATAATTAAATTCGAAACACGAATAATAGGTTGCTTAGTAAATTATATACATAAATTAAATTGTTAAAATAAGTAATAAACATTCATAAATATTAAATTATTTAGTGGCTAAAATACTAAGTGTCATTTTTTTCTTTCGTAAAAAATTAAGATGTTATTTTATAATAAAAATGACCAATATATTCTTCGGTCGCTGACATTATTTTAGTTAATAAAGTAGTGAAAATATTTTTACATTTACATTATAATAATATAATATTTAAAAAAAATGTATATGTAATAAACTATATAAATATATAATGTTGTATTATTTTTTAAATAAAAAATAAATGAATAGAAACGTTAAATATTTGTTTATCAATTAATTTTAGTATTTAAGAAAAACAACTTAATATAATAACTCCGCTACTAAATAACTTGTTAAATAATGATCTTTTAACCAATCATTTTATTTTTATTTTTAAAACAAAACTATTTGAATTAATTATCATAAGATTTCTATTACGAGCTAATTTTATCGTTTAAGTGATCTAACAATATATTTATTTTTTTCGATTAAAGGTTTTGAAATATTTTATCGTGAAAATAAAAATTATTGAAAAAAAAAAACAAAATACGAAGCCCTGTGGACTGTTAGGTTGCACATCGTACTGCAAGCTTTTCGAATTCTACAGAGAATCGTCTTTTTTACTATGATTCCATTTATATCACGGCACATAAAAACAAAGTTTTTACTGAGTGCTCAGGCCGAGTTTGAGTATTTGCTCAATTATTATGTTTCGAATACTGAGTGTCAATTATGTACACGTTCCACGGAAATCTCATTGTGTTTTTTGCTGACATTTATTTTAACTCGACGTGATTCAACGTGATTTAAAATAAAATTATGTACCAGTTAATTCATTCTTACCGAATAGTGCAAATTGCGTTATTGTTAAATCAATAACATTCTAAAGATTTGAGTAAATAAAATTCTGATTTTAATGGTGTATACATATTAAATTTAGAAACAATGTTTGTTTGTTTTATTTTTCTCAATTTTCGTTTGTACGTGACTAAAATTATTTCAATTTTTACGAGTTTTCGGTATTCGGGTTTTCAAACATAATAGCGATAAGAAAAAAAAATCTCAATGAAGTAGATCGTGGAAGATATTTTTACGGCTTATCGTTTGTATACGTTTAATATCAACAAAATATGGCCTAAATTATTAATAACTGAGTCATGTCATAACCGCGTGCAATCTAAATACAAAGGAATTGGAATATTATACAAAAATTTACATTTTCAATATGTTTGTGTATTTTGATTTAATTTAACAGTAGATATCAAACACATGCAAAGTAGGCATAACGACATTGTTTTAGACGAGACGTCGTAAAAACGACCGGCAGTATAATATAAGCGTATATAATATATATGTATATATTTATGTATAGGGTCAACTGATCAAGTTTGTAAAAGTACACTTATAGAGGAGGACTTGTAAATATTTTACCTGCTTTATGTGTATATAAAAAAAGAAAAAAAAACGATTTGTCGAGTACAAACTTTTAATGGTTTTCTTAGAGTTATCAACATCATCGACACAGAAAAACGACGAATAAAACTATACTGATGCTGTTTTATGTACAGACTTTGTTACAAGTTTGTCTACAAAAATAGTTTTATAATCATTTTGACGACGATAATAAAACTTTTCATCGGTTCAAACGATTTTCACTATGACAATTATTCATTATTGTCAATAATATTATGTTTGTGTGTGTGTGCGGTACACCGGGAAATACGCCAAAGAGGTGCATCGTGCAAACTGATTTCTATTTTCTAAATATAATGAATACACTTTTGTATCTGAAGCTACAACATAGTACGAAAACAACAACAAAACCATTAGTTTCTATTGTATGCTTAGGTTTGACCGGGTGGTCAAATATTGGATTTTCATCCAGTTGTGATCGAAGAAGTTAATCGGTATCGGTGCAACTCGTCCAATACGAGTACAACAACCAGCTGTAGTATTGAGCGGTCCATTAGTATGTTTAAGCGAGTAAACACTTTGAATATCGGATTATGCAGAGAATAAAACGAGTATTCAAAATTAGAATAGAAAGAAATTGAAAAGGGTAGATTATGGATAGCAATAGTTTATCGATAAAACGTGATTGTGAAATTTGGACAAAAACCTAGGTAATTTAAAGAGTAAGTTTTTATGCCAAAAACTCGTTTATAATTACCTAAGTGAAATAAATCATTTTATTTATCATTCGATTTTTGTTTTCAAGCCAGGTGGAAGCGAGTGGACCCCTATCATTCCTCACCATCGCGATGTAAACGCGTTATTTGGCTTCACAAGTGGTTAGATTAGGTTAAGTTATAGAGATGACGGAAAAATATAAATTCAAAAAAGTTTGTCCAACCAAAATAGTTTGCCGACTTTCGATTATTTCAAAGTATATTTTTACCTACCAGAATATTATTACTATGTAGTATGTACGTAAAACAACACGCACCAGATGGAAATTCACAGAAGCATGCGTGCGTGTGCGGCGATTCGGGTTTGTCGACCCGCCGCAAAGCAGTCGTTTGTAATACCGGACGTTTCGGAATTAGTTTTATCCATTTGTTTTAATTGATCGAAACGCATTTACACACGCACGCACGCACGTGATTTTAATCGGTATAAAAATGATTCTCTATCCGCTCTGAAAATACATAAAATATGTATACGTCTACGCCCTGCATAGTACATATTATATTATTACCGGACGATCGTTTATGGACCACATTTGGTGGATCGGTGCGACATTTATAGAGTGATCGTTGTGTGTAATAATATGACAACGCACAAAATAATAAAATATACTATAGCCGTCTGCCACAATATTATTGTATACACGTTGGTGTGTTGAATTTTAGATAGGCACTGGTTTTTGGAACGTTCGTTTTTTGCTTGCCAGTTTCTGTCCGTCGTCACCGATAACGAATAATGTACGTAATAATATTATGTGTACTGTAAAATCGCTCTTTTAATTTGTCATCGAGGCCATATCTACACGAAAAAAGGTCACACAAACCAAACATTATGTTATGTACACAATAATCATAATATTGTCACGTGTGCTCACGAGATGTCTCGAATGACGCGTGGTATGTTAAGTGCATAATTTATATGCATATACATCGATAATGGACGAATGCATTTTATTTTTTTCTATTTCTACTTGTATTATTGTGATCGTTTACACACTCATTCGTTTTAAGTCGTATATTATAATATTATACGATCGCTCTACGCGTTTCAATAATAACTATAGACATTATATGCAATTTATTGTGGTCCTAGGTGAATTTATTCCTATATGCATCGGATGTTTCTCGATTTTACGATATGGCGCGGACAAACTGTTTCGTTTTGGTTTCATCTGCTAAGTGCGCTCGTTGTGTGTGCGTTTGAAAAGAGTTAAATCATTATCCAATACCATTGCTGTAACCCGGCATAACGTAAACGAAAAAAAAAAAAAGAAAGAATGAAAATGCGGTGGAAGTGTTTGCGGCGAACAACCATCCTGTACACAATAAAGTAAACGATACGGTTCGGAGTGTCCACGGGGGTGGTCCCTGCTGTCAACCCAACCCCGTGGTTGTTATTAATTGTCTACGATTTACCGAACTGACGACTTAATGCATTTAACGTGTCGTCTGGGGGAGTACACATTTGTGTGTATCTGTTTAATAAGTCTTACACTATTGTGGCTACGACCGCGACGGCCGGATACCCCGCAATAGTTATCTATCACACAACAAAGAGAAAAGAAACATCAACACCGAGGCTTATGCGTCCTTGGAATTTGGTGCATAAAAGCCGAAATCCATGACGAAGTTTTCGAAAAAAAATGTTTGTAATTGGGTCAGTGAGGTTATCGGCAGACCCGCTGGGCCCGATGAGGTCAAAGTCGTAAAACAGTCCTTTGTCATCGCATATATAGTGCATATAGTATATACATTTGTATTCGATACGGTGTGTATGTGAAAATTAGGGTGAAAAGGCTTCGACAAGATTAATCGACGTTATTTGGAGAAAGTGAGTTAAGCGTGTCAACGGTGTTCGTCTTTTATGTTGTACGCTTTTGGGGTTTTTGGAATAACAATGCAAACGATATTCGAACTCAGTTAAGTACAACACGTTCAAACGCGTAAACATATTTTTATGTACCTTTACTCTCTCCACGGGCCCACCGACTTGACAGTTTTACGCGATAAACTGAAAAGGAAAAAAGAAAGCAAAAACACAATTATTTATGTTAACCGTTATGCGCACCGTCATAACTGCAGCAGAAGCCTGCAGTGTTCAGCCGTCCAACACAATGCGCAATATGATTTTCTACCAAAAATTTTAACTTGTACATAATACATACACAGTAAACATACACACACACACCCATTCATATATATATATATATATATAAGTTTAAAATACTCCAAATGGCGTAGTAGCCATTTATAGCTAGTGTATGGTTGTATTGGTTGTATAGTAATTTACTCTCAAAACTTTGGGCTACCACGGATGTTTCTCGATTTTAATTTAATTAATTGATAATTAAATTATTATTATAATATAGCTATCTGGTGATGCATTTCAATTGTAATTATCATACACACCTGCAATGTTACCTAAATCTGATTTTGATTAGTCACATTGCTTCGTTTTTGATATTAAATCCGATGAATCGGTTTTTTTTTTCGTAATCGAACGAATTTAACGGTCAAGAAATATAGGTATAGAGAATAAACAGGCAATATACAATATGAATAATAATTATTGAATATGATGATATTATACTATACAGTATACAGAATTGTACTAGATTTTTAAAAGTCCCTTTTTACGTTTAGCTAAACATTTATTTTAGCCTTAAACCATTAAAAAAAAAAAAAAAAAACAATATGAGAAATAATTCGTTATAGTTATGTTGTAAATACAAAGAAGACTGATATACTTTTACAACTTTTACAACGCATAAAAAATTGTTTAAAAAAACTAAACCTAACCTAACCTTGTTAGTAATATTATTAATATTAATAATAATTAAAAATGAAAATTTTTAGATTTTAATTGAATATCGAAAATTTTATTATTACAATAATATTTTATTATCTATATTATAGTATACGTTCACTATCAACACTTTTATTTTATTTTATTTCATTTTAAATAAAATGTTTGTATAATATTATAACAGTAGAAGGATTGACTAAACTGTATAACGGTATATCACTCTACTTCCATGTACAAGTAGTTAGACAGAATTTACTTTAATCTGAAATGAGTGTCTGATCAAAATTTTTAGACATTGTGTTTTATTTATTATTAACTTTTCTGCGCTGTAATAAATTCTGTTCAAAACAATTAATGTAGATTTAAGTATTTAATTAAAAACGCTAGTTTAAATTTGACTAATTGACTTATATTGTATTAAAATGTTGTTATAAAAAATAATGTAAATTTTACAGGCATGAAAAATTCTAAAGACAATAAATGTCACACTAAACATTAAAGCTTCATAATTTACTTTGAACGAAAGATCAATTTAGACGCTGCATAATTTTAATTCAATGAGAACTCTTCCACACCGTTTCGGTATCGGAATAAAATGTTTAGTGAAACGCAATTAGAAAAAAGTGTTTTTATTTTTATTATTATTATTAAAATATCTCTATAGTTAGTGGTGGCACGAAAGGTTTTGGTTTGAGGCGTGAGACAAAAAAACAACCCATAGGTACACCCCTAATATACTCGGTTTAAACCTAAACAAAAATACTGTGGCGATTATCTCAATAGTAATAACACGTTCGTGACAGCATTGAGATTTATAGACGTTTACACATCATAGAATTATCATATTATACAGACGTTTGCGTTTAGTGTTATTCAAAAAAAAAAAAAAAGGATCAACAGTTTAATATACATAATATAGCAATATAAATATAATGCGATATATCGATATCTCGTATCCATTATTACAATAAACAACAATAAATGCTTAATAATGGTATATTTATGTATTTTAAAACATGGTTATCGGGTCGGAGTATAATGACAAGGGACGACTGACGAGGAAGAAATCCGAAAGGCTCACGATAATCTTCTGACGTACACACATCGAGACTGGGGGGGTAATCGAAAAGAAGGAGAAGAAAAAAAAACTTCAAAATATCGTCGTAAGGGATTTTTTTCTCGTAGCTGTTGTTGTATTATAGTGCATCAGACCCATTAAATAATATTACGGTCGTCGCGTCGTCGTTGGTATACATAATTGCTCTGTCGTCGGTCCTCCGTCCTCACCATTCTTCCTACGCCGTCGCACCGAAACCCAAACACACGCGAGTTGCGTCTGGTTGACAATTAATTACGGCCGAGAAGACGTTATCGTGTCGGGGGATGAACACGAGGTATAAAAATAGAACGAGTATTATTTTACGAGGCAAAACGGTTTTTGTCATTATTTAATGCCGTGTTGTCGTTTGGTTTCTGACCGTAAAGTAAACAAAAATTAAAGATAGAACCAACCCTCTGCACACACGTGTGCGTCTCTTATAGTACACACACACACCCAATCTATTTTACAGGGTGTTTTATGGATGACGTTGCAGATGGTTTTTATATTATTATGTATGACGAAAACGTTTTGTCACCTGTGATGGACGACAGTCGTTCGTCACTCGGGAATAAGTCATTATTTTCCATTTCGTATTACATTATAATAATTTGTTTTGAAATGTATTAGTTTCTTGTCCAAACAGTATGCACGACGTATTATATACATAATGTTATTTATTTCAGCAAACGAGGGGCCAATTTTTACAGTCAGAAACTGTTTACGAAAATTGAAGACGCTAAAAGAATTTTAAGTGTGCAGGGAGCGAGGGATGAGGGACCTATCAGTATATAAAAAAAAAAAAAAACGATATTTTTTAGTTTTATTTATATTTTAGTACAGTAAATCATGATTATTTAGTATCGTTGTTTTAAACAACTATTGATGTACATATTTTGATGTCTGGTAATTATTTTTCTGCGTAAAAAACAATATTTTTTTTAGGGTGTATAATGGTTTAGACCCACGCGCAACGGGTTGTCCCTAGCTATAGATTATATTGTGACAGGATAATTAATATGCTTTAATAAAATAAATAAATAATTTAATGTTATCATGGTTTGATATATTTAGATTTGTTTTTCTATTAACGAGTAACGACCCCACTCATTAAAATAACACAATTAACACAAGCCCAGATGAATACGTATTATTTATTTATTATTTACACATAAATTATAAATCGACGATAAACTGTGAAAATGTTCTTTTTTTTTGGAATTGAATCCAAATAATTTTTAATTCAAAATATTTTTAAGCCATCATTCGATGTACGCGTAATAAAATAAATATTTACACACGCTATATATTATGAATTCTACTGTATCTGTGTGCAGTTGTACATATACAGTGTATCATAATAATAAGATGTACTATAACAAACCGTTTGACTATTGGTCCAATAAAACAATTTGTTTTTTATTGGTATCGGAAACGGTCGTTAATTGAAAAGGTTAAACTTTATTAATATAATTCTCTCGGAGCTATTAGAAATATATATTTATATAAAAGAGCTGTAAAAATTGTCTGGGATATAACCATATACACAGTGTCTATAAGTTTGTGTGGTACGTATACATATACGATATATATTATTTAATCTCGTAATGCTAGTAATAAATAACGAGAAAATAAAATATTGCAAAAATTGATAAAACAAATGAAAATAGAATTCTACTAAGATATTAAAGAAACAGACATAAACAAATATATTATTATATATTATTATCTGACTAATAAATTACGTTCTCATTATATTCAAGTTGTACAGCGTCTGCAGATTATATTTTAAAATATACAGACAACATGCATATTTCTGACTAGGATTTTTTTTCGTACTCACAAATAATTATACAAGGACGGTCGTTAACATGTCATGTTACGTCAAGTCTCGAGCGGTAAGCACGTCATGGTTTTCCGATTTCCGTGATTCGCTATCATGACTTAAGCGTGTCAATTGGGTACTACCTACCATGGTTATATTTTACTCGTAGATGAATGTGGTACCTATCTAGTCAGTGGTATAACCAAGAGGGATCAGAGGGTGCGGCCACCTGTGGTGCATAATATTATATACTTCATAAATATATGTATATAAAAAAAAATATTCAATAATTCAAAAAAACTTGAATTTAATTTTAATCTTATAAACCTGTTGTCTACGATAATCGATTATGTTGTATCCTGCATAAGGGTGAGTAATTTATTATCAATGCAATGTTTATACACATAGTGAATGATATATGACTTATGAAGTATGATGATGGTTATTGAAAGTTGAAAATGTTTACCAAAAACTTAAAAGCTTTTATGCGCATTTTCAATATTGCGAATATCATTAAAAAGTGAACGCATTTAAAATCCAGGCAAATTCTGTGTCGGTTCCACTCAAAAATTCCTTAATGCACTGCTATATTTAGTATACGATATACTGCTTTCTCGTTAGTCTTCGCGAATCGATACATCGGCTAATAAAACGAATGTAATAATGTTTGCTAAACGTATGAAATAATTTCAGCGAACGAATCGACCTTAGCTGACATGCTTAGAAACTCAGCTAGATTGTGATGAAGGGGAAGGGAGGGGTAGTGATGAAAATGTCACTTACAGAGCCCAAACTTAGAAGTCGCACCACCGTAGTATTTATTTAGTGTACGAGCCTATAGTACCTGTCTACTCATCCACATTTCAATATTATCGTCGCGTCCGCAGTATGTCTTCGCGACAACGTTTAAACGTTGCACATATTGCGTTTAATTATTAATCGCCATCGGGGACGCTACGTCGCAGATTCTTCAGATCTTTGCCAATCGTCGTTCGCAGCACAAGTGGCGCAACGCAGCACTCGCATAATATTATAATGACAATAATAATATGTGCGGCAGCGGCGTAGCGATGAATATTAATCGGCACATTTATACACGGCCGACCGTCCAGCGTGCGCCAGTTTCGCGTTAAAACGTTTTCACCTTATTATGCGACGTCGTCGTTCGTCGTATCGCATTGTGCGGTACACGGACGGCCGTTTTCGAGACGTCTTGACACGCCCGTCAGCGACTGCAACACATTCGCGTTAACCTATCACGAGAATAATATTATAATATTATTATTTTACGCGCATTGGTTTAGAAATGTATGTACCTCTGTACAGGTACCCACGACGATTATGCGGTCCGTGGATCGATAATAATAAATTATAACGGTAGCCGCGGTGCAAGTGCAGCGGCGAAAGGCCGCCGGCGTGACGTAGTTATGCGACGTATTGTGCAGGGTACGATGGTGTGCGATTTAATTAATATTACGTAGGTACACGGCGAAATCGGTCCGCGTAAAGTCACAAACGCGTCCGTTTTAATTGACAGTAATACGGGTATAATGTGCGTATGTCGTATGTCGTTATAATATTATTGCTGTTACTGTTATTTTGTCATCCGTCGTAGCTCACCACCTACACGCGATATTATACGGTACGGCTTTAATACGTGCACGGTATACTATAGTGGCGCGTTCGCCTAATTTATCGCTCCCAGAGATAATTATATTATAGTAATTATTGCGCAATGCAAATTATATTACACTACACCTATACAACGGAATAATATAATCTACGGGACCCGTATTCAAAATAATGTACACAATGACATTACTACATTAGAACGGAAAAGTCTGTTGAGTACGGTATTATGGAACGCGTGTTATTACAACGGTGTGTCGAGGACCGTCTCATCGCGTCTCGCGTACCTATACGTACGACTCGCAATACATTTACGTTAAAACGAAACCATAAATATATATATATATATATATATGGTGATGGTAGGATATAGGTACTTTGGTATGTACACATGTTATATGTATATATGCATATAAGTTTATGTATGCATTTTGTGTTATTTATTAACGTCACCTGTGCTGCTATACCGTATATATGTGAATAGGGCTCGAGCATTCTCACAAAATTATCAAGGAAATAAATGTAAGCATTTACAAGATAAATATGTTTTGTTAACCTATTGGTTTGGACAAATGAATAGGTGACAAATTTTAAAAAATTTACGAAATAATGTCATCATCGTTAATTATATTGATATATGCCTAATATACACCGATGTATGATGTTACAAATCTATCAAAATGTCATTATAGACATCGGTCAGCGATTTTGCTATCCATGTCGTACAACATGGCACTTAAAGTTAATTTTATGTTACGTCTATAAAAACTTGATGAAGCCCGCCGAACGTATTAATTTATTGTAAAGTTGTAAACACTATAATATACGGTTGTAAAATAATGTTTAATACAAAACGTATAATATTATTATGCATGGCATGAAATATATTTAACTATTAACGATAGTACAACACTAATTCTCAAGGAAATTTTATTTTTACGTCTCGATACGCCTATAACTACTTCTGCTACAAAGTATTAAACCAAGCTCAAGTCCACAAAATCAAATTCAAAATATTATTTTTGTTAGCATTTCTCAAAAATATGAGTTTATGAGTATATTGCATCATACATAATTTATTACGGCCATTTTTTTAAAGCCTTGATTTTTCCACTGATGTTTGTAGCCTGTGGGCTTTAATTCCGAATTAATTATTGTAGATTTTTAAAGTCTTATGATTTTTTTAAAGATTTTCCATGTACCCGTGGCACGAAGTCAAGCGCGTTTAAGGAAGGAATGTATATGCGTATGACGTATGTACCTACTCGAGTTCCCATCAATGTTTATTCTGAGTAATGAGACGGTTAATCATAGTCTTATCTATGAGATCTCCGCAGCGCTGTATTATAATATATTCCGTATAGTGTTACTCGAAACGATGAAATGTCACCAGAGAGGATGTTTGGCTATATAAGAACGCTACAGCATATTATATATGTATAAAAAAAAACTGTTTCTTACGTCGGGCAACATCGTCTATAAAAGGGAAAAATGGTTTTCGTCGTTAGTTATTTAGAGTACAGGTTTTCAAACGTGCGGAGCAATTCATTTTCGCTGTTTATACTGTTCATAGAATTGTGTTTTACCGTTTGCGGTGCTAACCGACTGACGAGTTCGAATCTAAAAAAGAATTCATACCTATCGCGCAAATAATCTAAATTGTCTATTAAAATAATATGCACGGACCACAGCCGACGACAACGGTTAAGTTATAGATTAGTAGTATAGGTAATGGGTACTGCGTTGTCAACTGTATATAACTTACCTTAAACATACACAAACGTACACACATACATATATATATATATACACGTTTATGTATAGGATTACACAAATTTACGATTTATTGTTTTCAGTCAAAATAGTTGATATTGTTCTTTTGTTAGACATACGTCCACGCGTAATCTCAATAGCACTTAGTTGTCCTCAAACCAGATTCCCAAGTTGTTTTTATCACATATAAAATCGTTTAGACGTACCGAAGTATGTATTATTATAATATTATAATGTGTTTATTTTTTTTTTTTTTATCGTGCAGATTATATAGCATATCAGATGTAGGTATGAGCTCGGTTTTCGGACTAGGACAAAAATATTGTATTGTCATAAAGTATGCGACCGAGTAAAATAATTATTATTATATTATGTGCTCGTATACGGCAGATCCGTTATCGCCGACAAGAGTCAACGACACACGCGTTTTTGTGCGTGTGCATAATATATTTTCAAAGTAAACCTACAACAGAGCGACAGAGAAAACAATGTAGATACCTGTTTACCCACTACTGCAGCGATACACGACTATAGCCGAAAAAGAAATGAGATTGTGTCACGGGCGGAGTGAGAAAGGCCCATTAAAGAAATAGTATAGCGGATCGTTTGTCACGATTTATCGTGGGATCGATATGAACAGTGCGAGACGCGCGAAGGTTGTGTGAAAGACGACGGGCAAAGTAAGGCGGAACAACGAGGTTTCCGGATAGGGGTGAGCGGTGGCAGGGCTATTAAAACTTCATCGAGGTTTTTAAATTAAAGATTTCTCCAGCGTCGCGCACGAGCGTTTGGACGACGGGGGGTAAAGCTGCACCTCCGAAACGATTTTAAAAGAAAAGCTCGGACAGACTACGATGAGGGTTGTACAGTATAATAATACACGTATATATAGTGTTGAAATTGTGTATATATATTTGAAAGGCGAGACGATTGATAGAAGTGCCAAAGGTCGTACTCCGACCTCCCAACCTCTCACGACACCCAAAGGCCCCGTCCATCGTCCCCGCACACAACGTCGTCGATTCGTTATCCACCGCCGTGCCAATTTGTATCGCGTGAAATCACGTAGCAGCAGTCGTTCGCTGCGTGTGCAATATATTTCACGGGATTGTGCGTACCACTATCTATCAGCGTACTGCAGGCGAGCGGGACGATACGACTTTTGTAGCGTCTAAAAACTAAAATATCAAATATAAATGTATATATCGATTTAAAATAGCACGCGATCAGCGCATATATACTGATTTGTTCCATGTGGACGTTATAGGGTTAATCGGTTACGGATTTTCAAAATGTTTATTAATAAAATTATGTATTGATATACGCACATAATATAATCGTACCAATAGGGCCCGCCTTTATTTAATGTACACGTTATGTTAGGTATATGATAAAAACTTTAGTAATTAGAATCCGTTAAGTCTAATATTAGTAAAAAAAAAAATAAAAAAATTGTCAATAAAAATTTTGTTGGTAACACACGTGATACGCAATATACTGGTTGAGAACAACGGGGTTATATCATAGATTATCACATGTTATTAGGTATGGCTCTATCTATAGTGAAATGTCGGTGAATTTGTCGCATTATGTTTTTCTACGTGACTTCACTTACTAATCTATGATTTATGAATAACATAAAATATTTCTGAACTATGTAAATTAACGAAAATAACAAGAAAATTGGGAAAATAACCCTAAAAAATTTACAAATCTAAAACTATGTTAAGAATTTTAGCAATTAAACAACACATAATATTTTATACTTATAATTTTTGATTCATAAAAAAATCGTAGTTTATATTCTGCTATATTCTATACAATTTATAATAATTAGTAAATGCTATAGACTCCAGTTATATAACTTATAAACTATAACGGATTTGTACGAGAGTGAAATGCTTGTGAATTAAAATAAATGGACGAAATGGGGAAGGGATTAAATAGCGATGTCGCGAAAAAAAAATTGTTGCCAAGCCCGACATTTTATATATAGCTGTCTTGACACCGATTCCAGTTAATAGGTTTAAGTGATACTGATAACTTTATGGTATCAATCATATTTCATGGATCGAGTGTAATGTCTTTTTACGAAACACCCTTTCTACTTTATAGCATTATAGCACCATTTGACAAACGCTTCGCGATAGTGCCAGTCCGTTTATTTAATAGAACTAAATATGGTCCCAGCAACATTTGTCTGCGTTACTATTTCCCACTCGTGTTTCGACCGCCATTGCGCGTCGGAGACAAAAAAAAATGTTTTTCGCGCTTATGTCCCCGAGGAGGCGGTGAAAAGAGTGGTTTTTATTATCATTGTTATTGTTATTATTATTATTAAATTCGACGTCAAGCGGCATTTTCTCATTAAGGCGCGTACGGAAGAAAATATTACAACAAATGCTTTCCCCGTGTCGTCGGAAAAGTGGCAGTTACCCCCGCGGGCCGATATTATTTATTTATATCGCCTGATACGTTGTGGAAAATGTCAAATTATGTTTTAATAAACACGGACATTACCCAAAATTATTTATAACGTCATTGCATTTATACTATACCAGATGTATATGTAGTTATATACATAATATATAATATAATAAACTACTACTGCTGCTGCTGCAGTTGTCTTATCGATTCACCGCTGCAAAACCGCTTTCGACGGTTCTTTTTTCCTTTACGAAAACACGAGAAACTGCGATCACCGGTTAGGTGCATTTTGCTCCCATTTAACTCTCTGCAATACGGAATTTCTCATGAAAATAATATGTCGTAAACGTCTCACGGAGTAAAGCCTACAGCAGATTGGCTTGGCGCCTGTACATAAATAACCTGTAAGGTACCTAAAGCTACCTATAGATATATACCTATCCACCTACTCAGTTATCGGTAGACCTACAATCGTTGCATTTTGCACGTGGAATAATTTTCGTTTGTAGAAAGTTCCGCTCGGGGGAGTTTATACACATTCACTGAAATAATAGAGGCTGCATGCTCTATTAGTGTGTTTATTTGACGGCGCGGCCGCTGTATTCTCGAGATTATAGCAATGTTTCCCATGAAACAATAAAATTAAATGAAAAATACCGTTGTAAATGTCTTCTGTTTGTCCAATTAAATCGTGAAAGTTTATCATAATATAATTGATAATTATTTACTTAAAAAATCATAAGTATGAAACGCATACCTTTATATTATATTATTAGTGAAGCACATATAATAATATTTATATATTTATATAGATTGTCCATGGTAATTGTTATATTATATTACTTACATTACAATATATTATTATTTATCATAGTTATTAATCTTATTTTCTGGATTTTTGGCCGAAGAAAATAATATTATTCAGACTGTTCCACTACCTCGTAGCATTATATAGTTTTTTTTCATCAATCAATATGGTTTCAATTTTATAGGTTATAAAAATTATATAACTATAGTATTATACGTATTTGATAGTTACATATAAAATATTGGATATGTACATTACATAATGGATTGAAATATTGGGTAATAGATTAATATACAAAGGTTATTAATGTTAAGCGCCTTTAATAACTTTTTTTAGCAATAAAATGTTATCTAACTATGTTGACAATTATACTTGTACCCTAGGTATTAGATCATAATTTATTTTATAATAATACAATTACACATATTCGATAAAAGTTAATTAATAAAATATATAATTATATTAATAACAATAATAATAATATCATTTTGTTTTTTTAGATTCTAGATGAAACGAGTAATAGATGTATTGATTTTACTATGACGTATGTTTTTTTTTGTTTTTTTTTTTTTTTTTGTAAACGAGAATACAAAAAAATTGTTGTCAAAACAAGTTATAATTTTTTTTAAATGGGGGTGATTTTTAGTATAAAACTGGATCAAGTTTGTTCTTTAAAAGTTACTAAATTTTAAATTAAAAAATATCGAAAATTCATAGTCATAATATTTTTTTATTGGCATTTAAAGTCAGAATTTTGACAAAATTCGTAAAAATTGCAAAAATTAGTAAATTATTTTGTAGTTAAAAATTCATTAAAAAATTTTGTTTTTATATTTAAGTTCTAAAAATGTAATACAAAGTTCTTTATTAGTTTTTCAACCAATTTAAGAAAAAAAATTCTACTAAAAAACTAAATTAATATTTTATGAGAATTGAAGTTCAAATGTTTACGACATTCAATATTAACCTGTAAAATGATTTTTTCTTTTTAAACAATAAGTATTTGTTATTTTATTGTATTTCAAAAAAAATACTTAAAAGTTATTCCAAATGTTTAAATTATAATTTTAGTCATACGATAAAGCAAAAGAAATGTTCAATTTTTATATATTTAAGTTGATAATATAATATAGTATAAATATGTATTATTATTATAAATAAAATACTAATAACATGATAAATGCAATATTTTCGAAAAAAATAATTATCAAGCTACTAAAAGCAATTTAAATGACTTAAATAACTATTTAAAAATCATACTACAAAATATACTTGTAATTATATAGACTGACAGATCATCTTCGCTTAGAATCGTTTTTCATATACTATGATAGTTCATTGAATTCAGATTTTACACTACAATACTGACTCATTCATTTGCCCACCTATTATTTTTTAATATTTCAAATTCAAAGCTGCACACAATAAATTATTATAAACTAGACAACGCACGTTACCGATTAATATTCATACGATGCACATGTTTATAGAACTAGGTATACGTAATTGCGACAATATAGTATACATTTTAATAAATACATCACCGTAATATGTTATATGCAATAATACGAGTTTAGTACACATGTAGTATTTTTGTATTCCACTCATCAAGTCTCGTATCATGCAATTGTTCTGTAATTTTAGCATAATATACTGTATATTTGTATACATATATATTATACTCGTGAGTCCGACGTATAACATCGTTATAAATATAGTGTTGTACGTGCACTAGAAGGCTAGAAGAGAATATATTTTGTGTACACCCACTATAATATTGTACTGTTACAGCAATAATGTGCGGAAACATAATTTTATTTTTTTAAATGTGATATTCAACCGACGAGATCAAAACACATGTTATATTCTGTTCATATTATATTTTATTACATAATCACGCCTCGTTTTACAGTATACTACAACCGTTTGGTTAAATCACTCATATGACAAAGAGCTTTTGAATAACGCACACCGTTAACCTCCACGCACAATTTTCCATCTTATTAACTTAAAAACATTTTATTTTCACAACTCAATTTACACGTTTCCCGTGGATAAATTTATGCAAAGATACTTAAATGATTATGATGGCGATTGGCTGAACTATAATAATTTCAGCATAAAATATATATACCTGCCTATTATACGTTGTGTACATACCACACCCGTCCAATCAATACGATTATACAAATCATTTGAAAAATTATGTTTAAACATTAAGAATCGAAAAATTACACTTGCAGAAGTACATTGACAGAAATGTATTTTACGACGTACCTATTTCATTTAATAATCTCGTAGGATTTCAGGAAAGTATGAAATATTGGAAATGATGACTGCTATAAAAAAAAAAAACCTGTAAAACGAGTTGGAAAATCCTAGAAAATAGGTAATAAATGTTAATGATGTGACAGTAAACGCAAATTTAAATTGATATATTTTCGTGTTATTGAATTAAAAAGAATGCTGCTATTATTAAAAATTATTTAAATCGATGTATACAGAATGCGTTTAAAATTCGATGTCGGTAAAACAGAAATCGAGTTTTTTGTATAATTTACAGTACTATTATCTATTACGATAATCGATTAATAAATCGTTTGTTACCGATTATTTTATTGTCTAGTATGTCTGCGCCGAATACAACGCACACACATTATCATAATATGGGTACCGGGCTTAGGCTTAATTTCAGCCACTTAAAATATTGGTCAGGCGCCTAAAATAATCGGAATTCGATTCGTTGATTATACGAGATTTACCTCGTGGATATGGGGTCAGTGAGTTTGCCTTATTCATATCCTTTGAACCATCTTGTACCGAAGAGAACCGGTGTGAGAGCTAAATCATGGAACCGAAACCTCACCAGAATTGTTGGTTCTCACAGATAATTTTTATTTTTATAAATCCTATAATTTAAAGGAAAAAGTTTTACTTCGATCGGTTTTTGTTATTAAATAAATGGTAAATTACGACGGTCAACACGTTTTTATAGTCTACTCGTAATACGTACACAGGTAACCAATATACCTAATTATATTTCGATAGTAGAAAGGGGCCTAATAACAGTAATAAATAGTTGAATTTAATTTTTACTTTTATATTACACACACACAGCGTCTTTTCTAAGTCTTAAAGTAGATGGCGGATACCGAAACAAAATCCTTAATTAGACATTCCGAGGAACGGAACTCCATAAAATCATTACGGTTCTCATCCCCTGGCTATAGCTGCGACCACGAGCCATGCAGTATAGGGTGAGTAATAGGTATTTTATAATGTATACACCGTAAAAACAGTAACCGCGTTTACCGGCACCGTTTTGTCGAGAATTACGAGAATGATGTTTACTATCGTTCGCGCACGTATATATATATATATATATATATACATTCATATAGGCACGCACGAATTAAGCCACGCGAGGGGACGACGTCGGAATATTCCCAACTGATTAATTCAACGACGTCGTCGACGGCTGACAACAACAATATTATATAGGTAGGTACGCTCTTATACTATATATCATACGAATATTTGTATATATGATGGGAATTATTAAACGGACGAAATTGAATTCGCAGATTTAATACCGAAATAATACACAGCGTTCGGGGGGCTTGAACGCACATGTATAATGTACACGGTCGTATACGACGCATGTCGCGCGCAGGGGGCATAAATATTTTATTATGCAATTCGGCGAGCGCGAGACCTTGTTGCGGAGGGACACGTCCCCTCGCCCGATACACCCTCTCCCCACTCCCCCAAAACCTCGCAAATACGACTCGCCACCCAACCCCAAACACGCACGCGCACGGGCTGATGTCGGATTACGCGTTTTCCCAAATTGATTGCACTATTTTTCACCACCTCCTCTCCGCGGCGGCGGCTGCAGCAACGGCAGCAGCAGCAGCAGCAGCCAGCCGCAGATTTCGAGACACGAGAGTATACTGCAATATAATACGCAATACACAATAGCGCACAGCGTATTGCGTTTTGTTTAATTATACATTCGTCGCACGATACGCAATACGTCCGCGCACGGACGCGCTTGACCATAGGATCATTCGCCAACGTTCGTGGTACCTGACGCGTACTCACAAACGCTCCGACAGACGTACAACTAAAACAAGTGACGCGATCTCCGGGCCGAGATCTATCTACACGGCGTAGGTGTACGCACAATGCGCAATAATGATGTCAATCGTTTATCAATCGACGGCGGAAGCGATGAACGGGAAATAATAGTGTGCCTGTGCTGTGTTTACCGCTCCCGCGGAGTGGACAATCGTAATAATAATATATTTAATCATATTACGATAATGATACGTTGCGGACGTGTCTATGTAGAAGACGACATTGTATAATAACATACACGACCGGCCGTGTTTTGTAGGCATTATGGACGGTACGCGCGGGTTAATATTTGGTATACTTCGGCATTCGTATTATCGGTGCGTCGCTGCGCTGACCGACGACCCCGACTGCGAAACACGGTGTTTGTACAGAGGTAGATCGTAAATCGTCGGAACGTCAGTACCGTATAATATTATATACACGTTAAGTCTGCGTACACACACACACACACGTAATGATGATGATAATAATAATAATAATAGTCATATAATAACGCGCGGGCGCGGTGTGATCTCGGAATGTGTACGTGTGTCCGTGTTAAACTATAAATATTTAAATAAATGTCTGATATAGGTATTTATATATATATATATATATATGTATCTAATAATAATGAGTGTGTTTTTTTACTATTATATGTGAAAAGGTGGCGACGAGGTCGCACTGCTCCGACGCGATACACGGATTTTACTATTACACACGGGACGTATCTGTATAATATTACTATATTATAAGTTTTATTGTTGTAATGTAGTCACAGATTTCTCAACGATGTTTTTATAGAAACCGACAGCGACGACTTTCCTTTGAATCGACGAGTTATAATATGATATGTCTTCGTCGCTATTACTTATATATGTATTTCTGTTATACAGATATTACCACCTATATAAGTTCGCAAAGATTTTATCGACACGAATTTTCTACCCTCGTGAGGGTACACGGCGGGGTCGTGTCGGGTCGACTTGAACAATAATCGTTTAAAATAATATACCTACCAATGGATGTATATCGATTTATACTTATTCGTTTTTTTAAGCAGTTTTTTTCTTACGAAAATATAAAGATGAGCAGCATAATGCCGCACTCTTGTCCTGCACGTCCGAATCGTGTGCTCAAGACGGTAATAAAAAAACAATTTCCCTTCATGAATATTTTATCCAATACGACATTGGCGTATAATATAATGTCTAAAGCGTGGTGTTCGTGGACACGATGGCGAAATAGGGGCATCCACCATCCGTTTAGGTTACACAGTAGTACTGGGATTTTCCACGCATATACTGATCATTTATTTAGTTTATTACTCTTTTTTTTTTTTTTTAAGGAAATAAACGAGTTTATTTTTAGTTCAATATAATAGAAATAAAAAAAAATAAATTCTCTTATTACGAGTGGATTATTTAATTCTGGGTAAATTACTTCATAAAATAACATACATTCAACATTTAAGTATTGTTATATTTATTTGTGTGGTATACTGCTGAGTGCTGATATATGTTTAACGGTAATTACATTTATATCATTAAATTATTACAAAGTATATTAAACTATCTTAGGCCTAAATTTAAAAAAAAATAAAAACACGAACAATTAATTTCACAAGATATAAAATATTATACCGTATAATACGTATTACGTAAGCAACAATCAAGAGCTATATATACAACTTTATGTATACAACTGAAAAAAAAGAGTTATTATTAAAATAACATTTTAAACGATTTATAATTATTTTTTAATTAATATAAAACAGCAAAATATATTCAAGATTTTACAGTAATTTATCAATACCTATAATATAAAAACGTCTATAATGAAAAATATATACGGATGTATGAATTTTCATGTAACGCAGCACCCAAATTAAAAATATTGACAATAATATAAACCAGTATTACTTCATGCGGAATCAGTGATAACTGATAAGTAATACCCACCTGGTTCGGTTATCATAGATATTTACTGATACATTTAAGTTTTGCAGTCGGCTCGTTCAATCGATAAACATTTTATTGTATCGCGATATTGGACTCGATGCACATGACACAAGACAAATACCTGTAATAAGTATACAACAGCCGTAACTTATCCTGTGTTCGGTCCACAAACCGAGAGAATTACGTACGTCATTTAATCGCTTATTTTCCTTTTTTTCTTTCCATTACGTGAAAAATATGAAATATTTTATTTATCGAAAAAACTAAATCACCGTTATCAAATACGACGGCTTTTTTTATACCCACCCACAACAATGTACAGTGCGATTCGCTTAAAAAAATATGTTGTCGGTACACCGCGGGATAAGAAGTTTTAGCGGTATTGAACATTCGCTGTTGCCTACGCCCTACACAGTACACGTGTAGTCTTTGGTAGAGGTGTTTCACGGCATTTTGTATAATGTCGCTGCTCGCGGTCTCATTAAGATGCCCGTCCCGTCGGACGCGACGAGCGTTTGGTTTTCGAATCGCGAAACCGGCGAGCGCGCGGCCCCATTAATTATAACGGTATTAATTGAGTTTTCCCGTCTACAATTATTTCATTACATTTAATACTTTCACTGCGGGTACAAGTATTGACACCGCGTGTCATTGCCGTTTATAATGTTATTACGGCACAGAGCTAATATTTTCGCTGACGTCGCGCATTTTTAATTTATTAATCCTTGTCTTCTCTGTGGCGCGCCGCGCGCTGACGAGCGGAATAAATCGATGTGAATAAACGACGTACACCGTCGTCGTCGTTCTCTATTCCACGACGCTTCGTTTCGGTTCCCGAAACTCGTGTCGTTACAAAATCTCAATATTTACGTTTCGCACCAACGATACGCACGTTTTTAACTACCAATTTACTTTATGGTACAATACAAACGCAGCGCCGGGGTCGTGCTAATGGTGGCGAAAGGACGAGGGTGCCATAATATTCCCCTCTTTGGTTTTTTTTCTCTTGTCTATTGATTTCTCATCAACTCGGCAAAAAAAAAAAAAAAAAAACTGTAAAAATGTTTTGTCAAACTAAAAATTCTTGTTTCAATATATTATTTGTTTCTGTGTGATTCCACACGAGTTAATGAGATGATTGACAACAATATTATAGGATACGCGCTGTAGTAAGGATATCATCCGTAATTACTGCGATCGCGAGGTCAAGTTTTCATTAAAGAATAATGACATATTATGTATTTTACGAAGTCTCTTTTAACACGATCAACGATGTGTTATTATAATTTATAGCTAGCGCCTGCGGGTAAATTTAAGAAAATCGCGTTTTTCTTTATTATACGTGGCCGAAGAAAACAGTCCGAAAATTCATATCACCCTCTCTTCGCGCCTTTCAAAAAAGCTGAGTACGCCACTTGCGTGTCATCGTGTTTGTCTGGGTCAATAAATGAAATACGATTTCGGAAAATGATTACATAAGTGTAGCTCTTATGTCGTTGTATAATATTTATATTGCGCTTTATGATGGCTTACCGACATTCGAACACAAATAAAAATATGAATACGTTCGTGTTTACGCATTGATTCCGGCTGATTTATGGTGCTAATTTATGTGTAAAATATTATCATTAAAGGGCGATTTCATTGATTTCCACCGAGCTGTACATTAAATATTTACAAATAGTTTGCAAAGTCAAGATGTGAAGGGTGGATGATTTGATGGGCGGGGACGGGTAGGCGGATATGTGTAGTGGACAACGCGATGAGGAACTCTGTATTTTAAACGTCATATAAAATATTATTATAATCCATAGAAATGAATAAACCATTTTTTTTCCAAATTTCACATATTGTAAAATATCGTACATTATTTTTCAATTAATGCATGTCAGTAATAATAAAAATAGTATTTACGAGCACAAAATGATATTTTATTCGATCGGTTAGGTTAGGTGAAAATGTTGTTTCGGATAAAATAATAATATGACCTCTGTGGTATTTGTGTTAAGTACTTTTTTTTCTATTCGTTTATTATATACTTTATGATCGTTAATATTATTAATGTTCCCGCCGTTCACACTTATTATAACAAAAATAAAAGAAATGTGTACAACACCGCGCAGTGTATAAAATATAATATTATTTTATTTGAATTACTCTGCAGTGCACTGTGTGGGGCATATAATTACAGCATCGTCATCGTTTTATAATGTTTTTCTCTTCTATAGTGAACTGCCCTTAATCCTTGGTCATATTATCGTTAGCCTATATGTTTTATTATGTTTTATTATACCTACTATAATAACTCTAAAATATATTATTAAACTTTGTTTTTTATGCTTTTATTTTGTTTTGAAAATATTTAAATTAACTACAAATAGTTGTATAGTACGTTTAGGATACACTATTTTTGCTTAATGATCAAAGCGGTTTATTTTTAACAAAATTAAAATTAAATTAATAATATGGACTAGTTTGGAGTTCCATGGAATAACATATTTAATAACACAACGTATTTTATAACATAATATATATTAAATTGTGTTTTATTTTATAAACAATAGTTACATGATATATTGTACCACAGTTTTATCATATTATTTACAATGACTGAGATATATTTATAACAGCATTAAACTCGGTTGTTGATTGATATATTTAAATTTAAAATCTCTCGGATAAGTTTCCTAATGCTTTTATTGTTTGTTTATTCAGAAATTTGTTTTAAGATGTTTAGATAACAATAATGTAATTAATATTTTAATTTCAAGTTAATTTAGATTATTCCGAGTAAAAGTATTAATTATTTCAAGTTGAACTATATATACTAGAAATAAAACAAACACTTCAATACTCCATTGTCAAAACGATGATTACGTGTTTTAACTGCGTACTACTGCATCATTTTAACAATGTCTGTTGGCATTGAGTATTATATGTATGTCTGTCGTTAAATCGTTAAGCTTTCTCACATTCTGTAAAATTGAAATTAATTACAAAAGTATTGGGTTTGATGGATGCGTTTTTAAAAAACTTCAATAATTGTATGAAGAATGAAACGAAGCGTATATATATAACACGCTGTTAGGATCACCCAAGTTGAAGTTTGATCGTTAGGAGAAAATTTCTGTAAAAATTATTTTTAAAGCATTCTCGTATGAAATAATAAGATAATAACATAGCTATTCTGTCGGTTTGGTATTTATTTTAACTGTTTTGGACCGTTGTAGGCATAGTGTTTTACCTATATTAGGTTTAATGTCCAGCCAAACCTCTCGCCAGGACAATAATCATATTTAGAGACCTCGAGTCTTAAAATAATATCTGTCAAAGTCATGCAGCTACACTAAATCATCTTACCGTAATGACCATTAAAATAATATATTATGTATCATAATATTGTAGGTTGAAAACCGTGAGTAGTTGGGCCTAAACCGTATATTTTTTGATCTCCTGTTGTAGCATAATATTATTACGAAGTGAAACTGTGAAAGTCAATCAAAAACGTTGACGTCAAAGGTACTTCGAAAGTACGTTAAATGCATATAAATATATACCTATATAAGTCAAAATAATCATATACACGCATAAATATAAAGCGGACCATCAGTCTTTCAACCAACTTTTGCTGACAATATCCCCTGCATGATAACCTTTTATGTTTGCAATCCATCTACGTGTATATATCCGATTGACCTATATGTAGTCAAATTTCCGGTCCTGACTTTGTTTTTCAAATCATTCTATACAGCCGTGCTATACACATTTATATGTTGTATGTTGTGCACTGTAGTGTGGATTTGCATTTGTGATCATTCCCGCAATACCTACGAGCCAGGCAATAGCAGATAAAAGAGCCACGGATAAGTGAATTTTGTGTAAGACTGCGCCTCGTCCAGTATCGACTCCAACAACTGCTGTCGGGGTGCAACGCGTGCACGAATGGAACTTATTAATATATACACACATACAGGAAGGGTCGTAGAAGAGTGCCGGGGAAGTATCACGTGCCGATGACAGGATTGTAGACGTCTGATTATCCGGCGGTTCGGGTCGAAGGGACCATTCACTTGAACGGACGGTGGATGGCGGGCCGGGAATATAGTGCAGAAGTTGTGTATGGGTTTGATGCGCAGAGGGGAGGACACCGATATGGTTTTTCTGTTTTCATATTTTTTCTCGCCCGTACGCTGGCCAAGTATAGCTTTATTTTTTTTCACTTTTTTGTAGCGGGGGGTTGATGGACGGGGAAGAAGGGACCCGCCGTAGTTGTCATCGTCGCTGCGCCATAACGTCAGAGGATTATTTAATCTGCAGCAGCTGTCACGCGTGAGAGACCGGAAACACCTAACCGTTGTTTTTCTGAGACCTTTTTCACCAATAATGGAATACTTGTGTTTTAAAGACTTATCCGATCCGGATCAACCAATTTCCATCGAAATAGCGACCCCGTTTTTGGAAATTAATTTAGACATTGCCGCCGTTACGGCACGTGATCCGTCATGATTGTCGGCGAGTCCTATTCGACTCATTTGGATTATGCTATATATTATTGTGTGTGTATTATTATTATTATTATTATATTATACGGAACACGGGGACTGAATTTATTCATTTATAACCATTTCGCCACATTACGTCGTCGTCAGCTGTGAATGCATCATACTTAACTACCTACCTAATTCACGGTGTCGAGTTTGTCGTAATATTTATAGAAGACACCGGTTTCTACTTAAATTTACGACCCTCGGTTAAGTGTTGTAGTCACGACGAAGAAGGAGAAGGAACACAGTTAAAATTATTATACTCTGCATATTCTTAAGTTTGTATTATACATTTCATGTTCAATATTCAAATTTATTTATACATATATATTATATGTACATGGTACACGGATCGACTCAATATAGACTGAATTTATTCGAACTCTAATAATGTAAATGATTTAGTGGGCCTATCATTTAGTTAATTCGTATTTTGACTTAGATGAAATGTCACTCACAAGATTATACCTACTTTAAAATTTAAATAAGTATCAATGATATTGTCTTTCTTTTTTATACATTATTTATTATTTATAATTATTTTGATTGATAAAGTCAACGATAAAACTAAAACCCAATAATATCTAAAATAGATATTATTCGTGATAATCGTTCACCTAATATTATTCTTTTTGTTATTATTTAGGTTATATATTTTTATTGTTTGTACACGGTTTTTAGATTTTAATTTCATCAAAATATTTTAATTGCAACTGGAGAGTTGCAGTTAGACAGTATTAGAGACCAATAACAAAAGAATCGCCACTTAAAGAAAGATAATATTTATTATATTATAATCATTTGATATCATAGCATATCTATATTACTATAATGTATGATTTTAATTATTACCATAAAATATTTATTGAAAAATATATTTTTTTTATTTCATTAATATTTTGTACATGTTAGTAATAAATAATTTTGTAATATTTTTTTATGTACTATTTTCACTGTACTCTGATATATCATATTTGAATACTATCAAAATATTTGATTAAAGTGCGACTTATATTATAAATACCGACGTCAATAAACTGACTGGCGTTTAACCGACGGTTCGTGGACCGTAGTCATCTTAGC
Organism: Melanaphis sacchari; assembly: GCF_002803265.2. NCBI lineage: Eukaryota > Metazoa > Arthropoda > Insecta > Hemiptera > Aphididae > Melanaphis > Melanaphis sacchari. Next base: position 24,151,035 of record NW_020270366.1, on the reverse strand, counting down.
TAATACATATTCAGCAAAAGGAAGAATAATAATACGGTAGGTATTGAAATGAACAATGAATATAGAAATTTATTCAAACAATATTTTAAGAAGTAAAACATACATCTGAACTGCCTTCATTGCACATTGTGATTATGGAAATTTTACTACTCTGGTGCTCTAAAAAGGGTTGAAAAAAGAATAAGCTACACATCAATAAAACCGCAAACGCACCGCTTTACTCAGCATCCGGCCGGAAATTTGTATTCATTATTAAGAAGACGTTTTCAATAAACAACAACGAAAGAGCCAGTAAGATTATATTGTTAAATGAATTAATTTATATTGAGGACTACTGGGCGTTAATAATATATATATATATAAAATGTATAAACAATATAGAAACTGTCTTGGTATACCATCTATGCACTATAATATATGCGTTATAATATTAAAGTTTTGAAAAGTTTATTTGAATGGGTATGTTTACTGATATTTCTTGTATAATATAAAAGTGCTAATAATCGTGTTTTATTTGAAGCTCGGATATTGCGTTAAAAATGTCTACGAAATAATTTAGTCCTTTTTTTCATTGTGAATGTTACATTAATAAATTGAATTCACATTGCAATATTATTAGTTATTAAATATTCACTTTAAAACGCGTTTAATAGTAATACCATTGATATATTTTAAATTTTCTTATCGCATTATTATGTATACAGCTTTTATGTATTCTGCTAACAGAAATAATAATAATATAATTAATAATGATAATAGTTATGATTAATTGACAACCACTTTGAAAAATATCATAATAATATATTATAAAAATATAGAATAATTTAAAAATAAATAAATGTCAAAATATTATTATAATAATTACAGATTGGACATAATCCATTGTAGTGGTTTGTAAGACGTCCGTCAATACTATTTATTATTTTGATAATTTGATTATTTTTATGATTGACATTCACTATAATTTTATTGAAAACTATGAAAACTAATGATATAACAACTATTTGATGACATTATGTTATCAGTGTGGTCTGTACAGAGACCGTGAATACACGTCTATACACATTATACACGTATCTCACACGTCATGACTTTTAGATTGCGCCGTATCGTATGACTCGGTATGAGTATAGTGTTAGTGTACTGCCTTTATCTATAATATAGGCGACAATGACAGAGGACTAGAGTAGTGTAGGAGTAAGACGTGGTTTACCCTTAAATCGCTTACGCTGAAAACGATGATCAAAGGTTTTGCCGTTGTTCAATGCATGTCCAGGACGACTACGTGTCAGTCGATTGGTCGTATGAACGTTGCGTTTGTAAAGTTTTAATACAATAACGGGTCGGCGGCGGTACCGTCGATGAGATTAACTTACATAGTCGTCATCAAACGAAATCGCACTCGATAAATTCGGCCGGGTCGCAGATATCACGCGTGAGATATGTCGAGAACGGTGTCCCAATCTCGTGACGTCTTTATACCTACTGTTATCACCATAATATTATTGTTATATAATATCAATAATGACGTGCCGGCATGTCGTGTATACTGCGCACGTAAACGGAGGCGGTACGATGAAGAAGTGTGTGGTAGGACGGTAGGTAACTGCAGCGATAACGACGTCGATGTTGGTCGTGATTACCGCGGGTGTAACATGACAAACGTTCGGTGCCGGCGAAACGTGAGAACCACAACTATTGATAATATTATAATCTATAATGATATGATGTATTATATAAATACATAGTATAATATAGTATGATGTCTGATGTATACATCATACTAAATTATATATATTTGCAATATGAACGCCAAACACCGTCCGCCGACGATCCGAGAGAGACTGCAGCGAATTGTTTGCAGTCGATTATTGTGACGCGGATCTACAATGTTTCGTTCGAAATCCATCGTCCCATTAGAAAAAAAAAAGTTTAGCTTACGGACGTCTCGTCAACTGTAATATACTAATATGTATGAAAATAAGATATTATTGATATAATTGGTCCCCGAGAGTTGTTGGTCTTATAGGTCTTTGCTGTCTTTGGTAATCGGGAGGTTTTTAAATCGTTATTTTTATTAATGCCTTCAGTAATATTTAAATAGAGAGATGATATTTGTACCATTAAATTTTGAAATCAAGTTGAAAGTAGTTCTTTATTTCATCAGGTCGAGCCAAGTTTTTTCTTTTTCAAACTTTTTTTTTCATTCGAACATTTCTATAAAACAAATATATAAAATATAAATTACAAACAGTCATATAAGAGTCCGCGATAATTTATAACTCACAGTTCTAATAAATTCAAATAAAAAATAAAATGGATTAATGATGTGATAAAGATTTTACATGGGATAGGTAGGCAGATGGGTATGTGAGCTTAACTTAAATTGTAAATGTAAAATATTTATTATTACATTAAAAGCAAAAAGGTGTTTTTAGCTAGGTGTATTAAATTAAAACTTATGGGACCAAACGTCCTATGGATACTGATTTTCAAGAACCAATTAACTTCGTATATTTTTAATACTTTTTCAGGGATGAAACGTACCTATTCGAAACTTTATTTTTTGACGGGAGCAACACGAAGAGAACTAACCGTCTATTTATACCGCTGTACGTAGGTGTAATTTATACCGAACTGGATTTCGACTATATGTTTCACTATTAATACCGGTACGATTGCTATCGCAGTATCGAGAATCGTTGTCACCGGTATTGCATTGCTGAATGTCCCCAAGGTTTTGGCTGGAGCGATTTATAATTAATTGTTATTGAAACGCCGATAATGCGTCCGTCGAGTCAACCCACGTTTATCAAATAATCATGTATTATTATCAACTCGAACTACAAACACTATTTCGCGAGTTAAGTGGGAATTGGCGTTAGTACGGATTTTGGCTGATAAATATATGTATAAAAAAATAATCGGGGAAAAAAATCGTAAGCCAATTGCCAATTTCTCGATGTTTCTATGTTTATATATATTATCATGCAGGTACATTATGATGAAAGATATCTATACCTATATTCTAAACAACGTAGTAAAGCCAAACGCGATCATCACTACTTTGTCCATAAGCTTTGAAAACCGATACGAACGATATGAACGCGATTTTGTCCTCAAATTTCCAAATCACTGTAGTCTACGAACTCGAAAATGCCGTAGTCAATAATATCCGCGGTTCTGTGCGATAATATTTCTGGAACACAAAACGGCGATCGACCACTGCAGTGCATATTCAGCAAATACTATTTTTTATTGCGGCATAATACGGTGGAGTCTTTATTATTATTGACGGCTTGTTTATAACATCACTGTATAGATTTTAAATTAAGTAATAGGAGTCGGTCAAACGAATAGCAGTAATTTAGCCAATAATTATATTACCTATTCAGTATTGATTTTAACCATTATTGATATAATACACTTCAATATTATAGTGCACTTAGTGCAAAAGTTGAAAAGTTACTTGCACCAATTAAACGTCGTTCTACATTAACACTAATGAATATCTAATTAAATAACAATGGAACAGAATACATTGTAAAATAAATACTGGAATAATGATTATTCTTTTATAAATGTTATCCATGTATGTTGATAGTTAAAAATTTAGAATACACACAGATGAATACAGAGATATTAATCTACATAATATCCGGTTAGATAGACACAACAAAAATTGAAAAACTATAAAGACATTTTTTTGAATTTGAATTTACATTAGTAAGTCATATCATACACATTTTAGGTATTTTAAGTGCTGGTTGAGTGTGTATATTTATTAAACGGTTCATTTTAATTTATAACTGACCATAATGATTAGAACTGTCCCTTAGCGAAAGCTTGGGTATGTCGTATGTATACCATGTTATGGATGTCTTAGATTCGCGACTGTCGATAATATGATGTTTAAGCAATAATTTTATTATTGATTGAATTTTTTTTTTCAATTGACTGCGCGGCATCGGATCGGATCAGTAAATTTTTCAAAACGTATAAATACTTCTTCGATCACTTCAGCTGCGATCTGAATAATAATCATATTATTAAATCGGAATCGTAGCGGTGGCGATTGGATCGAAGCCCGAGTTAGTTAAAATATATGAGAACGCGCGTGAACGTATATATACATATATATATATATATTATATTGGCCAAGTTTTATTGTCACAACCCTTTTGGATTTCGAACGAGCGGCGTGTGTATTATCCTGTGACAGTTTAATTAAAAACTCGGGAACACTGCAATTGTAAAATGTAATTTCGTAATCGCCGCCACAGCCGGTCCCCATCATCAACACGCGACTCCCCGACCAAGTGGGTGTACGCTGTACGCTCGCACACACTCACGCACATGCATGTTTATATGAGGCAATTATTCGCGTTATGGTCGAGATTAAAATTAAACAATGGCCAACTACAAAGTAATAATGTCGTTATAATAATTATTGTAATCCGCGCAACATATTATTGTTGTTATTATTATAAATATTATACCTATGTGTATTCATGATTTATGCTGCTACTACGTATAACGACCACAAAATACCAAATGATTAGATGAAAAATGTTTATTCTGCATTGGGCCACCCACGCACGCAGGCAGTTGATCGTCGTTTTGTGATTACGATTTTATGACGGTAGTCGACATAAAGATATTACGACTCTCGGTACATCTTTAAGTACATAAAAGTTTTGTTTTTCGAATACTCGTTATGTTACATGTTATCAATGTCGGTACTTGGGGCCTCATCAGCTATAGGCGAGACTAGGTCTTAAAATTAGAGAGTTTAGAGTTCAGTTTTTTTTTTTCTGATGGAAAAATAAAGTACCATCACACGGTTAAAATTAAAACTATTAGTTTTAACCATTTTTCGCGTTATTTTGTATTTAATATAATAAGATATTTTTTCAAAATTGTATAGCGGAAATAAAGTTGACAATATTAAAATCATAGTAGGATTCAAACAGTTTTGAGGAAATGGGAGCGGTCAGCCCTCAAAGTCCCCCCTAAATCACGCTTATAAATGTAGCGTTAAATACCACGTATACGCCATACGGTCCACGTATTGTATTCAGATGTTTGTGTAAGGCTACGGTTAAAAAAAACCAGCATTTATAAAAAAAAAAAAAATCCCGCAAAATAAAGGTGCAGTAATCCTAGCTTTTGTCTAGACAAGGTTTTTTTTATGTGCTTATTCGAAATATAATATGAGCAACGAATGAGCGTACACACGCTTTTACATTATATATGGTGTATATTTACGCAGTGCGTGTTAAAAGCTCGGAAACCCTACAAATTCGTATGGTGACTATATAATCACTATATATACGCTTTAAACAACAATGCATGTTATAGGTATAATAGTATCGCTGGTATGCTAATTTAATTGCTGATAACAATTAACACGCAACGATTGAATATGAAGTTAATACATTGATAACAGCGATTTAACGATGTGTAGATATGTATATACAGAATGGTTCATTAAGTATGATTAATCCCCTTTTCTTTAATATTATAAATAATTAACCACAAACCATTGAAGTTGAAGCGTTTATAAATAATTTAAAAATTATTGATAAACTTTAGTATATTTAAAAGCTATATCTATTACTATAATAAAGTTAACTAAATAAAAATCATGTTTATTTACATAAAATGACTTAAATTTTCCGGACAATTCTGTGAGTTGTCCTTTGGCGATACAAACTTCTTTTTCAAACGAGAATTACCCTGACGTAATCTTCTTATAAATCGTAAAGGCAATGATTTTTTTTAAATTGTTGATACCTAGGTCCTAGATGTACTCGTAAATCGAATTTCAAACAAGTTGTTTCTGAGTTATCGTTAGAATTCAAAACGGTTGTAAGCAATCATGCTTGGCGAATCACTCGGTTTATAAAATATAATTATGTTATTATGATACTTATTATCACAATTTACGTTGTAACGTGGTCGTGTTGTTTGTAAGTTACTATGTCACACTATTTCCTAATTCCTAGTAAGGGTTTCTATAATAATAATAGGTAGGTATTAAATATTGACTCCTAACCGATTTAAGTTCTTTATCCTCTAAAAGTTGAGCATTATACGTAGTATATAATATGTACGAAATAATTTAGATATTCATAATATGAAGTGTTTTGGGTTATTTATAATATATACAATTTATCGAGTTCTTATTAGATACTCGTACAAAATAACAAAATGTATTCGAGGAATAAACTCGATTAATTCGAGTTCTACTAACTTCGACTGTTTTACAATAGCTGTATATCGTGCGGGAATCAGTTGGATTTTTGGTGAACCGTGATCAGTTGTATGTACGAAAGTCTTACAGAAAATAAGGTGATAACATTTTTGAAAAATCCAAAAGCGCGTAATATTTTTTTCGCGAAATTTACAGAGATCATGCCAAAGATGTGTATAGTTATATTTCTACATAATCACCGTCGTAATTTATGAGAAAGTTTATAATACTTTTCTGACGATGAATAGGCGGAAGATACGGTTAAAATGAATGAGGTGTAAAAGAGGTGAACCGTGAGTTTTTCGACATTACATTTAATAAATGCTGCAGGTGATACGCCGACAGAGAAGAACATTGAGTCAAATAATGATGACTGGTTGATCACTTTGAAATGCGTAACGTCTTATATTTGTATACGATCTCTTTGAATTTGACAAAAGTATATTATAAATATACACTTTTTGGTTTCTTTTTAAAAAGGTAACCTGTTTATTTCTACAAAACGACCACCATGTAGATAGCTAAATCACATATGTTTTAGTCGTTGTATAAATTTAGGACCCTATCACACTTAAGACATAATATGTATGCCATTTAAAACATGGTTGAACAGTCGTATAGTCGTAAAGGTTGATATTGTATGACGTACCCCATGCGGTATGTATTTATTGTTACAAAGGACGCACGATTATGCGAACAAATATTTTATGTTAAGAATTCTGTATTATAGCACCGTTTCATCACGTAGATACACAGACAAAATACAAATTTCAAATACTCTACTATTTGTCTTTAACTTCTTTTTCGAAGACCTCGGAATTAACCATTAAGTAAGAAGCTGTAGTTTTTATAAATGATTTTTTTCTCTAGGCGTAAACCCTCACAATCCACTTAAAAGTGTTTTACCACTTTCTACTTTCTGAAATCCTAATCGCAGACTCAAAAGAGAGTGTACCATGACTTGTAAGATTTAATTTTTTTTTTTTTTTAGTTAATTCTAAGCTATAGTATCACTAGGTTCGGTAAAGTGGCTTCTTATTAAGGCAACTTCATTTTATCTTAATCTTTTCTTTATTATCACATTTAGTGCATGTACTTATTGTGCACACGTCTACACAGATTGTATACATATATGTATATAAAAAATTCTGAATTATGCTATATTTTAATAAAATAATATATCCTTCCACACATTATACCCTGATAATCACAGGTACGCTTCGGATAGCTGATACACAGTAACAAAATTGATCGAGTCCAATGTCGTATTATAACTTATAAAATAAATATATTTAGGTATTATTGAGAGTGTAATTAAATTTACATTGTATACTTGCATTGTATAACTCGATATTTAAAAATGATTGTATGACATGTAATAAACATAACATAAGTAAGTACTAGTGATTCTTCACGAGTAAAATCGGTTCAATAAAATTTTATTGTGATAGTGTATATAAATTACGTGACATTAAAGGATAGGTACTTTAAATCCCGAAACAAACGAAATTCGTTCCGGTTTGAATTCTGGAATGATTCGAGTTCAATAGCGAATCTGGTTTAATCGGTTAACAGTCAACCGAATAATTCAATTGTTCCTAGGTGATTTTTTTAATAACCGTGTGATTAATTATTTTGAATATTATTTATGATTTTACATTTATGAGTTACGTGGTAATATTATAGATGGGTAATAACAAACATCGTAATTATAACTTCCTAATGAAAAATTATATTTATAATGAATTCATGAAGATTAAAGTTTATTGGTTCATAATACAAATATATACTATCAATATTTTTAACTTTATAAAAATTAGAACAGTCCAAGTATTGAAACAGTAAAATATCTGAAACCACAATAATTTGTTATAAAAAAGTTAACGATATGTTCAATTTTTAAACACACATAATGTTTTAAGTAAACCAGAGCAACAGGGCAACAAAAACCTTTAAAACAATCGGACGTAAAACCTTATAAAATATTTATAAAAAAAAATTAATAGAATGCCCTAAATCTGTAAAACATTACAATAAAAATAAAGAAAAAATCACAATGAATAACTGGTTTCTTAGGATTTATAATGTGTTTACGAACAATAGATAATCATTTGGACGATATTATAAAACCCGATATCTTAGATTTTTTACTCACTTATATACTATTGCAGTACTATTATTGGGGATGTAGTTTTTCAACTATTAGATATTTAGATTAAAAGATGAATTTTACAAAAATCCCACAGCAACACAGTTCGAATTAAGTTACAAGAGATATCAATAATATTAGGTACTCCACACAAAATTAATATTATCATCTAGATCAAAATGTCTGTACTTAAATTTGACAAAAATAGTAACTGTTAGTTATAGTTTTCTGTGAAAAAACGAAAATAAAAAAATCTGAAGAGTGTAGTAAATGCAATTTTTAATGATTAACGTACATTTATAATTTCATTTATAAATACCATATCAACACGCTTTGAACAGAATATAAAACTATTGCAGCAAATTATTAATTATTAAAGGAGGAAATTCATAGAAATTATTAATTACCAATAAAAATTATAAAACAGAATTTAAAAAACAATCATATATGATACTTGTGTTGAAATTCTTGAACAAAAGCAAATTAAACCAGGATCATAATTATCCATTAAAAATAGTAGTGCCTGAATCAACTACCGAGTAAATATAATTAAGTTCTGTCAAATTACTGAAAATTTACAATGTAAACTGTAAACCACTTGGACCGGAAGAAATACCCAAAAATCTAAAAACTGTAAACTGTTTAATTTTAAAAGCTACATCTTGTGTTCAATTTTATACGGTTTTTAAATATATTTTAAATTATGTTTTGAATTAATAATATTTCTATAAATTATTAATTTTTTAAACATATCTTTTTATTTGTTTGCTTAGTTGTATCATTACACTAAACTATTGAGACAGCCATCACAAAATTAAATATACATATAGTAGATATATGACAACAACCATTAATTTTAAATATTAATAATTTATTATAATCGTCTAATTTTGTGTTCACTTGTAAATATTAATCCTCTTGGCGTTTAATCAAAAAGGGATATTGTGTAATTAAGCCACTTAAATGTCAACAATTAGTGTAACTATAGTTAATAATGTTAATATAACAATTATACATTGCTTTGAATTTTCAATTTGTTTTTGCCTTCAATTGAGTTATTTAATTTTAAAATAACAATGTTTTGATACTAAACACTTAATCTGTAATATTATAATGTTGTTAATTTAATCATGTGAATTGTTGAAAATTATTCAATTGATTGCCAATTTAAAAATGCAATGTAATTATAAAATTTTTGTTAAATATTGATGGACTATATTTTGTATGATCATCTCCTATATTTTTATGTGTGATGAAATATTAGTCATGTACTTAGAAGTAAAAATGTTAAAGTGCTATACGTTTGGGTCCTGTACTTACTAAAATATAATAATCATATGCATGAAAATTAAAATACCATCGTGAGAATCGTCTCGGTTTTTAAATAGGATAACAAAACGAGATAAAAAATTTTGTATTTTAGATTTCTAGTTTAAAAATGGTTTTGGTTTTTCCGGGTCATACAATTTCAAACACGTATAATATAAGACTTCCCGGCGCTGTCATCTCGTGATGCTGGTTCTGTACACGGTCATCACGTCGTCTGATTCGGGATCTAACGCGTACAGCCGCACAGGTGAGCGCTAGAGAATATAACTTATGAGTGATACCCATACATGCAGCATTTTCTGGAACATTTCTGACGGCGACCTCGGCAGTGTCTATATACATCGACTGCAGACACGATGACGAGTCTCGTACATAGTCATTTGTTATACATTACGTATTCTACGCGCGAGTACTTTCGAAATCTTAACTATATATACGTCTCCGCGGTGACGGGCTAAAACATAAGACAATAACGTACATCCGGATCCGACTTTATAGTATACGTGCGTTACAGTCATTGTATATACAGCGTATATTCGACTTCCGTTTTCATCGGGTTCTTGGAAACTGTATCAACGCCCGCACATAACGCGTACCTACCTATAATAATATTATTATATTATGAGTATACCTACTATAACAGTGATCGGAACAAAAACAAACTGTTCGACGGACGTCGGAGCGTCGATTGACCTCCCCCACCCCACAAGACGGGTTACATAATATTATGTACGTGTGGTATGGTGTGTCAGTGTAGAATAGACCAAACCAATCTCCTAGTCGATTTAACTTATTATAATAATGATAATAATATTATTTTCATACCCATCGATATTGTTATATGTGTGCTCTGTGCAGCGTATACTTTATAAGCGCGACGGACGTGCTGGGTAAAATCGATTTACTTCGAACGCGCACAGCACGCACACTGCAGCAGCACGTCGACGTCAACGAATGTACGGGGCGAGTAGAAGACCAGTTTTGCGCGTACACCTATGGACATATAATACAGCTTCCACATGCGTGTGTATAATATTCTCCATATTTATAGTAATAATATATAATGATATCACGTTTGTGTGTACTTCAATCATATTATTTTATAATATGCGTTGTGATTTGGCCGCGTCCCGCGCACGTGCACGTGTATAATCGACGTTGATCGGTGCACATCGTCGTCGCCTACTGATTTTATCTAATTTTCGGAGTTCAATCCACACCTTAACACTATACTCCGACGACGGTCCAATCGGTCGTAAATATCGCATGACGTATTTTTCTTCGTTATTTCGCACCTTTAATATCGCAAGGTGCGTCTCCTCCGATCCAAATACCTATAGGTACATAATGAGCAAACCGTTCGATATGCAAATATATAATTCGGCTGTTGTCGAATTATTCATGGCCATCATAATAAGTATGTTTTACGCGGGATCGAGTAGGAATATTCTCTCCCCGTCGATAGAACCTTTGCGCGGTTCGTTTTGTTCGTTATTTCATTGCTTATTATTTTATTTTATATTGTTGCCGGATACAATAAAATAAAGTGCGATCGGAAACACAAAACATAATATTTTAAGCGTTTGCAAAAATATGTGCCGTCTATTGCCATAAAAATAATATTATATAGTGTTTATAGTGTACCATCCACTTAACGACCACTTAAATTAATTGAATTAGTTCATTAATTGCACAAAGTTACAATATATAATAAATGATACGCCTGTGACGTATATTATCGCCCTCATTCGAGTAGGCACATTTGTCGGTACTTGGTAAATGTTTTAAAAACTATAGACGACTTTACAAAGTATTTTATTCAGTTATTCAGTACACCTTTCACAACCTATGTGATCGAACATAAAAGATTAAACTTGAATGTGTTGGATGTTACATTATTTTATAAGTTATTACGAATACACATCCATAATTCCCATGTTAAGACTATATTCATTTTAAAAACGACTCGTAGACCCGACACCAAAGAGAAAACGTCATTTAACATTCATATCCATTCCATTTCATACTGCATACATACATACATATATGTATATAAATATATATGTATTATTATGAATTTACTGATCTTAGTGGCATATTGTCACTGTGAATTCACCGAATAGTACAAATGAGTATGCACTCATGCATCGATTATATACGAAGTTACAAAATGCTTTTATCTCAGTATACGTGTTACATAGATAATAAACTTAATATAAATATTTATACCTATATATTTATATACATATATATATATTTGGTGCTCTATAAATATTTTCGATTCAACGAAATGTAACATTCTTGAACACCGGCGCTAAAAAATGTAACCTTACTATTTCGGTGCAAAGAGGTTTCATATATACCTTATATTTTTGATTTTTAAATTACACGTTCTCACCATCTTCGCATGCGTCGATACACGCACGAGTGCATGTGCAGAACACAATATGTACCTATATACAGATATATACTACAGCAGTTTGAATTGGAAAGCGTTAAACGAGTGAAAAACAAAAAAATAAAAATACCAAAATACGTGTCGGCGAAAGCTTTACATTATTATCGACCGAGGGCGAGACGCTTATATATATTATTATATACACCAATACGCAACCACTAAATATTGACGCCTAAAACTTACGAGCAAAATATTATTATATAGGAATGTATATACGTATTGATATATTAATATTATACGTCGGTCGGACGGATACCGTTTTATGTTCGGACGAGGGAAAAATATTGTGTTTTACGATCGGCGTGTGGCTTCGACGTGTGTAATGTAAACGCGACGACGACGATACATATATAAATAACACAACACGTCCGATCGTGTTGATGGGGAAAGAGAGAAAAACGCACAACAAGGGAGAACGAGATGTCGACCCGTTCTAAGACATAGGTTTCTGTCGATATGGTTACCAAGACATTACCAGACGGGAGACGGAGACGGAGTGTATGTGTTTGCGGGCGTGAGAGGGAAATAGCGAGAAACAGTACTGGGGAAACGAAACGAAAAAAAAAAAACTTTTCTAGTCAGTAAGTGCTTCTTTCGTGCGTGTGTTAACCCCCAGAGAGCAGCTATACTATCACAGACACCGGGTACTTGGTTGTCAAACCGCGGTCGTTAAGCTCGATATTTATTCGACTATGGGGATCCGCGCTGTCTTATACAACAGCCACTACCACCAGCACTGTCGTATAGTCCGCAAATACACACTACAATGTTATTAAGACGATCGTATATTTTTTGCTTAGTAGACAAACGTCGTTAAAGCCAATTACGTTGAGCAGCACGTAACAAAAAAAAAAAAAATAATACGCTTTCAATATATTCAATTCTCCTGGGATCGTCATCGTCGTTGGCCTCCGCCGTTGTCTCTGATGTTTTCCGCTTATATTCTTATTTCCACGACTTCTGGAAATATGCTCCTCGTGACGATTCAGTTTTTGACTCTCGTTTCTTATTTCAAAGGCCAAACACCGTTTTGCGTCTATACGCACATTACTTATTTTTTCTTTATAAATTGCTTACATCACACGATTCGAAGCGTCGTGAGTTTGCCGCGCTACGAGTCCCGCATATCACACGTCGGTAGTTTTTCAATAATTTCGAGTCCGCACTATACGAGTTTTTTTTTACGTTTGGAATCAAAAAATTGTTTTGAGTGCGATATCCGGTACAGTGACGAATGTGTACGAAGACGCTTTGTCTGTGTATTACAATACGCCTATATTATATTTTTATCAGACGGTAACAGCAAGCAATCTATATTGACGTATATAGTTTAACCACGAAGAATTTGGAATCGTCGTGCCTACATGGTTTGAACTTTAAAACCGGTTTCGTACGTGGCTACTTAATAAAAATACGTCCTAAATAATTACACACCGTCGTCATCTCGATCTTCGCTATTATATCACAGGCCGCAGTTGTTAAACGTCCGTGGATGTCATAGCACTCATAGCACACCGGACTTGTAGTACATACCTATGTTTATACATAATATAATATCATAGTAGACAGAAATACGCGTAAATCTATTTAATGGTCACTTCAGTAACGTAACGTGAACACATTACCGAACAAAATACTCGAATGTTACTGCAATTACGTGTACGCGATGCTTAAGACCAAACGTGTGTAGTGTATAGTATTAATGTCATCCAAACGTATCTCAGATAAATTTACAGCTTAGCTCCCTTATCTTCTAAAATATATTATCTTCTTTACAAATAAGCGGATCTTTAATCAGAATTTGAAAAAATAAAAAATTTAAGGATATGTCGAAATTAATGTGCATTGAGAATCTTAGTGCAAATAATATGTGAATAGATCAATTATGATGATGCTAAAGTAGATACTCGTACGTATACAAGTTTGAGCCAAGTCCGGTGGCAATGAAAACATCTGAACACAAATTAATTGTTACACAATAGCCTTCTGTGGCTTACCTTTTGCAGTGCGTATGTGATTACCGAGGTTTAAACCGTGTGACTATTTCTTAAAGTTCACATTTAAAGTGACGTTTTTAAGAGTTCAAGCTTACCTACATAAATACGCATGTAAAACGGTATAGACGTGACGTGCGACCGCGTAGCAAATCGGCAACGTATATTAAATGTAACTTTTTATTATATATACCAACCTATATATCTTATAATGTTGTAGGTATGTATTACAATAAATCAAATCATAGCTAGGTATAATGCTTTACAAATTATAATTTTCCAAGTATTCCGAAATTAAAATATAGCTATAGTAATCAAACACAAATAAATTTCAAAATTATCACGCAAAAAATATTCAAAACGTTTGTGCCCGTTTATAAATTCTGCAGTTTTATCGTTTGAGCGCCTGTAGCGTTAAAAGAATACATAAAATATTGAATAGGCACTATATACATTTTATAATATCATATTGTATTGATTGCCGTAATGAGAATAAACGTTTACTGCAGTAACGGTAATGTTTTATGCTGTTATTTCACAGGGTATCAACAATTTATTTTTTTAACGATACATTATTTCGTTTCCATTAAGATAGGTATGTGAAACGTTCACATGGTTATTATAGGCGACACATATGCACACACATACGCTCGTAGAGTGTGAGAGTGTATACACGACAATGGATTTAAAAAAAAATTATACTCATTTTATTTGGTATACATACACAATATTAATAACACACGTATAGTATAATTTGTTTGTAAACGCGCTGTATATGTGTACTACGCATATGTTGAAGTCTCTCGAATACGTATTAAAATAATTATGTAAAAAAAAAAAAAACGATCTATTTTATTTTATGTGAGACTGGTTTAAGCATTTCATCGGAATATTATAACATGTGATATTTCCTTCTGGACCGTTTAACATAGGTAGGCACTACTGTCTACTGATATTTATATGATATAATAAACAGACTGAAAAATCGGACGTACAAGCACAATTTATGTGTTTTATTTAATAGCTCGCTTGAAAAAATACGTAATATGTATAGTGTATACATCTTACTCACAACTATTATAATAGTTTGCCAGCATGCTCAATAATTAATACATAAGCTCTTTTGTATAAAATAAAAAATATTTTACATCGTAAACATCACTGTAAACATACATCTATATTATTATTATTTTAAAATACTCAGATTCGAAAGTGATCCAATATAATGGGCATACGGTCAATACAATGTTATTATATGGTTTAATCGTATGCAAGAATCACGCGCTACACAGTTAGCTGTGGTGCAGCGATTCCGTTCTATTGCGGATAAGATAAATATACGATCATTATTGACGTTGGCACACAACGATATAATATTTATATCCAAGAACTATGCCGGTACAAGACGCGAAACGTTCAAAGATTATGCGTATACATATTGTTACTATTACACAGGTGACTGACGGAATTTTTTTTTTTCCAAGGACGTTTTGTGACAACGTTATTCATACACCGAGTACCTACAAGGTACGTGGACCTTTAGTATCCGCAGACTGCTGCCACTGCAATGTTACGGCGGCATCGTCGTGTATACCGTATAATATATATACATATATATATAATAATAATAATAATAACCGAACAGTCACGACATAAAAATGTATTGGCATGAGATTTTACAATATTTCCTTCAAACTCGGGCGATAAATTTACGTCATCTTCATAATACTCTACTGTTCCAGGGGAAGACGTGTATATCAGTGCTGTGGATAATGTCCGTACATAAAGAGGTATATAATAATATAATACTCTTATTATATAATACACAGGTAATATAACCGGCTGTTACCCGCTTATATGTGCATGTTATAAGAGCATATTAAACGTTCACACCGCGTGCAGAGCCGCGAGCTTGCTTAAGACGGGCAACGGTGTTTGGACTGTTTGATTGAACGTTTCTATGTCACTGACGTATATACGATGAGTACTTAATACTTTTTTACGCGTGCGCATCGGTAAAAAACATCCAAATTATCTCATTATCAAAACACCAATAGATATGTTATTATTTCGCAATAAACGCACTTTACTCGTCTTAGAAGATACATATCACACATATTTGCGATGGGATAAATGATGATATCATCTAGGACGGAATTACACACGAGTTGTTTTTAGAGACGGATTCGTGCGGGAACCGAGGGTTTCACCAGACCATCGCCTGCCCAACATAAATTAACACATGACTTAAACTGTACCATGCAGTATAATGATTTTTAATTTATTAATTATTAAACGCGATAAATTAAATACAACTTTATAATACAGAATACATGTTAAACTATATCGGTATAGGTATTGTTTTACTCAGTTTAATATTTTTTATAAAAAATAGCATACCTATCTTGTGACCCATGAGTGTTAGTTTGATAATTATTATAAATTATAATATTATGTTAAGCTAAGTAATTTTTCATACAGACTCTATGATAGTTAACTACAAAAAAAGCGTTTAAAATAAGTCGTGTGCTTTTTCAACTAAGTTTTTTTTTTTATTCAGTACACATTAATTTTTTTTAAATCTCTCCCCACCTTAGAATTCAACCGTGGATTATCTGTTTTTAATTATTTCCATAGTGATTTACCATACTCGCATTATTCCACAATAATGACAGTATACATAATATATTAAACCGTGATATAAGCCTTTGAACTTGACGCGGAAATATTGAATTCGTGCACATTTAGGTACTTACAATATTTTTTTTTTATTTCTATCAATGAATTCAGTTCTATAGTTACACGCTCTCACGCGTCACATATGAGACATATTTTGTGTGTAGCATACTAATGTGTACGTGTTTGTCTGTGAAAATACTTTTACAACGTTATACTTATAGTCTTATAGGATCCTTATTTTTGATCATCGAGATGCGAAAAATTGAAAGTATAAACTGAAAAATAATTTAAAAAAATATTTCTAGTTTAGACATAGGCATATGACGCTGCGTACCGAATATTAAAAAGAAAATTTCCATTTTACGAGGTATTTATACAAGACAAAACAAAATATAATAAACTGATCCAAAACATTAACGCTGTAACTGCAGGTGGTAATAGAATGATTGATTTAATTAATTGTTAACAATTGTATTTATACTCAAGTGTTTATTTATATTTATATACTTATAGTGCGTTGATTTTGTTTCTGTTTCTTTTTTTGCTAGTTTACCTAACCATGCCAATGACACCTACGTGAAATGTTTTTCGTTTGAGGTCAAATATTCTTCTTGATGACACCACCCGGAATAACTTTGGCAACATTCTTCTTGTAATCTTGTGAGTTATTTTTTTTTACACGAATCACAGTATTATCCTTTTTTTTTTCTTTCGGAATTCACTCGTTTATAAATTATACCGCTAGTCCACTCGATGAGATGTGCGGAAATAAACGTCGTGAATAAATAATACTCAACATAGCCCATACATAGACATATTGTGGCATATAATATTATATAAAAGCAGTGCAGACGATAAAGTGTAGCATGTAGAATATCAAAATAATTTCGCGGTGTGTGATGGATTGTTTTTTTCCGGTTGACGTTTGATCATCTATCGTATGCCTTAGTTATACCATACACATATATATATATATATATATATATATTATCGGTCGAAAACGGTGATATGCATTTCCAAGTATTGACGAGTATACTTTTTAAAGTTGAATAAATTGAATGACAACGGTGACTATTAAATTCGAAACTGAAATCGTAAACTAAAATAAAACGTTAAAACAATTGACTATGTTGGTTACGTGATTTTGAAATGTCTTATTTGTATATTCATTACTACGAATAGGTTATTAATATGTTTTAAACAATATAAAATAGTTAAAAAAAACGTTTGATAAAAGTGCAATAAATATTGCAATAAAAATAATTTAATAAAATGTACAATGAAATCGCCAATAATTTATTATACCTATAACAATGAAATACAAACGATAAAATATCAATTTTATCGACGTCTGCAATTATATAGTATACCCAAACTCCAAATCAAAACCCATGTTTGCAACTGTTATACGTCAAAAATAATGACCTGGAGAATAATTATTATGTCCGTAACTCGGTGCGCAGCCACTTTATTGTATACACATCATCGCGGTATTATAACACTATACTCGTCCGCAGAACACGTGTACTCTGATCGATCGATTGCATAATATAATATACACAATATATATAATACAAATCATACAAACGCACGCGTTTCATTTATATGTAAATATGTGCACAGGCAGGTACGATGATATCATATTATATCGATTAGATCACGTACGGCGATGGCGACGGGCCCGATTGTTTGATTGCGGCGATGACGATCAAAATAACAATAATGATACACACATAACGAAAAACCTATTTAACGGTTTAATGTTAATCGATCAGATTTAATCTGTTAATTAATAATTCCCGGTAGCTCTTTTCGAAATTACACTTTTGCCACCGCCCCAACCGTGGAGCTCGGATATCACATTATAAAATTATTATGCTATCCGCGTATAAAACGATATCATATTTATTATTGTAGTTATTATTATTATTGTTATTATTTTCGTTGTAGTTTTCGTTGTGTCATACGTCCGGAAAACAGCGGCGCCACCGATCGATTTCCCAAATCCTTTGCGGTCGCCGCCGGGATAGGAAAAGGGTTGGAGATTTATTGGTGTCACCAATGCGATTGTTTTGGTGGGATCGCATGACACGTATTTTACGTGTATGTGTGCACACCGTCTTTGTACAATTCCCCGTGGACTCAACCAAGCCCAAAAATAGGTATAAAATATATAGGACAAAGCCGTACGGATAGTTATAGATAATACGTATATATAGGTATTATAAGCCAATAAATGTAACGCACCAGGAAAAACGTTTCAGGTAGTCTTCGTTTATTTTAAAATATGCCACACACACACATACACATACACACGCGTGCATAGATATTGATTTTTAAAACAAAAAAATATAAAACGAATTAATAAAAAATAACAACGCAGCAACCGACGAAATAAAATTATTATAAATTATATATCAAAGCCACAAAATAGATATTTTTATTATCATTATTATTATTATTATTTTTACTACTAGTTATTATAATGCGCGCGCGCACACTATATTATAATACATGTGCGTATTATAATAATAATAATAATTAAAGTATACCATTACGTCCGAACACGTTCGATTTAGTTATAAATACAAACCACTGATGATTAAAAAACCAATAATTAACTCGATCGATTTTTGCTTCCGTTGATTAACGCACATCTAACATCGGTGTATCGGTATATGTATATTATTATATATTATAATCGTTCTAAAATATTTACATTAAACCTACGGCTCCACAAAACGGTTTTGTATGTATCCTTCGTATGTGTGTGTTTGTGAGTGTGTAGGTAGGTACACGCGTTTTTTTAATAAGATATTGAATAACGTTTTTGTCGACGGAAATGGGATAATAAATATATATATATCTATATAACTAATACTAATAACCAGTGACCATAGTATTATATTATACATGTATAATCGTGTATAGGTATATAGACCTACGACCTATAATAATAATTTATAATATATACATATATATACCATGTAAATTTTCGAAAACAAATTATTACACACATATTATATGCTATATTATCTATTTCAAAAAATAATAGAAAAAATATGTAGAGGTATAAAGGTAGTAATTGCCAATTGGCATGTGTGTGTAATGTGAATAGTGTATTTATGTATATTGAACTATACGTAGGTATTTTATAATACAATTTTTATTTAAATCGACAAAGTTTCATCCGTGTACGCTCTGGCATAATAATATAATAATATAGGTACAGAATGTTTCTTATAAAGGTAAATTCTCGTTTTCTCCAAAATACTCCAATTTGAAGTAATTGCTAAACATTTTTAAAAAAATAATCAACACCATGCATTTTTTAAATTATATTCTGAACATTTTAGAATTTAAAAATTAAACCTATTAAACTAGTTTTATTTTATTAGTTACAACTTGAAAGCATTTAAAATTTGTATGAGCGGAATGGTGCACACAAGTACCTCGCATCATATTCGTCCAGTATATACTCGTCTAAACTTCAAAAACATATAAGCTGCAGGTTTTAAATGTTCCAGAAATGCATATTTTTTTTATGCTAAGTCATAGAACATTGAAAGTAAGATAAAAATTTGTTTCACATTTTCCTGATGGCGTATAAGAAATTTAATTTTGCTACTATTTTATTAATTTAAAGTACTATTAATAGGCATATTTTTATATAATAAAAGAAATAAACAACATAACTTTAATAAAGTATACAAATACGAGTACGCGAACGATATTTTGATTTTTTAATAGTATAGGTACATTTTTAGTGGTTATTGCCGATGACATCAGAAAATTTATTTTATTCATTTCCAATAATTTGATTATTTTTAAAAAAATTTCAGCTGTTTAGAATACAATTAATTATTGAATTTTTCGTATTTACGTTACGTTCTAGAGCTGACCGAATACCTATAGTTCTTCAAATCTATCATCATATTTTATAAAAAAAAATATTAAATTTTATATTTATATTCAAAAAAATCAAACATTTCTTATATAAAAATAAGAAAAATAAAAAAATAATATTGACAATAATTTTGTATAGTGTATTTACCGTTTTTATGTTTATTACAGTGTTTTTGAGTGTTTATTAAAAAAATTACTTTTTTTTTTATGCTGTAATTTTCGAGCCCTGCTTGTAAATTATAACTATTACTCATTACTCACTGAAATTCAATTTTCGCATATGTTAAAATTCTCAGAAAATAATTCTACTTTTAAGTATAAAATTAGAAATTTAATAGGTAAGCTGTGTTAGTTGCTGTTATTCGAAAAATTAGTGTTTACCTTTAAAGTACGTAATTTCCATGTAAACGTTATTTACTGTTTTTGTATAGATCGTGTGCAATCATGGTATTTATTAGTTATTTAATATTTATTTTAGTACTTTACACTCCATTTGTGATGAATAATTATTATGATTATGGAAAAAATTAATTTTCAAACGAACAAAAATTGAAAATAATAGAATCGACGTCCGGAATAGTGAGCAAAGAACAAAATTACTCAGAAATCATCTCATATTTTCTACAGGTGTTTGTATAATGCTGTGCAGTAATTATTATTATTATTATTATTACTATTATTATTGTAATTGGATTTTTTATGCATTTAATGATGATCATAATATTATATTATAAGTAGGTATATCGATTTTTTTTTTTTAAATATTTATAAATTACATTACGGTATAAGTTATTTTTACGGCCAGTAACAATTTTTTTCAAAGCGTCATATTAATGCACTTCCCAATAATGATAATTTGAGCTATGATGTGTATACGGGTAAATCAATTTATTTTTTGTCTAGACAGAAGTGTTTAAATTTAATTTGATCTATTACCAGTAGAAATTAATTTCAACTGCGTATAAATGTATTCGGGAATCATGTTCCGTGTTTCCGTGTGATTAATGATAAATGATACATCATCCCTTGACATCGAAAACACACTAAACACAGCCTGTATGTATCACTTATAGGCTTTGTAACAAGTTTCGAAGAAGTTATGTAATAGTTCATGATTTCAGCCTGTTTAAGTTTTTTGAATTTAAAAATATCTAAGTATATGATCTACTCACATTACCATAATATTGTTTATTATAGTCTTGTGTGCAATTAATAATTTATGGTTAAATTTTTTTATTACCATTCCATAAAAAAAAATGAAAGTTTTATGAACGATAAAATACCTTCTTAAAAAATAACATTGTTTGTGCATTATATTATACCGTCGTTTAATTTAGGTCAATGCGTTCCGTGCAATATAGATTATTATAGCATTCAACTATTTACTGTCTATTTTAGATTGGATTGTTTATACGTAAACGCGAAAGGTCGGCAGCAGTTTTTTTTTTTTTATTATTGTTATTATCTTTATTCACGTCAAATATTATCATACGTTTTGCAATCGAAACATTCGCCGTCGTATTGACAAAAGTACTAAAAGCTTCATTCCATTTGAAACTCCCAAAGTAGTCGTTTTACGTTTGTTACCAATTTCGTTCCGACTCGTTTCATGGCTTTCCCAGTGAAATGTTTTTATTTATATTATTTCTATTTACCCACATACACACACACATACACACACACACAACACACAGACACCTTATATGTATTTATATAAACAATTTGATAATTGGATTATCGATCTATATCTACACACGAGACAAATAACGATAAATGTTTTAACAAGAATAACTAATCAGTACCTACAGTGTTAATGGACATATTATTTTCAAGATGAGTTTGCATGATTATTATGTATTTATACCTGTTTTCCTATCTCATTTGTAGTTCTATAATGAGAATAAAAAAATTATTATCGCTATTAAAAACAAAATTTTTCATAAAATTTGATTTGAAAATATAAACTGATATTTAACAATAATTTGTTGATCATTGATAGAGGTTATTTTTTAAAGTATAATAAATTAATAATTCTTAAAGTGATAAAATATTTAATGGTTTATCTTATATTCATGAGTATTTATTGTAAATTCTAAAAAATATTTATTAAGTCAATTCTTTTTTATCATGTCGTTTTGTTTTTCACTGTACACAAATATATTGTAAATTTTTTAGAAAAAAAATATGTATATCATATATATAATTTAAAAAATGTGTATTTTACTATTTTATATAAATTATATTAATATTTGTCGTCTAGACAATTTTTTAACACAGTTGTCAATTATACCTATCTCATTTGCACAATTCTTATAATATGATATAATTATTGCAGTTAAGTCAAATAGTATTTATATAATATATATACTATATATATAACTTTTTTGACTTATTTCTTACTGTGTGTAATTATGTTCGCAAATATATTATTTTTATTATTTTGTTTCAATGAGTATCTTTGAATAGGTTATGCCTGACAAATCAGTAAGGAAGTAGTATAATTTTGAACGGTTTTTGGGCTTCACTTAGTAAATTATTAGTAAATTAATAAACTACGGAAGTACTCTGTGGTAACTTTAAATGTACACTCTATTTCACAAATATACAGACAGTATATTGTATAAGCTCGTAAAATTTGTAAATAAAATAAATAAACGATCACAGGTGTCTTGGTCATAATTCTTAAATACTATGTGATTAATTTATTAATAATTTTTTATTGACGTTAGGCTTTTATGATCATTTTAATTTTTATTGTCATTTCACACTGTCACGGGATTACGTTTTTTTTTTCATTAACGGAGTATATAATGTTTCATTATTTTTTATGCGCATTTAAATTGCTTACGTTTTTATTAAATTATTTATTATCATTGATGTGTTAAGTGTTTTACACAAACCGACGAATACTCGAGTGAAACTCGTATACGCAATATTATTACTGCATACAAATACGAGTACAGCTGTTTTGGAACACGGACATTTCATATCGTGGTTGATGATATGATGGATCGCAGTAAAATTAATTCAAGAAAATATTACAATATTATATGTATATTTAATAATTCAAATAGGTAACAGATGTGAGTGAAGGGTTTTATCAATAATGTACTCATGAGAGGAGAGACGGTTAGGTTCGGTTAACCTGACGCTAATACCCTATGTTGTACGCGTTTTGCAAGATCACTGACCCCGATAAAGATTTAAAGCAGTAAATTTTGTTTGTTTTCTTTTTTTTTCTCAGAGTACCTACTGCACACCGATTAGTATACACAATAAGAATTACGACCGACGCGACATTATTGTCGCTAAATACAAAATATGTACCTAACTAGTTTATATATATATATGTACACACGCCTGTGCAATATATATACATATAAATGCGTGTATACAAAAGAGGGTTAATCCCGGCACTTAAAAAACCTTAACTCGTTCAACACACGCGACCGATTTATTAGTTTGTGTACGACGGTCGTCGTACATAATATTCGCGGCAGAATTATAGTCGGACGATGACGAGTGGGTTTCCTTCCACCTGTAATGGGTCGCAGATGGTTTTCACATACGTAATAATATTATAAATATAATATGCCCATACCATGCGTTGCATTATTAAAGTATACAATGATAATATTATTATGACGATGGGCAATAGTATTTACCATTATGATAATAACACGGGAAGGACATTCTGCACTAGGTACACGGTAATCGTATATACATGTATACTATTATTATAATTTTTTCGGTTATTGAGCTAATTAACATCCTGGTCTTTATGTTTTTCCTAATACTTACATTACATATACATATATGTGCGTGTATACGATTACTATTTATACTTAATTATACTATTATGTACACACGAAATATTATTATATTATTAGGTATATTGTTTTTTATTTTATATTTTTATTTTTTTATTTTGCTTTCCTTCCGCGGAATCTCGCGTAGCCACCAGACTCTACTGTTCGCATACCCGTTTCTGCCAACGACGACGACGACCGCGACGGCGACGTTTTCTACCGTATATAATACTATATACGTATACATACTTGTACACTGCGGGGGAAAAAACCTAAGCATAAAAAAATTAAATTATATATATATTCTAACCCTCTGCCCTACCTTCCTGCAGCAGTCTTCTTTATAGCAACGCGCGGGATTCTTTTGTTCTTCTTTATTCCAGTTCTTTTCTCGCGTGTGTATGTGTGTGTGTTTGCGTGTATGTGTGGCTACACGAAGCTTATGAACAAACAAAAAGGCATTATAAAAATGTATAACGAATAGAACAGCCGTGCGCGTATCACATAATATGTGTGTGTGTGTGTATAATAAGAGAGTTTATAGACGAAAAAAAAAGAGGTTCGGCGGGAGGAAAAAAAATCTATATGATATTATTATTGTTATTATTATATATTTACACTAATCTCGTATAATAGACTAATAAATTATATAGCTACGCGTCGTCTTGTGGCACCGGCGCGCGGTGGACTGCTACAAGGTCCTATCGGTCTGCGGCGGACGGAGGAATGATGACGGCGGCGGTTTCTTTTCAAACCCATCATCGACTTTTTCGACGGTAATTAAAATTCGCAGGACACAAAACACACAATGTCGTTTAACGTACAGTACAGTAAAAATAATAATAATAATAACTATAACAATAATCGGCTGCAGCGACGACGGGACAAAGTGTATCACGATGGACAAAAAAAAAAACCAATCAAACTCGCTTCTTTGTAACATGTACCTATACGTGATTGCGTCGATCTGCAGCAGCAGACGGTGAATACCCTATGCGCATAAAGGCATTTCCCCACACATGCGTGCGTAAAAAAATTTCACCTACATAATTTTAGTAGGTACACGGTTATAATATTATATAGTACGTCACATATACATACATATAGGTATTACAATTATCGGATAGTCTGTTGCGATTTTTTCCATCGGAAATGCGACCATGTCATATATATACATACACGATATAATATTGTTATATTTTTTTTACTTCAAAGTTATTATTATTACGTGTAAAGTTTGTACACGACGTCTGCGCATATTATACTATCGACTTGATAGAAAATGATGGAATTCGTCTGGGGCCATCGACCCTGATCAGTTTTGGACTCGATATTTTCCACTCGAATCCGTGGGTTAAAAAACATCGATTTAACATACCTATATACCTATATATATATATGTGTGTGTGTGTGTGTGTGTGTGTATATTATATATAATATTTGATATCTAAATTACTGTCGTCTCTTTGGAATATCATATAATACTCTTCATAAATAGTCAATGAGTCATTATATTTTACCTAACCTATCGTATTTCTTATAAAAATCATCGTTGCTTACCCCGAGGCGAGACGGATAATGTGCATATAATATCACACAAGTCGTTGTTTAGATATATTGGTAAAAACAAGTGGGTATCTACTTATAATAATTTATTTTGATAAAAAGAAAAAAGGGAAAAAATCTTTTTTTTTTTTATAGAAACGACGACTGTTATTGGTGTTTGAGTCACGTTAACTTAATGTTTACCAGTTAAATGCATAATTCTAGTAACAAAAATCCAAAGAGGGTTTGTTGTTTTTAAGTGTTCCAACGTAGGTACCAACATCTAAATGTATAACGGCCAGCTATATAGTATACATATATAACTATATTATTTCGTGGGACTAATGGAATTCAGACGGGCTATAAAGTATGTTTTAATATAGTCGAACTATCGTAATAATAGATAATAATAATATAATATGTATAATAACAACGCGCAGGTCGTGTAACCGATGGCCGTTGCACCGGGTTAATGCATAGCGTGTGTAATTTGTGTGTCAGCCAGCAGGGTAAGCAGTTGTCAGGTTAAACAAAAAACAGAAAAAAAAATAGATGAAACCCCGCGTCGTGTTTCGTGTACGTATTTTATATTTTTCCATCCTCTTTCCGTCAGAAGTATATTTATTGGGAGGGGTCAACAGGGGTTAACCCTCGCCCTCAAAAACCTTCTCGCTAGAAGTTTTAAGCCCTCGGCAATAGAATATATACCCAATTAATAATAGCATGTCAAAGTCGTATATTATAGAATTTTTTTATTATTTTATCATAGTGAGCATTTGATTATCACGAATATGAATATTTACATAACTATCCATTTATCATCAGCTACTTGTCGAAACAAAGCAATTATTTAAAATTCAGATTTTTATAAAACAATATTAATGTCGTTTTTAGTATTTGTGTAAGTGTATCGTATCATGTGTCGTTGATGAATCCTCCAGATGAATAAGTCTCAAAGTCTTGCAAGAAAATTATAATTTATAATACCACTTGTTAATATAATATTTGTATGATGTTTCTTTTTCTGAGCTGTAATAATTATTTGAGTGTTATGGTTAAACTATATTGTACTATATTAAATAGAGAAATGACTTTTCTATTAAGAAATCATCAAACTTTAATATCTACTCGTAAAATACTCCTAAATACGTCTCTCATTTCTGTCGTCCACACAAATATTGAAATATGATATAATGATTTTCTATTATAAATCGCGTGCGAGTATTAAGTTTTGAACGAACACATCCGTCAAAGGCAATCGGGCCAAAGTTCATAATAACTTCAGTTGCTAGAAAATTATCTCTAAAGAACAAAATCTGCTCTCGTGTAAATTGATTTAACGAAAGTGTAATTTTACCCTGCACTTATAACGTAAACGACTTTAGTGACTTTGCTCACCTCTTCGGCGGTTAATATTGTCGCGATATTTTAAATTTAATCACACCGAGCTTTTTTATTTAAAATAAATTTAAAATCCATTAGCCAGTCCACAGAAATCACAAGTATTTCCGTAAACACTTTGCATACGATATAATAAGCACTAAATGTATATTGTATATGTACGTTACAGACTCTCACGCTTATATCAACCAACGTTTCGGGGTTGAACGGACAGTGCTACTCGGTAGACTCTCCCACCATATCACTTTACATTTGTATGTTTGTGGTCAACCATTGATTCCACTTTACCCGGTTACGATAGAAACGGGACAGTAGACTAGACAGACTTGATGTACGGGCCGTAGCGGCAAAAGCCATTTCATCTCGTACGCAACATCGCACACGATTACGCGCTCGTGAATTTTTATCGAAAATGACCGATACAACTGTCTCTAGTTGACATCATGTCGGTTTTTATTTTCTTTGTTGTAAAAAAACAAGCTCTTACTTCTTGGAGTACTTCGTGCTCACGTTTTGTAATGTCGATTTTTCGTACAACAGCTGATAAGCTCTGTCACCTTAAAAGCAAAGTCCTATGAACGACGTCGTATCACACTCATAATATAATATAATCGTATTCAAATACTATAACATAATATAATAATTTAGTGTTATAATATTAAACACACATCGTTTATGTCAAAAATTAGAACGGTAGGTATTGTGTAGATATTTGCATCACATTTGGTACGAAAACTTTGCCATATATTTATCTTAGTCTTATATAATATCGTATCTGTCTTTCCTACATCCATTCCTAACCTTCAAACAATGTAATTTATGCAGTAAAAAAATGTTCCTAGTTCGATTTTTCACAAGATTTTTATAACGTAAGTACTAAGAGTATTTCATATTGTAATTTTTATTTATTGCAGTTTAATAAAAATAACGGTAGATACAAATATTAAATTTAACGTGTAAGTAATAATATTATAGTAGTTAACGTCGAAATTTCAATAATAGTAATAAAAATAAAAATAAAAAAAATAGATACACTTCAATATTTTACACGCGTGATAAGGTAATGTAAAGATTTAAAATATTTTATTCACTCGATGATATTATAATATGCGCATATTGTTATAGAATATGGATCAATATTTTACGATGAAACTCGAAATTCGAAATTCTCATCCGCTTTCGGATTCATCCGACCGGCACACATCAGTTTGCAGCACTTTACTGTACGATACACACGCGTATTACACATATTTATAATGTAGGTGTGTTATATATGTACACACACATACAATATATATATATATATAAACATAATATATTTGTGCGACTGGACGAGACGTTGTCGGCGCGATCGTCAGACGAGGATGATAATAAATAACGCGATACGGTGTTTTATCGACAGCCGTTCGCTCAACTCGGCGTTGGTGGCGGCGTAGTGAATAAAAAATAAAGGACCGAGAGAACATATTATTATTATTATTATTATTAAACGAGGAGAGAGACACCGCGATATTATTACATAAAATGTATAAATACATACTGTTTGTTGCGCTCAGACGTGGTTTTCACTCGAGAATCGTAATAATAATTCGCGTTAAACCGTACAATATATATAAAAATACACATACACACACACACATTTATTTTATATAAAAATAGATTATAAATATTTGGGAATATACAATAATATATAAGTGTATATTGTATTAGGTGTATATATATATATATATACACCTCATACTATATATGTATATATTTATAATATAACTGTGTATTAACATACCGCGAGCGTTTACTTTATTATACGCTCAGCGCACACAGCATCATAATATTTTATATTGTATTATATAATCGCCACAGTCGCTCGTTTACGGCGTGCCTACCTACACGTGTTATTTTTCTATGTACATCACAACTATATGGGGTACTGCAACAAACGTGTCGCTGTTACAGTGGATATTGCGTCGAGTTTTAAACCGCGACGAAAAGAAAATTGGCGCGTGGATGTTATGAATTAAATTCTGTGCTAGTATTAGCCAATGTTTTTACGTGTAGAATACAATCCTAGCCCCGGGTGAAGTATGTCGTAAAATGTAAAATACGCCTTTCACGTACATCTGTGGTGTCTAATAGTCGAGGTATGCGTGTGACAATTTTTTTACCCCGTTCAAAGTTATATCATACTATACTCCTAATCGAACATATTATTATACCTACTTATATTATAATCACGATTTGTGAATAATAATATCAGGCGTGTAAGAAAAAACATCATTCAATCGTAAATAAACATATACATATATTATATATTATTGTTTCTGTTGATTGAACGTATACCATGTAAGTGATCCATATAAATGGTGGTGTTCACGTTGTTGCCATTCATCTATATATATATATATATATATATAATATCATTATCGTTGCGATTTCAATATTTCATATTTATCGATATTTTGTAGGGCGGTTGCGTTTATGTATATAAGAAATTGAATATTATACATACAGGGATGGTCGGATGTGTAAGACATACCTTTGAAAAAAAAATACGAACACTTGAAAGATATATTAATGTTTACTTTTAGATAAATAATACAACTTTACTTATATCAACATTTAAAAAAAAATAAAAATACACTATACATATACTAGATAATATCATACGCAGTGTGTCTAAGATATGAGATACATTTTTTTATATTATTATTATTTAACGAATATAATTTAAGATGCTTTTATATTATTTATTAACTCGATAAAGTTATATTAAATATATTATATACCAACATTACAGTATAATTTTAAACGAAAAACTTATAATCTTTATTTTTAATCAAATTGGTACAAGCAATTTCCATAATCAATGGTGTAGCTTGGGAGTTTTGGGTGATTTACCTTCCTTTACCTTTAAGGTCCTTTTTTGTGTTATATACATATAGCTTAATAAATAATAATTTATATTCAAGCTGCCATCCTCCATTTGTAAATCCTGCTCATGACTGAATGTAGAACTACCTTTTAAAGCTTCAAGAAAATCAGATGTGGGTTATAGACTAATTGTTTTCGAGTGTGATTTGCATATATTACGTTACGTGGTAAACGATAATAAATCCTTTTCAAAACTCAGAAATCTAGATAGTAAATAAAATAACGTACATTTGCTAACCGGGCAGCACATGTACATCGTTATCAGCGTTTAATGATAAGACGGTTTTTGATTTATTACAAACTTAATAATTTTTATTATATTCTTAAAATACAGAAGCTTTTATATTATGTTATACAAAGCATGTTTTAAATTAATTTTGTGGTTTCATCAGTCAGGTATTTAGTAATTACATGAGGAAAGTTTTGAATCTTATTTAGAAATGTATCCGTAATTTGTATTTAGTATGTTTAAGCAAAAAATAAAACAAAAACATTACTAGATACAGTTCACTAATAAATTTATTAGGTATATCATATATTTCATTTATTGTAAATATGTCAACGAACTCATCATCGCATCCATAACAGGTACAGCGATGGTTCTGCGCGATGTAATCGTGTAAGGCAAACAATATACGCACGTTATTATGCTTCATAATAATTATTACAAATGAAAAACAAACTATATTCCTATTGAGTATGTAGTACACACGGGGGTGGATACGGAGTTCGCTGACGCGCGTTATTACATCACGGTATTCAGATTAGTCCTTAAGAGTGATAGGATTTGCATTTTTTACCAAAATTTAAGGTCTAGCGTCTGAAAAAATAAAAATAAAAGAATATTGATTTTAAAAATTTTATTATTTAAAGCAATTACATTTTTTGTTTCGTAGAGAAATACCAAAATAATAAAATATTATACATGTTTAAAAGAATGTAAGTAACAGGGAAGGATGGAGAATTGCTATAAACCAATCTCAGGATTGAATACTGAAGAGAGAAAGAGAGAGTAATAGTAACTGTCGCAGTCAAACATATATTTTGTTAATTTATTAGGCAAGTATGGTTGGACGAATCTGTGGGGTACATTAATGCTTTAGGAAAATCCTAATATTTTTTTTTATTCCGTGTACTGTACATATAGCTTCTATTTACTTTTTGAAGATATTATTATGGTATTGTCCACACCGGCTGCTTTGATATTTTTTCTGCAGTGTAATTCAAAAAGTACGTTTTTTTTTTGCTTTCGCCGAAATACGGTTAGTATTTCTGAATAGTCCTTTAATTTTTGAATCAGTTAACACGAACCGTGAAAAAACTGGGTACCTTATTCTAAAAGCACTTGTAAATATATATTTAAACTATAGACTTCACACGCCGCCGGGCTTCGCAAATCCTAAGCACGGCCCTGTACAGCACCACACTGATATATAATATAATATAATATATAATATGAATGGTCATTGAAAGCATAATATTGTAGTCGTGTCATCGCTTATTATTATTATCTATGGGTACGTAAAAGTGTCGTCGCGCGTTTTTTGAACAATTTTTCGACGTCGGTTTAACCGGATCGATTTCAATAATAAATCCGCGTTAGCGTCGGACCGGAAAATAAAAATAAAACTCTTTGTGCATCGCGCGCGGGAGAGTTTTCAGTTTAATATTATATAATAATGTCCGTCCATCGACGTAGGGTCGTATGTCAAGATTTCGTTGCAGTGAAACGGAAGAGCGAGAGAGAAAAAGTAGAAAAAAAAAAGGCCGGTCGTGGTTCAGAAATCGAGATGACCTCTTGTCGTTATTATCGTCGTCGTACCGGATATATATGTATATACAGATTGACGTGTGTGTATGTGTGTGTGTGTGTGTGTGTGTAGTATATGCGTGTGCACTGTCTGTTTACTTACATTCCGTGAGTTGAACGACTAGATATGATGACGGCGGTGGTGGCGGCGATCGGCTGCTGCAGAACTATTGGAATTCCGCGCGGGAAGACTACACTGTATATAATAATATTATATATATATATATATAAATATGGATACCGCGCAATAATAATACGGTCCACACGTTATAATAAATCGCCGCGACCGTCGACGACGACGACGCCGCCGTCACCACTCCGTATATAATACACGTATGTGCAATGTATGATATTATATATGATTTGCGTCGCGTACGGATTAGTCGGAGAGTGGTCCGAAAGAAAAACGATACAAGAATCTTATATTCTTACACATCGTAGTACCAGGTATACGGTCTCCGGTATTCACGCTGTATAGTGTGCGCTGCAGTACTGTCTATACAGTTGTATAATACAACGACATTATGGTACATAATGTAAACGCTTTCGATAGAGAAAAATTGCAAAGAATACAATATATATTAATACATATATATATATAGGTTAACGTAGTCGCTACAGCCGCGCGTCTATGAGGTAGGTACCTATACGGCTATACGCGTACGATATGCGATTTATATAAGCGGCGTATACATCGATACGGCGACGACGGACTGTTTGTAGACGACGAGAAGTCCGGGTCGCAGCTGTTCCGGACGCACGATACGTACGTAGGAATGAAGAAAAAAATGAAAAAAAATAAAATAACGTTTCGCGAAATTGCTATTTCTTTTATTTTTTTACCGTCAATCGCACAATACATGCGCGCATACCCGTCCGATCGACGCGTCTGATAGAGTTTAAAACTACAGCATAATAACAATAATAATAGGTACGACGTTGGGTTTGATCGAGGAATGACATAATAATCGAATTTTGTGACTTTTTTTTCGTATTGTGTATTATTGTTTAAATACTTATACTCGTAATATTATTGTTATTATGCGTCGTGTATCCAATCAAAGAAAAACGTATTAATAGAGGAGGAGACGAAAATCGTATAAAATAATAATAATAATAATAATATTATGATGATGATGAACAAATATTTAAATTTTAAATTAATTAAATCAACTGGCTGTATACAGGCGCGGGAATATTAAAACACGTTTGTCATAAAATATCAAAAATAAGTATGTACCTATTTAATTTGTTTAAAGTAGAGACTAGGTAAGTATATAAATATAATGTTATGTGTGTAAGTGATAGGTATTTGTATTTTTTTGGCTGCGAATCAATTATAGACGAACTACTGTTGTAATATTTATATTACAATAATATGTTTATTTCCATGAAAATAGTATGAGCTATTAAAAACACGTTTGCTTGTTAATACATTTTATGATAATGTGAATATACACCTATCCGATATCCAATCCAACGCGAAACGATTTGTCGACGATTTATTTAATGCATACACCTACCTACCTACCTGTTGTTGAAATGAGTTAATTAAATATTTTATTTTTAATACATTTTTATTTTACAGGTGCTGTATAATTATGGATCGTTATTTAGAAGCCAGTACAATCAATCCATGCAAATTTCAGCAGGCAAGTAATCGAGACGCCATAAACATATTATAATACAATATTTTTTTTAAATAATTTAACAGATTTTCATATTTAAATTTATTTTTGAGTACCAATTAAATTTCATTATTGTTGTTATTATTACTTTTATTATTTTCACACGAATTGTGTACGAGAAAAAAATATTAGGTATCTAACCTTAAATTAGTTAAATTGAACTAAGAATATTGGTTCTATTATTGCGGTATATCTACTTACTTTTACGAGCCCACGTTATATTATTTATCTCAAGAAGGACTTAAGAAATATTACTGTTAAGTATCGTAACACGTAAGACGTAACGTAGGTACTTACGTACATGTAGACTGTA
Organism: Melanaphis sacchari; assembly: GCF_002803265.2. NCBI lineage: Eukaryota > Metazoa > Arthropoda > Insecta > Hemiptera > Aphididae > Melanaphis > Melanaphis sacchari. The sequence continues at coordinate 24,116,770 of NW_020270366.1, read as the reverse complement.
ACCGTGGTTTTAGAAAAATAACGGTTTCTTTCCAATCTTTACTTCACTGTTATTTTCAAGTTAAATTAAATTTCTAGCATGAAATATAATAATAGTACTAATTTAGCGATTCAATGGTTATTAGTTTACATCAAATTATTCACATCAGGTTAATCTATATATTTCGATATTTTTTAAATAAGAAAATTAGATTATTTGCGTTTGCAAAGAGTCGATGTACTTCGTATAGATTTTTTGTGGATAATTACTCTCTGTTTTCTTAAAAACACGGTCTGCAGTAGTCGATAATGTGCTTGACATTATATGGTGTACATAATGGAAGTTCTGCCTTCCTGCCTTGGTCATCTGATAATCGTGAGAGAACATCTTGTGGATTCATACAGTCTCATCATGAATCATATAACAATTAATACAACATTATCGTCGTGTAATATTTTTATTCACAGTTCACTTGATTCTTGTAAGTTTTAGTTTTAAAATAATTTATTATTAACTACGTTTATTATTTTCGTGATTATATTCTTGTCAGAACTAAATTCATATTTACGTGTGTTATTTTATTTCTTCTATAAATACATTCTTTCGGGGTTCATGCAGCACAAATCTTAAATCTAGTTGCATATTACACTTAAAAACACTATATAATTAAAAAAATATACGAATTTGTAAGTTTTTAAATTTGAGTTTTGTTATTTTTCTCTCATATTTTTATTAATGTAATATACGTATATATATTTGTACACTACACAATACGATGGGTACATGTGTTCAATATTATTTATATTCAGAATATTAGAGTGGTTTTTTTTTTAGATCAATAATATCGCAATGATAATATTTTTGAAAAATGTGGGTGACCCCTTTACATACATTTTCGTATCAGAACATTCAGGTCACCGACGGTGATTTAACATCCAATATAGCATAAAAATTAAATAAATAAATAAACAATGTTTGTAACACCCTAAACGTGAACCAAATAATTGCACTGCTAGTGCCGACCGCCAATATATAATAATATGCACATATTATAACCATCGAGTATACAATATAATACTAAATATCATACTCAATGATATACGTACCATATACGTAGGTACTTTAAACTATCGCGGATTATACGTTTTCACTGTAGTAGTCTACTCGACTATTATTGTGCACACCGTATTCGAACACATCACGTGTAGGTGCCGTTTACCCCGCACCACCACCAGCACAAGACTCATATCGTATTATATTATACGATCCGAATAACACTGGAAACGTTGTGCGCGCAGTGTGCCAAAAGTCGTACGATACGGGACGCGATCGCGCGTACTGTACCTATATAACATTCGTATGCGGAACAAAAGTCGAAAACTGAAAAGTATATATACTACGACGGAGTGTGCGTTAATACATCCACACACACACACACACATAATACCTATATTGTGTTATACCGTATATCATGTATGGGTACATAACTAACGGATACGATAACGATCGCGCACCGGATGCGATACTTGGCAACGACACACGCGAGCGCGCGAAAATCTTGACCTGACTTATTGCGTGCGCACGCCATCGTGGACCAAATTCGATATACTCGTCCGTATAATATTAATATAACGCGTGTTATCTGCGTTCGGGCGTGTATATTTTATTATTAGTAATTATAATATATTATACTGTTTGATATTGTTATTATTATTTTAACACGCGCGGACGAAAAACGAGCGAACGATGTTTTTATTTATGTGTGTGTATCGTAACATGTTTATGCGGTACCAATCTACGGATAGACATTATAATATTATTAGGTATATGTACGCATACACACGCATCATACGTATGTCTAATACCTGTATATGCATTATTATATTCACGCAAAACCGGTACTCCGAAAACCTATAATGATATTCCTAGTTTGATGTAATGTAATGTATATAAACTATACAGGTACATATACCGTGTTCTTGGTATCTCGTATACTTACATGGCGAGGTAGCGCTTGATTGCATATAACTTTTTCTAGGACGAGTTTTTTAATTTTTTTTTTTTATTGTTTTGTTTTTGATGAACGTAAAATATATAAAGTGGATTGATGAAACCCAAACAATGTACATAATTTCATTTTATTTATTTTTGAATAATATTATGTATTTATGTACCACCGTCTACCACGTCTACCAGACTTCATTGTTTTAAATACAATTTTGTACTTATTTTATACATTGAGATGATTAAATTCTTTAGGGTCAAACTCTTCCTCTCATCTCCTCCCTCACTACATATAAACTACCTCTTCTAACACTTACATCGTTACAATGAGAAAATAGTGACCTATATTTATTTTTTTTTAGTTATACAATTTTTTATTTTATTTTTTTATTTTTATATTGTAATTTAGTAGGTAGCTAATTTATATATTTGTTTAACACGAACAAAAAAATATTCTTAGAAATACAAAACAATTACTTATCTAAATACTTAAATTTATTTAGGATGTTAAATTTAAAAAAAAAAACCTATCTTTTGTAAGAAAAGACATTGAATCACGAATTGATGAGTATTTCTTTTGAATTTCGAGAAATTTAAAAAATAACTTAGTTTAACGTATAATTACGCTAAATATTTTTTTTCGTGTTCGTCATAGTAACGAATAACAATTTCAGATAACGCTTATAACATAAAAAGCGTCTTATGCATTTCAGATTGATCATCAGTCAAACGATGTATCTTCAAATCAAAAATGATTTATTGAAGACTTGACCTTTCTGATTGTCCTTCTTACCGTGACTTGCTTCTGGAAAAACACCTATAACACTATAATGATATGAAACTTTTATTGATTTAGAGTAGACTGTTTTAACTTTATTATGCCTAGTTTTTCAATTTCAAATTACATGATTTGCTTATGCATGCTATGTTTTTGAATTTTACTAAAAAAAATATTGTCGAGTACTCACTAAATACTCTACTATTCATAATATAAATATTATATGTATAATTTATAGGTACTAAGGTATTTTATTTTGAGAAGTTCGATTGGGTATTACAAAACGTGCATTTAACACTGCATAGCTACCTATAATATTTATTTTTATTTAGGCATACTATTTTTTTTATTGTTATGTACGGGTATTTTATTCAGCAAACTCCTATATCACTCGGCTACAACATAGAATATAGTGTTCTCAAAAGATAAGACGTGTTGTGTGAGCATTTTTGTTTTATATACTCACGGGACCATTCTGCTATTTTCAATATTCTATGCTGTGTATCTTATTTCGCTTAACTAATTCGATTAAACTCGTTGTTCATAAATCAAATGTAATGCTATGTGTCTGTTAATTCCTCATGGAAATGTATTTTATTTACTTCCCTTTAGTTTCTTACCATTTTTCTCTACATAGCATAAGCACCGGTAATAAATAATTTTAAAATGCACAGCACTGATTTTAAAAACCAATAAATAATTGCTGATGTTTGGTTCGAAATTCTATAAAATCACTCTGTAATTCACCAAATTTATAAAATAACCGACATTAAATATTATTCTCTGAAAAAAACTACACTCTTTTACGTTGTTTCATGTTGTTTATAAGATTTTGAATTAATCCGTCACAAATTAATTTTGAAATATCCTCCCACATAATATTTTACTTTTTATAAAAATATATCTCTACCAATATTTTAAACCAATAAATTATTTATGTCTTATTTTTTGTTAATTATCAATAAACATCTTAAATTTGGGCTTACCACATAAAAAACAAATGATTTATTTACTCTAGAATTAGCCTTTTTATTCTTATTAAATCTAAATTTAAAACCTAAAATAAAATCCAAAATAATCCCGCTTAAATATTTATTAGTGCCAAATCGAATTCATAAAAATTTGAGATGTCACTAAAGCGTCAAACATTTATAAAATTTAAACTTTTAAATCCATCATTCTCCAAATTATAATGGGATCATCCTTTTTCACTTTATTTTGACCTAAACTTTAATTTCTTTTCAGAATATATGTCTTTATTTTATAAAAATTTCCCTAGCCCCTTAAGTTCCCACTAAAATCCATTTAAAAAAAAATTTAACTCAGATTATTCCTAAAAATATTTACCGCCACTGGTACAGATATCTTAAATTTTATTTAAAAAAAGGGAATATTCACATTATTTTATAAATAATTGTACTAATAAAAATAAATTCTGTCCCAAAAACTGAAACTGCAGAGTGACTTATTTTATCCGATTACTGTGTTTCTTGAATGTGCTTATATATAGTATTATTTGTTTTGTTTTTCTCAATATACAGAAATATATTCTCAGTGAATAATTAAACTATAAGTAGCCATTTATTTTATTATATTTGATATTTTGTAAATGTTTTTGAGTTCATCTAAATCTACGTTATTTAATAATCGTACTTAGACTTTATTTTCTTCTTTATTTGACTTAGTCGCTTTGAAGTGTTTATTAATTTTTTGTTTGAAAACCGAAAGTTTTCATTCGTATTAGCTTTTATTGCTTAGTGGAGTTCCTGTGTTTGTATAGAACTACTAGGTACATTTTGACTTATTTCTCACCGACATTAAATGAAAGTTTATCTTGATTATTACTTTAATGAAATATTTATAGCATTGTACTATATTATTTAAAATGTCACTGTTTATTCAAAATTTACACACCTCTCGATTGTATGTGAAATTTAGAGTATGTATACAATTATTAGTTAACATCTATTAATGTATACATCATCAAAGAAATTATGAAAGTGTTTTCTTTTCTAAAATTACTTTAGGAGCAAATAATCGTTCTATGTATTAGTCCGTTCTTATATATCTCACCTATTAGGGTACGTTAATTTATATAATTTTACATTGTTACGATAATTATGTGATATTAAAATATATTATTTATCATCTAAGCACTCATTACGGATGTCCGTTGACACGACTTGAACTGACGTTTTTCGATTTATACGGAATATAATTTTGAATTCCAATTTCACCCTTGTCAATTATTATGTCGTAGATTTTGAAGACGGTTTAAATCTCAGCGTATGAAGTTAAATTAAGGAAATTGCGTTCATTTATTACGAAATGATGTGACCGAGATTTGAAACGGTTTGCTTGCGCGGAACACGTGTGTACAACACACGGTAGTGGTCGGGGAAAAGGCATTAAACAAGTTGAGTTTAAAATTGCGTTTTTATCATCGTTGTCAGGGAAACATTCTCGCGTCGAGACGAATCCGTTTTATTTTTACAAACTCACTAAACATCTGTCACGTAGTAGTAGTAGTAGTAGTAGTAGTCAATAGCTGTTTTACGTTATCTGCTTGAAATAATATTTGCTTAATATTTCGTCTTACGTTTTATTATAATATACGCGCCACACATTAGTGCGTTACGCACATGATGTAACGTACCTTTAGATGTTATTATTATTAACCGCGCGCGCACGCCGTTAGGTACGACGTGCTCATAAATATTTATCCGCACAACCCGTTGTTCAAAATAAATAATCTCTGTCGTATCTACCAGTATATAATATTACGCAGCGAGACGCGGACAAAAGTTATGCGTTGTCGCAGCCCGTCGTAAAAAAATAAAAAAAAACGCGGTGCGCGTATACGCGACCGCATTGTTTTTTAGGCCTGCGACGGAATCGTCCCGCTCCACGCCTCCCCC
>NW_020270366.1:23877983-24111081 GCF_002803265.2 Melanaphis sacchari | reverse complement strand
GCGTAGTGCACAGGTAACGCGTGATCGGACGGCCGTTCGCGTCGACGTCATTGCTTTTGTTGCTTCATGCACGCGGCCGCGCGAACGACTTCGGAAACGACGGCGACTCGGCGACGTTGCTTTCGGCTGACACAACTTTCGCCGTCGTTCGCGGTCCCGAAATAGTACGAGCGAGCGCGATCGTCTCCGGCCCGCACGTCGCGTGTAAGTTCTGCAGTGGTACAGCGTGACGTCCGAACGGGGGCGAGGCAGTTGCCCCGGGCCAAGCGCTTGAAATTTTAATCGGGGTAGCGGTTCAAAGACTCTGTTGCAGCAGTAGCTCTGGCCGTCACTGAGTAAAGCGCGCGAGTGAGGGCCGTTCGCGTCGGCCCGACGTTGGGGCGTCAGCTTTTCGTCGTAATTATTGCTCTTCGCCGCGCGCGCTCGACGATTTTTGACAAACACGTCGGTCGTCGCAATGGCCGAAAACACGTTTTCACGCCGGGCACGCGACGTGTGCGCGCCGGGGCGACCTGCGCGGTCGTGGCGTAAAAACGTAGTTGTATTGCGCACAATTATCTACGCCTGTATATTTATACCTACCGGTGGCTTCGATTGCGAAATAACAATAAATCGTCGTCGTCGTGTCGTCGTCGGCCGTATAATAATATAAATCGGTTAGCGGACTGTTCGTTTTGTCGCCCGTTTGTAATGCGTTTAATGATGGCGCGTGTCCTTTGCCACAGCCGCCGCCGCCGCCGTTGTTTACCTCTTCTTCTTCTTCTCGCGGTATAACATTATGATAATATGAATCGATTCATCTCGTTGCAATCGATCGACAATCCTCGTGTATCATGTACGCGGGCATTTCGCACGTCAACGATCTATCGCACGCGACACCGTGCCCATTATTATAATCGTATGATATTGTGTGCACAATACGCCGCCGCAACAGCGTAATGATAGGTACCTCCTAACTATATATATATATATATATATATATAAATAATACAAGTCAACGTTTTATACGCGTGAGCGAACAAGTAGGCAAACAGGTAGGTAGATAGGTAGTTATATTTGTAGGTAGGTAGTTATGCTATAAAGTACCTGTATGTAATATATATGTATAGTGTCTCGTGAGTTTAGTCACCGACTGCGGCGGCGTGCAGTTCCGTTTGCCCTGCAGGGAAGACTTTCAGGTGTGCACATTACGTACATACTAAAATAGGTACTATTGTGTATGCAGAGGCGGTACGATACGCCCGAGCACGAAATAAAGAATTCGCGTACGTTTCGCCCGATTTTCCGGACGCCGTTGAATACGTCTCACGCCGTGACGGGAAGAAACTTTCGTGAGACATTACACTGCAGGAACCGCGGACGACTCGGTCTCGAAATTCAACATTTTACGTATAGTAATTTATTTTCAAACGGTTAAAAGCATTTTTATTGTTACCTATGTTATACGGCCATATAGTATAGTTATTTTTTTTGAACCGTGATATATATATATATATATATACTTACTTGCAGATGCACTTCTTCGAGGTGCATTTATAATTGAGATGTCTGTCGGTACTGATACTGAGATATTAAATGACAAACACTTCTCATTTTGTATTCTATATAATTTTGTTTCGTATTTTGTTTATTAACACCGACAAGTTTTGTGACTATAGAACAAAAGTTGTCAGATTTCAACTATATTCCAAACAAATGCCAACAGTGCATATTATTGCGATTCAGAACGCTGGTTATTGTGTCGTAATACTTGTTAGAGATTGATGATTACTGTTCTCAATTATAATTTACAAGGTATATATTATTGCTTATTGCGCAACGTCGTGTCAAATTTACACGGATAAATAGATTTCTATCATTGCAATGGTTTGGTTGACCGACGAAATATAAATACGTGTGACATAGTTAAGTTCGGTCCAGGGGATTTTGATGAAACTCCAACAAGCGTCCGGAAGCGTAAATGATCTCGTTTGTGAAGTCGAATCGCTGTGTAACTGGTAACTGAAAACTAGCTATATCTATTGTAAACTCGTCTGCCACAATTTTCGAGTCCATTGTAGTTTCAACGAGTAATAATTGATAATGCACTGGCACTTGCGAGGTACATTATATTATAGTATAGTCATGATCTAACTAACTTCAAATTGGGCATTCAAAACTTTTGATTATCTGAGTTTATTGTTAGAATTTAAATTACAGTAATTTAAAAATTAAAATGTTTAAAAACGTTTTATTGACGTCGTGCTGCAACTGTTAAGATGTTTTTAAAGTATCACAATTTCGATTAAAATTCGGTCTGGTTAGTATTTTTTAGTATTTACAGTTTTCACGTTTAATAAAATAGGTTATTCTAGCAAAAATTTGAATAAAACTAAAACTAAAATTATTTAGCCGCATGCCAAAAAATGACATTTATCGTCAATTTTGAGCGATAAAAAAAAAAAAAAAACAATTTTATTTCAAAAAATTAAGCCATTTACAATTTGTGATTATCAAAGATATAAAATATGGAGTAGCGATTCAAATATAATATGCAAGCACTTGAAAACTTACCATATCCTATTAATTACTTTATGGGTTTAGAATCAATAGTGAATACATTTGTACGTTGTCAATTATACATTTATTTCTACAGTAGCTATGTAGATTTAATATAATTATTAAAATGATTGATCAGATGCAGGACAATTTTTTTGTTCGGTATTAATGCATATAATACGAGTAGATTAACATTTTAATTTTGAACATATAAAAAATTGTGATGTACCATATCCACATAATCAATAATATTTTCAGTAGTTGTGTTTAAAAAACAAAAAGTTACTTTGCATCAATCTACATTTTTGCATAGTTTTAATTTTAATATAACATATTAAGCATCTATTATTTGCTAATGATAAATCAATAATATTTAATAGAAACTCGTACTCGTATATTATTACCGTCTTTCAAATGTATAACATGGCAAATTTCAGCAGAATTTATTTTATGCTATTAGCTTTAATATTAGTTAATTTATATCTATTAGAAAACTTTAAGAATACGTTAAACTGGTTATTTTAAGGTTATTATTTAGGGTATCTCATTGGATTGTATAAATATTATTATTTTAAAGTGAACTATGAGTATTTTAAAATGATAATATTTTACATAGCTATAACTTACATTTAAATGATTATTAATACTCATATAACATATTATATTCTTAACTATAAGCTTTATAATAAGTAAATTGAATCTAATATTAAAGTCAGCAACATAAAATAAATTCTGCCGAATGCAAATTTTCTGTTGTTTAGTAAGTTGTTGGTGAGATGCATAAAATATACAAATGGGTACAATGTCCTCTTAATCAGCGATGCTATAATATGTACAGTATTCAACCATAGTAGTTTAACAGGTACATTATTTACTATTGATGTGTGTTATTAAAATACTTTTAAAATGAATATTTAATTTAAGGAAGAAAAAATTAAATTGTGATGCATTTATAAACAAAATTTCAAATTATTTTTAATTAAATATACTATTACAACATTATACTGACATTTTAGTATTATAAAAAATTCAAAATAGAAAAACTAATCAATTAAAAACTTTGGCTTTTGAATGTTAGAGATGAAAGGCTTATTACGGTAGAATACACGAAATACTTTTGAATTAACAATTCTGATAAAAGTTAAGGTTGTGACTATAAGTTTGAAATTAAACAATTTGTGTTTGCTCACTTTGTTGCCAGATAGATACTGTAATAAAAAGCTATCTTCCAAAAGAAACTTATCAAAATATTTGACTGAAGCATCTATAATCTATTATAATACTTAAACAAGTTAAATATTCGAATGAATAATTTGTAATTTATTTATTTTTAACAATTCATGTTTTAAATGTTTAACTATTGCATGCATTATAATATAGTACCCAATATAACAAATACGTAGGTATGAATAAAATTGTATAGTGCTAGAATGTAGAATACGTATCTACGAATATCTACTGGAATATATTATAGCATTAAAATACATTATTCAGCTAGATAATTTTTTTTTTTTTGAATGAATGATAATTCTAGTTTGTAACCTAAAATATTTTTTTCAACACACCTAGGTCATTATTTTTAATATATCATCAGTTGTCGATTAGTTTCCAGACAAGTTTTAGAATAATATCGTATAATATGTTAATATTTATTTAACCATCATTGGTCGAAAAAGTGAAATAATTATGTTATGTTTATAAATGTAAATAAATCTATCAAATTATACTTTGTATAAATACTTAATAAATTTAATAATATTAGGAGAATACATATTTATTTAATCATGTACAAAATTTAACAAAATGTTTCTAGAAAGATGTTAATGATTTATCAAAAACCGTTTTACTTATTTTACAAAAATGTAAAAATATACAGCTATAATTTTTTTTATTATACCTATATTATATTGGCTATATTTTATACCTATCAATCATTTTTGTTTATACAATATACGTAAAATTTACCACTATATATCATATTATTATATCGATGATATTATGTAGCCGATGCAACGAGTATCGGCCAAGTAAATTAGACTGCGTGAGAGATATCCGGTTTGCTCTGCATTTCCGGCGAGGTCAACAGGCCAACATAGTGCGGCGGCAGACATCTATTTAGTATATTATAGTGTATCGTGTAACATAGAGAACGATGCAGATAATATGTCGAAACATAAATATTTACGACTACGCGGTTCTACGGTAAATGATACATAGGCATACTCTCTTGGCCTACAAATATCTGTAGCTTTCGGAAACCATCAACGATTGCAATCGTGGTCTTAGAATTATTAACAAATAACAACATGAATAATAATAACATAGTATACGAATATATATTATACCTACGGTTCAACAAATAACAATGAAGCGCGTTTTTGTGATGAACTAATTATTATACTCTCCTATTATTCCCTAACTATAATATTATTTTAATACACGTTCGATCGAATTGTTTGTGTTCCAAATTGTATGATTAGTTTATCATTATAATATGTTTACACACATGTGTGAGTACGTGTGTATAACACTATACAGCCGCGGTAGGTACGAATCCAGAGAATGGGTTGTGTGTGGGTGCGACAAATGCGACATGTGTCGGTAATCCTCGAATTATAATTACGTTATTCATGCTTTAAAAAATCTATTGACTACATTATTGATGTATCGATAAATGTTGGTAAAATCAATGAATGCGTATAACGTATGAACGAGTAATTTATATTATAAATGACAGTTGATTTGTAAATCTGTAAATCGTCATAGAATATTAGTTTTCTTATAACCGTATATTATTCTGGTATCTCTTCACAAGCTGTGTCGTTTTGAGGCTTACTCATTATTGTTATCTAAAATACAATTTTTGTGCAGACTTAAATGAGCATAGTTCAATTCTTTAAAAGAAATAATGTGTTTTTGTTGGCGATCGAATAACTTATATGGCGAGCGGGACATTTCTTGTACTTATGAAGTCAACTTATTGTTAAGTAACTATACCTATAGTGTTATAAGAAGTATGTATATTAAACCTAAGAATAATAATTTACAATATTGTATAATTTTTATGATTCGACTAACATTTGAAAAATATGTGTTACGTTGTTTAACTCAAAAATTGAAATGAATATAAAACAATTTTTATTTTGTAATCTTTATACCTATACATACAATTTATATATTGAATTATATCATATCTACACGTAATAAAGCTTTCTCGTCAAGTTATATATCAGCCTTTCGATCAATATGCCACATATTTTAAGACTGAGATATTGTTACAGGTGGAAACTTTAGCTTTAAATGAAACTACTAGTATATAATATATTTGTTGAAAAACTCAACATTTTTTATTAGAATAATACTTTACGTCTTTGCACTCTGATTAATGATTATCATGTATTTTGATAACAATTTTACGTACTTTATAAAAACATTTTTGTGTTTAAGATCTTTTGATTTTATATAAATTTAAAATACATAATGTTAATCTTAATACCTACTTCTATATACCTACCTACATAGAACTGCAAAACAAAAATCACTTTATTATTTAATTTTTGTGTTTTATCTAATAATCTTCATTGTATTTAACTTATCGTTATAATATTGTATCGTTTAAATATTTTATTTTACTATCATTTTTCTACCAAATGTAAATATATTTTATTTTATTTGGAACACGTCATGTATATTTTGATGAGCAGGTGCTTATTTTATGCAATAAAACACGAACAGTGGCGTATTATATTATTCTTCTGAGTTATTTGTCCCATTCGATCGATGTGCATTTGAACCGCTTCATTGGACATTTAAAACTAGACAGGCCTCCTTGTCAATATAAGTATTCTTTAAAAAAAAAATATATATATGTATATTTATAACAATAACAAAATAAATAATAAAATTGTTACATTTGAAAAACAACCTTTTGTATTGTATACGCAGCTAACAATATTATGCTTACGGTTTGTGCTCTTATAGTGTTCAGATTGAATTTCATCTGGTAAATACTACGGAAAATATAGGTTAAATATATGATCGGATACTTAAGCTATTTTATATAATGTTAGCTCTTTAATTGCTTAAAAGTGTACCTTATGATATGGTTTATAAGTTCAATGCATTTATATTATACCAACTACTCAACGATTTCTCATTATTAATAAACAAACACCATTTCTTTTTCTTTCGTAGTAGGTATATATTTTTTATTATTCAAAATAACATGAAATACCATCCAGAACCAAGTATGAGATTTGTTGAGTTAGTCCCGTTATGTATAAATTATACAACAACATTAGAGTATTAGATGTATGTTAATCTATAATTTAGTAATTGTTTAAATTATGACTCATAATATTGTATTTGTTCACACACACACATATATATATATTTATTTGTTATATACCAAATCAAATGGCTTCCATTAAAAACCCGCGTGGCGTTAATAAACATAAATAAAATAGGACCTACCATAGTCTTAGTAACATTATCGTATTTTTTTAAACATTTTTTTTACTGATGGAATAAATATAATAGTGAACATTTTTGTTTGGTTGAGATTTTCAAGTAGAATAAGAAAAGATTTTGAATTTTAAAATATTTCCTTACTGAATGGCATAGGTTAGGTTAGATTAGGTTATGTAAGATTTTTCATTATAAAATTTGTCATAGTATAGGTAGTATACAATTTTAACATATCTAGTGGTTAATCACAACGAGTTTTCCTATTTATACAATTATGTCATATAAATTACAATATTTTTTAAAAACTTAGATTTTGTATAGATATTAGATAGATACGTAATAAATGTGATACGAAATAATATTATAAAGTTAACTATATTTTCTTAAATTTCCTTTTGTTTAAAACTTTAAGATTGTCTTATAAAAAAGTCTCGACGTACAGTATTTTATTGGCATCATCTAACGCAGAAATTTTTTTTTAAATAAATTATTAAATTTACTAAACTAGTCATTTATGTTGCTTGTTATAAACATATTTAAATTAATGTTTAAGAAAAGTTGATTAATATTAAATACTATACATCTTAATTACTGGGATTTCAAATAAAATTTAATTTAATTAAATTTATTAAAATAATATATGTATATTAAATTATAAAACTTATACATTAATCTTAAATCTTAAAAAAATAATGTATACATTTTATACGTGTATTTTATATTAATAACATCATTAAAATATTTTTATATATCGGATAAGAAATTTAGTTTTTGCTTTACTTATTGAACTTGTTATTACTTAGTTATATAATATTAGATTTTGCTGTAATAATTTAGTGTAACTTATATTTATTACATTAAATATTATTAATATAATTTAGTACATATAAAATAATAATATGTTATGGTTCAATCTTTATATTTGTATTTCTTATATGGTCATTTGTAAAGTGCATCATTACTGAATATTGTGTATACTCAGGTTGGTCAAGACGAAGAGCTCTGGTTATAAAAAAATTTCTAAGAACCACATCGTAACGGTAACAGACAGAATATTATATTTACGTAGGGTGTAGTTGTAAAGAGTTAATGGAGGGGTAGGCAAGAATGTCTTGCAATTTTTACAATATGGCGGACTAAACTTGGCCACTTCGGAGGGGGACGAGTTGTTATTGCCCAACAGCCACACTACATAATATTGGACACACGCGTATGCACATGAAATACAACGAAAGCTAACGCTAGGACTCTACAACAGCACACTATATAGTGTGTACTGTAAGGGGCTTCTACACGTGCAAAGCATGATTAAGGATAGGGTTAGGGGAACAAAAATGCAGACATCTTTTTTTTTACTCTGTTCAATACCTCGTCATAAATATGTATTCTGTATGGTAAAATGTATTATACAAAAACTAAAAATTAATATTAGTCATATATTCACCTATACACAAGTTTTTTTGGTTGTATATTTACGCACAAACAAATGATAATGAATTAAATTGTTTATTTAAATTTTTTATTTTAAACAAACCGGTTTTGTTTTTAGGAGCCCGTCAAAGTATTTTTTTTAAGTACCTACAGCATATATATATAATGACGGTAGGAAGTAGTGCCAAACCCAAATTTAATTAGGAAGAGATTTTAAGTTAAAAAATTGAATGTGTTGTACTATTAATCTATATCCAGCCAATTAAATCTATATCATATCCTATAGTATAATAAAAATAATTTAATACATATTAAATCTGGCAGTTAATCAGTAAAAGACCTTACTCCCCGATGACGTTAATTCATTAATCACTGACCGGTCAGAATGTTATTTTTAAATCTTTCTTTTAAATGTGATCGTAATTTGTTTATTATAAATGACTTAATTTAATTATATATAATAATAACTATGATAAAAACAGTAATATTGAAATATAATAAATGGAAATAATCTTGATTTATGAGTAGTTCATAGTAAATTTTAATAAAAACAATATATATACTAATATTTATATTATTAATTTAATTTTGGAAAATAGACTAGTTTTTTTTTACTTATACTTAATATCTATATTATGAATAAATATATGATAACATAAATCAGCGTTATCATTTGCATATGTTAATAAACAGCTTTGTCTTGTCTATCTAGTATATTGTATGTAGGTATAATATAAACGAATTAAAATTGATCCGCGAAAAAATCGTTGAAGTATGTAGTACTTATGTTATAAGTCAATTGGAATTTAAATTTCTACACAGAGTTATTGGTCAGTGATTTTTACCTCTCGAGTACATCTTTATAATAGTTTATAATAAATAACCGTCTATCTTTGAAGTTTGAATTGTTGAACATTTAAGTGTTTATAATAATTGTCTGTTTGTTGAAAAAGATCGGTTGGTTGAACGCAAATAATTATTCACTAGTGATTTTTGGATTTATTTTGTATACATGCCTTTTTATTTTTCGGATTTTCTCTTCATTTCTACGCATCCATATTAATCAGCTGTTATTTTGTATACACACTTTTTTATTTTTCTGATTTTCTCTTCATTTCTATACATACATATGTTAATCAGCTGTGTATGTGTATATGTTGTGTGGTGTGCGTGTAAAAAAAATGAATTGTTATTATTAATGAATTTAATATATTGTCTTTAGTTTTTTTTTTTTAAAGAGTACATAAAACAGGTTTTATTTATTCGTTCCTTTTTTTGTATTGTTCGTTTAACAGTTTATTAACCCCTATATATATACGTATATTATGTATTATTTATATTGCATACATAACTATATAATCATTTGTAATATATAATTAAGTGTCTGAATTAACTATACCTAACTTTTTTCTTTATTTATTGGTAAATAAAAAAAAAATATATTATAATTCCTTCCGCAAAAATTGTTAATTGTAATATTTAAAACATTTATTTTCAATATAAAAGAAAAGTTAAATATTTTTAAATAGAGTCGTTTACTAAGTAATTAAATAAAAACTCTTTTATTTCATAAATAACCGCATGCTAAAGTTCTTTATAGTAGTTTAGGGTCAAAAGTCCTAAATATCTTAAATCTCAATCCAAAGTTAAATATACGTTTACTAAATTATATCATAGTAGGTAGGTTTAAAAGTTAATATTTCTTTTAAAAATGTTCTTTCATTTACTGTAATATATTTTAAGTACAAGTATGGTGGTCAGATTGTTAACTAATTACTGAAACTTCAAACAAAATGTATAAAAACTTATTAAAGTTTAAAATTAAATTAAATTTTTAATGTGTGTAACGGAGACGTTTTATAAAAGTTCAATATAATAAATTTGACAAAGCTAAAAATGTAATAACGTTTCTTAATTTATAATAAACATTGCGGTATTCATAAATGATTCTAGTTTTTTTATATATATTTATAGTTTTGGTTTCTTATTAAATTTTTTTTTAAATTAGTGTTTTTATATTTCATAATATAAAATCTGATATAATATAAATATACATTTAATATATATTTAATTATTGTATTGATTCTTTATAAAAAATATTTACATGTTTTATTTGAGATTTGTTTTTTTATGTTATCTTTTATATAATATTATATTCGATGTATGTTTTAAAAAACAAAATCACATAATTAAAAAAAAAAAAAAAAAATGTAGGTAAGTAAAAATATTTTTGGAAAAAAGTTCTGATGTGTTCCAACAAACATTAATAAAGTCACCCGATTCCAACGAAAAAAAACAATGTACGACCATTACGAAACATGTTTTTACAGTTTGATTTAGCTACTGTAATTTCGGTCTCACCAGCTATAGATAATTTGTACTACACGTCGCAATAACAAATAGGTTACCATATTTCTCATTATATAGTATACGCATAGTTTTAACTTTGCTTCCACGATGAAAATAAAATAAATGAAACAAAAATAAACGTAACACAGGCGAGAAAGTCATGATTAATGTATTTTAGCGCCTTAAGTGGCGATAAAACAACGACAAACGCGTACGATGGATCTTACTACGTGAGTCATTAATAATTATCCAGCTATATTGTGTGATTATAGCGTCAAAAGTAAATTATGGAAATATTATAAAATGTTAATACCATAATGTGTTTCTAGGTTCATGAAAATTTTTTCATATAAAAAACCACGGGTGCTTGCCGTTATTGCAGGTCATATTAAATTTAGTTCGATACAACGCATAGATAAAATATGTCAAAAGAAGTTTGATGATTATTTATTGCAATTAAAACTAAGAATGTTGTATAAAACAGAGAATTTTGGCTCGAGGAATAAACACAACTTTTTTTATATATATATATTTGATTAATGTTTATTTTATTTGCGGTCGGCTATGAAACGACGAAGATGGATACATTTGTCGGTAAATAAATAGCAGACAAATAATTATAAACGATTATAATATTTTACTGATTTATCATGTTTAATAGGTTATGTTTCAAGTCATCGGTGGTAGTGTGGTACCCGATTGATGGTCTGTAATTATATAAGTATTGTGTGGTAGGCTAAAAAAAGATTGAGAATCTCTAGTGCGGGAAGCTTAATAGAGTTGATAAAGTGTAGTTATACATTATGCATTTCTGCAGTGATTTGCATGTTCGATATTAATATTAAGACTGTGATTGTTACGATAAAGAATTTACGACATTGTCAGAAAAATAATTATAGAAAAATTGTTTCTTTGTAATTTAAAAGGTTTTATTATTTTTTCTTGACATTTTAGATCGAAACCGGTTGGATACATAGCTTATATCGTCAAATCATATCACGCGATAATTTATATTATTCTAGACTTGGATGTAGGATAACTTTTATTGAAAGATATTTAGACATACGTCTTGTTTCGTTTATAATCTAAGGTTTAAAAACAATTAATTAGCCAAGTCTACGGTACGCATTAAATCAAATGGTATATACCTACTTACTGATCAACTGTTCAGACAGTCTTAGTGTATTAATTATATTTATATATGTTTTAACGACTTCTACAATGGTAGAGCATGTACTGACGTATATTTTTAAGCGCATTAAAAATGAACACCTGTTTCCGACAACGTGTGCTCACCGCGCCAAATACTATTTTCAAAGCATTATAATATTTTATATTGTATAGTGCTAATAGAGGAAGAAAGAGAAGAGTTCTAATTACATTAACCGGACGTGTCTGAGTTTAATTGTTCTATCAACGGGCACATCGACCACGGTTAAATAATAATATTTACACGCATTATACTCGTATTATATTAATTATATGTGTATTATACTCGCATATATTACACGTGTAAAATGAACGAATTATTAGCGTACATTTGCATATATTAAATAAGAATACATAAAAAAATGGACGTTAAAATAATAATAACGAAACGATGTGTGTTTCTAACGGGAGATTCTTACATCATTTTTCACGTGGATTGTGGAAACTATACACTCTGTAGGTTGACGCGCGAGGTAACGTTAAATGTATATATGTAAAACGTTAATACTCGGGTTTCGGTGTTACTTTATAGTTTATGATCAGTGCCAAATAGAAAATATTTTGGGATTTTTTTATTTTTATTATTGTTATTATTTAAAAACTTTATACGCTGCGTACGTAAACATATAAGTCACGAGGATTTAACGGTGTCGGGACACTGCATATAAATTGTACGAAATGAAACAAGAATCTCTATACGCACCCCTCGCGTTATTTATACTTTTATACTGTACATCTATATATTATGAATTTATTATGAAGCCACTGCTACCTGCTGACAATCGACATAAACAATAAAACATCACGATAATAATAATGTTATATTTTTATGATTTTTATTTTTTCGAAAACTGTCCGTGACATCTTCGACCATTAGGGATTGGACGTAACGTTCAATGTTGTATACTTATATTTAAAGTAAAATTTCGGAGTAAGAAAAGTTAATGATTGTCTTAAAAGTGTTCGCATGGTATTATTTAACTATATTACTCGTATGTATTTGTTGAAAAAGGTTTTGTTATTAATAAAAAATCCAATATTTTTTGTTTGATGTTGTTTGGGTCTGGCTATTGAGATGGTTGGACATTCTCAATTCTCACATCTACTTAGTCTCGTACGATAGGTATCCTCGCTGAGAATGTATATATATATATAAAGGTGGTGGTAAATTTTCTCGATTTTATTATAAACTCTTTAGGTTAAACATTATGTTTACTTGATGGAAATATGTAAACTTTCAGGCGTTGTTTAACTTTTTTTTTTCAACTTCTATGTTCTTGTAATTATAAATATTAAATTAAAATGAATATTTATTGTAACTAATATATTTTTTAACTTTACTAGAATTTATTTCTATTTATAAATAGGTATATCTCACAGCTATGAACATTTGATTTTTATTATTTATTTTAATTTTTATACTCGACCTGCTTAAAATGTGTGCGTTCATATAACGCATTATAAACGTGAAGTTATAATATACAAGCATAGTTATTATATAGATTTGGGAAAGTTTACATATTTTCTTCGGGTAGTACTGAATTGTACTTTGAAGGGTTTACAATCCGGAAAGTTTACAGATAATTAAAATCATTGTAGTCTACAATCACCTTGTATACATATTAATTATTAATGAGGTACTGCACCTAATATATTTAAGGATAAGGTTCTTCTGTTTGCATTGAATATTTAGGTCGACAAGCGCTGTATGTGCATGTGACCTAGTGTAAGTTGATCAATGAAAGTCTCTCGCTTTCTTGTCATGTTCACTAAAAAAAACGATATATAAGTGTTTTAGATTTTATTGAGTTTACAATAATATTATTTTGTAAATGTGTAATATATTACGTTTAATATTATGCACATTGCTCGTGTACTCGTGTATGTGGCCCGAAACATGTATGTTATTATAATATACTCATCAAACAGCCAAACGTGATCCGTGACGAAATTACTGTGCACGGAAGCAACCGGATGAACGAGCATGTGCCGGAGGAACTGATAATAATATTTACAAGACTAGTTAAAATCTACGGTTTCATATAGTAGAACTAGACTAATGGTTACATAATTTTCAAGTTTGCTAGTAGTTTGAGTTTACCTAAAGTAAAATCTTACGTTTTTTAAATCTAGTTTCAGAAAATTACTTCGCTATTACCTTGGAATTTTGAGTACCAGTTAACTTATATTTTTGTTTTTAAAATTAATACAATTAAAAAAAAAAAAAACACGAAATAAAACTAATATTTTCAAAAATTAAAAACATTATCTATATTATAAATAATAAGTAAACAAATTTATATATGTTCTACATTGTTCACATAATTTTTGAGATTCGAATAGTTATTATAACTTCGTTTCAAACTCATATAGATTGTCATTTTGGTTCAAGTGAATGTGGTATTTTTTTAGTTATATATATAGGGTTGCCAATGGTTACAGAAATAAAAGAACTTTTACGTATAATTCTGTATTTATATAAAAATTAATGTATGTTTTAGTTCATAATATAGGTACTCAAAACCTACTCGACCAATTTTTTCGAAAACTTCATAGATTATTTTTAGAGATATCAGAAAAGTTTAGAAAGTAAGTAGTATAAACCACGTTCGAAAAGATGCCAAGTGCTATAAAGTGTCACAGGCAGATTGTGCATCTTCGATGTTAATCTCGCCGTGATTTAAGTAAGGTACGCTAAATCTAAGACACACCAAATGCCATATTTTTATCTATACTTCTTTTTCAAGAAAAATTCAATTTATAAAGTTAATGGTACCTACAATTAATCTAGTGGTTTAAAACTTGAAATCCTCCAATGAAACATTTCTTTATTCTCTGAATCATGATTTTTTTTTTTACCATACACAATTTTCGTATTCACGTTGTTTGATTTATAAATCAAATATAAAAAAATAAAAAATAAAATAAATAAATAACATATTCAACTCAGTTTATTTATTATGTTGTTACATGAAATACATGGTGTTAATACATTTTATCATTAGTTTGACTGAAAGCACGTAATGTTTCATGAAAAGATTTTGGTTGTTTAATTTACATTTTGAACAAAAAATTGTGTGTCGAACTATAATACAGTGTATTCAGCTTCTTTGTTTTGTATAAGTATTAATTTTAAGTATCCTCTACTTGTTGTAAGTAGATGTTTAGAGAGGTTTTCAGATATGCTCTTGTAATGACATCAAAGATGAATAAAGTTACAAACTTGAATAAAAACATTTCATTATTTAGAAACATTACACTATTACAAAAATTAGTCAAACAACCCACTTTAAACCATATATACAGTAAATTAATAGAATATTTAGTACGTTCTGTTAAATTATGAAAAAAACAAATCTATGTTTTAAAAGTACCTACCAAAAGTACCTATATTCTAACTTTTTTTTTTATCTATACATATCAAATATAGATTAATAT
Source organism: Melanaphis sacchari (assembly GCF_002803265.2). Taxonomy (NCBI): domain Eukaryota; kingdom Metazoa; phylum Arthropoda; class Insecta; order Hemiptera; family Aphididae; genus Melanaphis; species Melanaphis sacchari. Next base: position 24,095,649 of record NW_020270366.1, on the reverse strand, counting down.
TGGTAATATGAATTATAGATTTTTAATTTAGCTGTTAAATTAACAGTTCTCTGATATTGTTAGTGTTAAACTATGATCTTATAAGATAAGTTGCCATTAAAATAAATAGTACTTATTTTGAACTGAAAATTATCGTTTGCAAATATTTACAGTGTAAGTTCTATACTGTATGGGCTTTATCTTAAATAAAAAATAAATATACCATATTATTATAATGTGCAGTACTCACTATACTTATATATAATCACGCTTTGAAGATTTATATTACATTGGGACCTAGATATACGTAATCTAGATGTTATAAAATGTAACTGTACTTTATCTGAACACATCAGAATTCATAATATAGTATATAGTACCTACCTACTAAAACAATGTATTTTTTATTCCACATTTTAAAATAGTGTAAACACTTAAAATGATAAAATACCTTGTTTGGCCACTAGTCACTACTAAATTAACTCTTTTAATGTGATTTAAATACGTTGACAACTATGTTTTAAATATATTGGGCTGTCGTAATCATGGATTTTTTTTTTAATGTATAGTAACTGGTAGAGCTCGTGCGTAACACTATAAAACGTAGGCAGGTACATAATATATATTTATGCTATTATAGTAATTAAAACTGAAACCCATCAATAGTTCCGTAATAATTGTAAATTAGTCTGTGGCAACAATGGTAGGTACACCATCTTGGATAGATATCGCTAAGTGGTTTAATACGTATAGGCGCCTACAAAACGAAAAAGTGACCATAAATTAAGTGCAACACCTTAATTAATGAACAAATATAGTCTGACTGAATGAAAACATTTAAGAACGTTCGGCACCTCAATCAGCCGAACGACTATTCACAAAAAAATATAAAATAAAATGTCACGACTCACGACGTATAGATGATTATTTTTAATCCTTTCAATATGACGAGTATACATTTTTTTTCTCAACATTTTGTAGTTGTATTATTTTTAATAATAGGTCGGAACTAATGATATACATAATGTTATGAAATTCTTAGTAGGCGTTTTTAATATTAAAAATTATTAATTATAATATTATTATAATAATATCTTCAAATCATATTTGATTACAATCATGAACCTATTTATCATATGGTATAATATATATTGTGATATTCCAGTCGGTTGCTCGCAATATAAATAAAAACAAGATAGATTGGTACTTATAAGTTATGGAGTTGTGTGTTGATGATAAGTTATTGTTAATTTTCGAACAAACTTAAATAACTTAAACATACATTATTAATAACATATTAAAAAGTGTATTTATTTTTTATAAAATGCACGTAATAAATACTACTTATTTAATGGCTACAATATTCTAAAAAATAAAAAAATATATATGCAATATGTATATTGATATTTATTTACCAACGTTAAGAACATTATTGTATATTTATAATACATCATTAGTTATTCCACGTATATTATTTGTTTGTACAATCGAGGCTTGAGCTTAAACTTCTAGATTTTTTTCATGGAAATATTACAATTGTAAAATTTGTATTGTCGAGTAGTTTTATTTTGCTTGTAAAAAGTGTATATACCGTACACCACTTCATGTAGAATATTTTAAGAAATATTATCTATATTATACATCGTATAATTTAACCTTTTATTATTATAAATTTATAAATTATAATAGTTTATAAAATGCTTAAAAGTTCATCTTACTTTTTTTTTTATATCTAACCGTATTGTGCAGTTATGTGCAGAGAAAATAAAGTTTAAGAAATATAACTTTCAATAGATCTGACGTTTTTAATTGACGGTAGTAAAAATAATAATTATAATTATTGGCGATTGCTCGTGCGAATGGTCTTTTGACGGGTAGATTGACAATTGCAGACATTTTTTTTACAGGAATGCCGTGCGTGTAAGCGGCGTGGTTAGCCTCCGTCGTCACAATGACGGAATACAAAATACCCGTTGAACCAGACAGATATGGCATCGGGCGTGTACGAGAAGGACATAAATCCGGGATTATGTGTGTGAATTATTTTGGAGAACTAGCGAGTTAAAAAAAAAAAAAAAATACAACATCTTGTTACAAGATAAGAAGTGTTGTCCATTATTAAATAGTCTTTAAAATACTGCCGGGTTAAGGCTTGACATAATGAATACTTAATGTTTGTGCGCAGTTTAATGGACTTTATGTTGTGGTTAACGATTTATTGGAGGTGAAATATTTCGGGATGCTTCTATTGTATAATATACTATATAAGTATAATGATATACAGAATAGTGGGCACTAAAATTATATTTGAAAACAGCGTAACCTAAATCTAATATAGATTTTAACGCATAGTATATAAAATTAAATATAGTAGGCATCATTATGCATTACTCATTACTGATTGTCCAACTGTTTACTATTTAAATATCTGAATTGTTAGCGAATAAAATCCTATTTAAATAATGGTTGTAAAAACTGACAGAAATCGAATAAAAAAAATAAAAAATATTAACTAAATCATTTTAAACGAACAGTCACGAAAGAGCATTGTGCCCGAGACCTCGACATTTTATTTTATTTTTTTTTTTTTTTTGATCATAAAATTTAACCTCGAAGCACATATTATCAACACAGTATTGCTAGCTACCGGTATAATAGAAAAATAATTATAATTTCGACATGTCCAGTAATTGAAAATAGTAGAGTGAATTAGTCAAAATGAGTGATGAAAAACACGACTGCCTACGATGGCACTATTATACGGAGCTGCGCTAAATTTCCCGTTGTGCATTCTGATGTATTTGTCTACCGTGAATGTTCAACTATCATAATAGTAAACATAATTACCATATGTGCTCGTAAACACATTGTTCGTATGGACGATGAATTAAAGTGCGCTATATACACTTCTACTAGGTACTATAAAACAATTGAAAAGTGAAATTTGATGAGGGTAAAAGTGTAACTAGGGTATTTTCTTTTTTCACAAAATAGATGTATATTATTATGAAGTACGGAAAACGGGGAAGGTTGAATGACATCGTGTTGCTTTGATCTCAGTAAGTAGTTCAAACATTGTCCTATAGAAATTGTACTCATTGTAGACATAATAAAAATAAGAAATATACCTATATAGGTTGTTTAGTTTTGTTTTTTACTTTGAACAAAGATTAGCGAATGTGATGCAGCTACCAATAAAACGGAATTAACTTGATGTTCATTTCATTAGCTTATTAGATTTTTCCGTACATATTACCTGTTCATACTATTTAGTGTATACTGTATACGTATCAGTGTGTGACTTGCAAATAAAATACAAAAATGATTGCACTTTTCTCACAGTTAAGCACATAATAGTTGACTGCTCAAAATATATCTTAATACATATGGATATGAACTTGCTTATCACCATAGCAAAAGCAAAAACTAAAACCTGATTTTAGTAGGATTAAGCCACAAAAACAATACAACTTTTGTATGAAATTAAAATTAAAATTAAAATATAATAACAATCTAAATAATCATCAAATTCTTATAATTATAAATAAAAATATAATTTTTATGGATTCGATATATTGTTATGATTTAACTAAAACTACTATATAAACTAAATTTCGTATAAAAGTATATGCCTTAAAATATTTATATGATATGTATTATATAGATACTATTTCGCTACATAATTTCTTTCAACAGATTTTGTTTGTAGCAATAAAAAGTAAAAATAAATAATAAAATATTAACATCGTTGCCCTTGCAGAGATGAACAATTCACTATTGATTTTTTAAAAACGAATAAATTAGTTCGAATTTATCAATAACCCACATAGATACATATAATATATATATATATTTATTTAAACATAGATTCTAGACAGTAAACAATACATAAAATAACTGTAATGGAAATAGTTGATAAGGATTATTTTACAATAAGCATTTCAAGCAAACGTTCGAATGGTTAAATAAATATTTTTTTCACCCTTCAAACATTGAAAGTTATTCGGTTGATTTAAATTTCTGGACGGCGTGTTAACTGTTCGATTGTACATCGTTGTAATATTGTTTATATGCGTACATCGTATAAGGCTCTGAGGTCCTTCAAGTTGTACATCAGGTATATTATGTCAATAACCATCAGAACCAACAATTCACTGTTTATCGAACCCCACTCTATATGCGTATTACGTATTGTAATATAAACATTTGCATATATAGTTGTTTAGCGGTTAACTGAAGTGTTTTACGACTATAGGGTGGAAAACACATGAAAAAGAAAATGCATCATAGTCCATCCGTTTATAGCCAGCCGATAGATATACGAAGATTTCGGGACGAACACTTTTCTCTCATTCTTTTGTAAACGCTGTCTATAATGTACACTCCCACACACCTAAACGTCTATGTGTATAAGCATGCTCGAGCCATTGATTGCGTAGGTAGATAAACTCGATCGAAGGGATATAAATTCGGCTTCGATTTAAGGGTGTGTAAAACGAAAGTGAAACCGACCGGCTGTGTTCATTTCCAAAGTGCTTGGCATATGCCAATATTCTGCTGCCGTTGTGTAGGTGTGTTTGGAGGTAATTTATTATTGGCCCCTCTTATACGCATAATATATGTAGGACGTAGGTATATTGTAAATACGAACAGACATCCAAATTGAAAATGCCAACCAGAAAAAAAAATTCAACTGCTACTGCTACGTTTTAAGTGAATATTCCATTATGCGTATAGGTACCTATACCTTTTTTTTTTTAACATAATTCTTTACTTAGCAATCCGCTACAAACAAATGAACAATAGGCTTAATTAATAACATATACACATACATATTAAATAGTTATTGTAATGACGGAGTGAAGAAGATTTCCCATTGGAGATACTTCGTTAGGGGAAAAAAAGTTAAAAGTTAGACTTAGTCACTTTTTTTTTATGATTTATTTTAGTAGGTCATAACACCACTGTCTTTTTAACTTCTTTTGAGGATTGCCTGGAATGGTTATGGATGAGAGTTGATTTATGAGAGGGTTTGGGTGTTAGGTTAATCGGATATTGAAACGCTTATAATATAGTTTAGCTAGTTCAGTGACAGTTGGCATTTTAAAGTTATGATGGAGGGATTTGTTAGAAACATAGAATGGAGTTTTTGAAACGATACAAAAAATGTTTGTTTGGAATCTTTAAATACGGTTAATGTTAGTTATTTTTGCTACACCATAGAACTGGATACCATTAGTTCAGATTGGTTTTATAAGAAGTTTATAGATTAGTATTTTATTGGGTAATTTTATTTTTTTGGATGTTAATAAGGGTCATACGAGATGAATCTAACCTGACGTTTTAGTTTGTAGAGTAGGCCTGAGTGCCAGACTCTATCAAAAGCTTGGGAGACATCAAGGAAGGTTCCAGAACAGTAGAGTTTCTCCTGTAATGCAAAAGAGATTTTTTCGACTAATCTATGTATTTGATGTGTAGTAGAATGACTATTGCGAAAATCGAATTGAGAGTTGGGTAGTATATTTGCATCAGTAACTCGGTACATATACCTACGTCCTACATATTATTATATCATCATAGAGTAGTTGATTTAAACTTTTATTTAATTAATTTAATTTGAATGGCTTATATAATGCATTATTAGTTAAATACTATGTATGTAAATCAATTTGTTTCTACATATAATTTATGTTTTAACTTTTGACATAACATTTAAATGACGATACATCAATAATTAAATGTTATATTAAAATTATCCGTTACATTATAACTACACTTATTATTTTAGTGTAAGCTGCAATTATATGAATATATTATACATGATTAAAATTAGTAGGTAGTATAAATTTACTAATAGTTAAATAATATTGCTACAAGGAATAAATAAAATAAATTAACATTAAAGATTTACGCAGTTTTGTTGTTTTTGGTCAATATTTTAATTTACATACAATTATCGACAGTTTCTATCTGATAATTGTTTTGAATCTATAAACGACCTGTATCTAATGTGTATTATAAAATGTTAAAGTTGTGAGCACGTTTTAAAAATAAATTAGCATTAAGGAGTAAGGACAACCCCATCACGCGATATCAATTGTAAGTATCATACATTGTTTAATCATAATATAATATAGTCAACAGTGCATAACTGCCTATGACGTCGCAGTAAGTTAGGTAAGTATAAGTATTCACAATAAAGGTTATACCGGATAAGTACAATACAACGTTTTTACTTTTATTGATTGTTCCTCAAGGCTTTTGGTGCAGGAGAGTCGAAGAGGTTCGTTGTTTCGTAAACGTGTATTGCGTATTCGGTATATACTATGTTGAACGTGACTAAAAAATAAAAAAAAAATATAAAAAGTCGCCCTACAAGTCGTATAAACTGAGATTACTTTTTGCTGCTAAAGCAATTAAAACTTACAGAAAATCAATTAAGTTTTGTTTACATAAAACACTCAGAACGCCTTCGATTAGTGTACAACGTCGTTCCGAAGAAAAAAATTACTAGATCAATAGTGTTATAAACATCTAAGGAAAATAACAATTTAAAATACACGCACCGTTTTGAAGGTTTAAAGGACACAGTACTTATTTGTGATTTAGTGTCTCATCATATTTTTTTAGCTCAAAACTTTCTGTTTATCAGCGCAAAAGGTTTTTTTTAACATTGTTATACATACTTATTTTTATACATGTATATACAACGGTGGAAAAGCATTTGGCGAGTAAAATATAAAAACAAATCATTTGACAGGTATGTTATTTTTCTTATAAAGTCCCAATTGTGTGGAAAAAATGAATGTTATTAACTTATCAGTTTGTAGATTTTTTTAAAAAGCTTTCCAATATGTTTTTTTGTTTTCCATACAAAACTTTTTTGATATATTTAATAATCAGTTCAAATAAAAAATATTAATAATAACGTTAAACTGCATGTCTTATAATTTGCGTGTATCTAATTATTTACGATAATTTTATTATTTTTTATAGTTTAATAGTTTTAAAGCTAAGATTATCCATAAATTGTTATTTATAACATACTCCTTTTAATTTTAATAGGACTTTGGTTTATGTTGAAAAATATATTTTTTGAATAATAACCCTCAATTACTTGTTTCTATTAGTGGCGATAATATTTCCCGCTATATGACATAGGTAAGCGACAAAGGCGCAAAATGACATATCATTTGTGCCAAAATGAATTGTCAATAATCGTTAAAATAAAACGATTATTATATAAAAATAAATGAAAATAAATATAATGTTAATAAATTAGTTTATTTTTTAATTTTTTAATCCAATTTTTTCACATATTCTATATGAGTTATTTATATTTCGATTTACAACGACTGTTATTTAATATCTATTAACTGTGGCACTCAGGTTCCTAGGATTTTGGTCCTTTCGTAAGATATGACTTTTCTTTTCTTATCTCATTTTTGCGTTTATGTCTTCCATCAATATTTTCATATAGTGTATAGTTTAATTATTTGACTAATGTTTTAATTGTGTTTTATCTGCCTATCATTTGAAACAATTCGTGTTGAGAAAAATAAATATAATTATATTTTACCTATTATTACAGTACTAATGTTCAAAAATAAAATCAACAGCGGTTATTTAAAAAAAAAAAAACTTATACATTCAATTTAAATCTAATATTATTGAACGCCAAAAATATTACGTATGTACAACTTCTAACGGTGGAAATAAAATTCGATTTATATTATTTACATTATATTTGAATTTAAATGGTGAGTAATATTTGAATAATGTTTGTGGTTTACCATGCTATGGTATTATAATAAAGAAAAAATGTGTAAACGACTTCGAAAAACCACAGTTTTCCGCAGGGCTTTTGCTGGGTTTTAGTCTGCCAATGATGGCATTTGACGAGGTTATAATATTATTAGATTTATACAGACTTTGCTGGTTCTATAATGATAATATTATTATTATTAACGAAGTCATATGTTATGGCACATAACAGAAAGCGATATCGTCGACGATAACCGCGTGTACCTAATTATATTTATGTATTGTATATTTACTATACTTGCAGCACATGCTATATAATACACGCATATACTATAATACAGAGTGATTCACTCCAACTATGTTTACTTCAATCTTTTTAAAGAATAATAATTTTATTCGAATACCGATTTTGGAATTAGTAAGTATAATATATCTATAAGAATTGAATTTTTAAATTGGTACTTAAATGTATTTTATCATTTAAGAAGTGTTCTGTGGTGTATATAAACTTTAATTTTTTTCAATCAAAAACAATTTTCTTTACTATAATTTTCAAATTATCATTGTTATACACATCTAAACCTATTATCATGGATCCATTATAACTAGTATACAAAGTTTAAAAACTAGTCATTTTTATTTTTATTTAGAAACATTTTAAAAATAAGTTATCTGGTATATATTCACAGCGAAAAAGAATTGATTTTTTTATTGGAAAACAGAAGTTAGGATCGTTAAATGAGTACAAAACGCTCCATAAATAATCTTAGCACCTGGAAATATCGTGACCATAGAGAATATTGAAAATTTAAAATCAAAATTTTCTCAACTCATTATTAAACAAAAATAAAAAAATGGTCCTCATTTGCACAATCGCCCGATTATGCTTAATGAATCATCCTGTATATATAGGCACGTATTATATTCTGTGTACGATTTTCCGGTCGTGCGATTAGAGACAAATCGAAAGAAAAGGCCTTGAACTCGTTCCGGTGGCGATTGCGATGGGTGACAACGGCAGAAAAATGTACAGTGGATAGTAGGTATATAAGTACTAAGTAGGTATATTATGTGTACACACGTAGGTGCATGACATCACCCGCACAAAACTAGATCGGTACATCTTATTATTATTATTACGTATAATAACATGATATTATACACGAGACATTATTGTAGTTATATATTAGTGTGGTGTGCATGCATTTCGTGCGTGACGAAAAAATAATAATCAAATTTCAAACGTATTTGCTTAGCTACCAGCTAAGCGCGTAATGCACTTTTGTTACGACTGTGACCGCAGAATGTATAGTGTATGGTGTGACTGTTCGCCAGTTATTAATTTATCTTAGACGTCCGTAAATTGAGCTCTTAAGCTTTATTCAAATATTTCTCAAATTATTAACGTGTACAATTTATGAGTGAATAGAACTTTAGGGATGGACTTACAAAATCTTGCTAGCTACAGTAAATAATGTATGATGGACTTAGAGTTTCCTGGTTGATATTGAACGACTGAATTGCGAATTATGGGTAGATATCAAAAATGGATTTGCCAATTCTTGCTATCCGTATTATAGACAATGTTGTGAGACTGACTTTGATTTTCTGAGTAAACATTGAAGGATAGCGTGAAGTTGACTTTGCTATGAACCATTATGTTAAAATATATACGAAACACAAGTGTACGAGTATAATATGACAAAATATAATATAACTTGCGACGTTTTACGCTGACGAAGAGAAAATAAAAATAAATTTACTAATATAATTTATATAGATAATAAGTATGACAGGTATACGCACTTGTATGTTGACGTTTAAACGTATATAATATTAATAACATGAACTATATAAACATTCATTATTCATTTAAGTCATTACTCACAAAGTCACAACTAAAAATTAACTTGTAAATAATGTTACAAAAATACATTTTTTATTCGATTCATGAATATAGATAATGTAGTTTTATTAGCATATATATTTATATAATATATTTGAATCTCCACAACTACTCAATTAATAAGTAAAAGTGTTGATTTTTCCTAGAATTTCATTTGTTTCCTTACAACAATGAATGGATAAATACACAATCGTTACGAATTTCACATTTCCACCAGAGTTGTTGTTGTGTAAAGCGTTTCAATTTAACATTTGTCGTAGCTTATTTCTAAAAGTAATAATATTCTCTACGGACTACAAACAACGAAATTCTAACGTGAAATTCGATTTGACCGCACACAGCTTGGGATGAATAATTAAGTAATTGTTTACTTAGTGTTAACTGACAACTGTGCTCAACAATAGTTTGGTTCAACGACAACAGTCACGTAAATAAATAATTTCGTTTACCGAACTATACACTTAGCAAAACAACATATAACTTGTATATTGTATAATATATATATATATATATATATATATATATATATATATGTATATTATGGTTGTACTCAAACTCCTCGCGTATATCTACATTTATGCAATTTAAAATAAAATTCTCTAAATGTAAATTATTCATTTGTTAATAATATTCTATTAAGTATAATTACGCGTAGGCGCTCATTTTTTTCTTCAAATTATTTGACATCGTTATTAATAAAACACGCAGTGTGGGATATTAAAGTTATTACGCAAAACTCGAGTAACATCATTTCACATCTGCGTGTTTTAAATTATTATTATCGTGTGCATTTATTCGACAGTAATATAAAATAAAAATTTAATAAAAAATGAAAATGTTTAAAGTTCGATTAATCACCATAAAATTATATCGTAAAACACATCAATAATAATATCCAGTTCGGCATGCTGTTTTCTTTTGAAACAACATACATAGTAGTGCGTAGTACAAGTCCTACAGTGTATCAATATAAATATTCGTATGGTATTACAGTAACTTATCTAAAAATGTTACCTATGTTAAGAATTTTTAACAGTTATCGTGTTTAATAAAAATATGGTTTAGACCGGTTAGATTAAATAATTTGCGTGGTATATACATTTATTTATTTTATTTTAATGTAAACGTTTGATCTGATATTCATAAATATTTAAAATCCCTCGTTATTATAAATAAAACGCTCATAAATAGTATATCAACAACAGTTACGACCATTAAATATAATATTTTAAGTATTATTAATATTTATTATTATTATTGTTATATTATACGTCGTCGGCGATGCTTACGAGACCCGCTGACCAATATTACCGGTTAACTTTGTCAGCAGTAGACCGTGCAGAATTCTACGTTTTTTTTTTCCTTCGTTTTTGTTCTTTCCCGACTGCTAGATACCAAAACCCAAAAAAACATATCAGATTCGATTAATTTTAAGACGGACAGTTATTATAAATTACGTATCAATTTTCAATCGGTTTCGGCTTAGAGGAAAATGAGATCCAGACCGTCGCGTGCATATAAGTATACAAAGCGTACACATATAATATAATGTGTTCCTAATACAACTGATACACTCGGCAATAGTAAATGTCACCATCAAACCGTACCGTCCTTAAACCTCAAAACCCGTGGGGCTACGACAAACCAAAAACCAATAATAGGTAATACACATAATATATATTTATATATTTTAAAAAACAAAACCGTTCGACTACGACGGCATTGTTTTTTATACTCTAGCGTCCGTTCGCACAGTTATTATTATTGTCGGACATGGTTTTCGCGGTCACACAGCAGACGGTACCTGCACTAATAATAATAATAATATGTCGTTCGCATATAGTACAGCGGCCTCATAATAGCTATACACATTTATATATATATAGTGGACTACGACACAGACCGCTGCAACAGCAATGGCGACGTGAGAGTTAATTTTTCACCACAATGACCCGGCCGGCGGTGGCGGTGGCGTAGACTACAATAATAATAATAATAATAATAATAGTATGTTCTCCTTTCGTCGTCTTCCCCTCGGCAATAATAATAATAATAATTATTATTATTATCAACGAGAGAATTAAAAGAATGAAAGAAATAAAGGAGCTCCGTGTTCTGCATATAATGTAAAACTACATATAGGATACGTGTAATACTATTATAGGTTAGGTACCTTTATACATTACATTTATTAAAATGTGTGCGCGTGTGTGAGGTGGGCAAAAACTGGTCAATTTTCTATGTCATCGTAGTTGCGGCCGTCGCTGGTTATAGGTTATAGGCACCTCCATAATATTCTGTACCTAAATACGTGCGTACATGTACTGCAGGTACAAGCCGAGAAAGAGTTTTTATTATTATTTTTCAATTTTATTTTACCCGCCTTGAGGGCATCGCTGAGTAACGTGAGTATATGTATATGATTTGTGCATTTGTGTATATATGTGTATAGTGTTTGAACGGTCACGTTTTCGCGTATTATTTTAACGACGACGATGGTATAAAAAACAAAACCTATTCAGAGCGTTAACAAAACGCCATGTCGGCTGATCGTTTCCCCAGAGCAGCTATATTATAAGAACGATGACGCTGTCTTGCTGCAGGTTGTGGAAAACTGCGCTCGCCCGAAATTGTATTTTCGATAGCCTCCCCGGGGCAGGTTCGGTACACGGTGGTACACGGTGATTTACAGTTTACAGCCGAGCGTCGTCGCGTGGTGGCGTGGAAGGGGGAGGGTCGAGGAGAGGGTGGCGTGCAACCGAGACCATAAAAACCGTTGATGCACACGAGCGCAAAAATACGCCATCTCACCCCGCGGCCATCCGAGAAAATCGCGTTCTCTGTACGTTTACGTTGTCTAATATAATATTACTCGTGTTATTATTTTACTGACGTACATTATACATGTTATATAATAAATAATATACTGTATTCAATTTTTTTATTTTAACAGAACGAAGCATATACGATCATATACTCGTATATTATGCTTATATATGCAATGTTTGTATTTTTACAAATCCGTTAAATTTTATTTATTTTGCATATTCGGTGTATTTTGATGCCATATAGGATACCGTTTACGTTCCGAAGATAATTATTTTTCTATAACTATAGTAATGGCAATAAATGTATAGTGAACGTCGTCATGGTTAACATAAAACACGGGAAATGCAATGCGCATATATTTTGTTTTTTAAAATTGAATGTATTTATACAGTCTCTTTAGAAGCCATAAATATAAATATTTTTGTATTATGACGAAAGCAAATACGTTTGAAACACACCTTATTTAAATATAACAGCCGAATGAACAAAATTCCATCTGAATAGTATTGATATGATAATCAAAATATATAGTAAATACATTTCATAACGAGCAAGGCGTACACATTATACATTGAACGATATGAAGAACTAGAGTTTTCGGCTCCATATTTTGTTCAAATATAAAAATAACTAATAATTTTATAAAATGTATAATATAATTGTATAATGTATGCATTATAAGAGTTATTATCAGGATTTGCAAACGTTATAATAACGACACGATTACAACGTTATATTTGACAAAAAAACGATTGAAATTTGTAAACGTAATTATAATGGAAAATGATAAACATGATTAATAATTAAATAACACAAAATAAAACATAACGATTAACAAAATATATGATATAATATTATCATCCAACGAAACATAACACAAAACGTTATATACATATAGTATATCATTAAAAAAATAAAATAAAAAAATTAATTTCAATTATTTAATTAACACAATATAGTAAACATTTTAATTCCGAATAACGATGAACGCAAAAGTTGAATTCAACGTTTTAATTCTGAACGACGATAAACGCAAAATGTGTATAACGTTTTTATTCCGAATAACGATAAATGCAAAATGTGTATAACGTTTTAATCGTAATTAACGTATAACGAATTTTTTTTTTTCAAATGCAAGCCCTGCCTACATCATAATATAATACACATAATTATTATACATTGTATAGTTTGTGTACCTACCATTTTTACATTACTCAACACATAATATGTTATATTTTTTAAGCTGATTAGAAAAATTCATAGTTATTTTCGTAAATCGAATATCGCATATATTAAACGATACGCCCACAAAGGCTTAGTATATTACACACAATCAGCTTTTTGATTTTTTTATTGTTATGTAAAACATTTGCGCCTTTGTCAAACATAATCATAATATATAGTTAGCGGGTTGGTGTAGTGTATTTAATACATTTTAATATGAAATTCGTGCAATTCAAGTCGATAATATTGCTAATGTTTGGTCAAACGTACGTACAAGTCCACCATCCGGAAGTTCACGCGTCCAGTTAATCGTTCTATGTACACGGAAAAATATATGCAAATTATTAGATCGAAATGGGACCTGTGACTCGTGAGCAACAAAGACTTTAAATAACAATAGAAAATGTACCAATTGACATACACGCATGTACACTGAGTTCACATATTGTGTAAATCGTGCTACACGCACGTACACAATTACATTTTAATCGCATAATATGTCGGTAATATTACCTACGTAAACCGTGATAAGTATAGTGTTGCTCAACAATTAAAAAATTAATTTTTATCAGAGTTTATCGGCAAATAAGTAAATTTAGCGAAATCAAGTAAGCAATTTTGTGAATATTCATAGACATAATTTATAATGAAGAGTCAAAACAACTTACAAATAATGCTTACATAAAATCTAATCATTTTTTCAGCAACACTTATTAATATATTATACTGAAGTGTTTTTATGTTAAATTCCTTTAGTAAGTCTTACGTTTTAAGTACACATATTTTTCATTTTAAAATGCTTGAAAAGTTCAAACTAAAATTTTTAAAATGATAATAATTCCTTTCGATTTTATTCGTGTTTCGTAGTAAACGATAGTAACAGTTTTTCGTAAGACTATAATATAACAAGTATATGTCATCAACGGACTTGTCTAATGTCTTGCAAAAGCCGTAAATCGGACGATTTTTTAGAAAGTTTTAATATACAGATGATGTTAATGGGCCTTGGCCAACATTGCGGTTCGGTTCGCCTTTTGTTGATTTTTGAAATGAGCAATACATAATAATATTATAATATAATAAATACACGCGTACCTATAATATACTAACCACAACCAATTCTTTTGTCCGCGCGATCGCATTACGAGACTTGACAATGTCTAATGAAACACATACATAATATACTCGTGTGCCACATATACTGTAGTCGTACATTTCGATTTTGTGTACATTATGTACTATGTGTATAATATATGGGTACTCTGACCGTAAAGAAAAAAAAATAACTATTATTCACTATCAAAAAAATACAAATGCTGGTCACTGTTGTTATACATTCAATATTGTACATTTATTATTTCTTTTTCTTTTTCTTTTTCTTTTCGTTTTTTTTTTTTTTTTATCTTTAATTTGCTTCAACAATGCGGTTATTAGCCTACTTTAAAACTGATGAAAGTTATAATCAAGTCTAAAAAAAAAATCATTCACAGTTATTTATAATTTTTTGGTTAAGTTAGAAGCTTAAAAAGTTTCTTTGAGAAGTCTATGCTAAATATCGATGATAGGTTAATAAATATTTTCTGTGTTCCGGCTATTATAAAAAAACAATTCACTTAACTAAATTCGAAATTCCGTTATTATTTCTAAACATTAGGTATAAATACTATCACACAACTCAAGTTATGTGATTTCGGCCTAAGAGAAATGTAATTTTACCTTGCGGTCTACATTAGAAAGCAATACCATCCATGACATTTTTATTGTACGCAAAATTCAATACCTGCAGTTAGAGTATTGCACGTTTTTCGTTTCGTGCTTTGATCTGACGATACGTTTATAAATATTTGATTTCAGATGGATGTTTTCACTTTCATAACTTATAAATTGATACTAAAGAAGAACTCGTTTAAAATGTTTTTTTTTTTTTTTAAATTACAGTTGATGTATCATCGTGAGTGAATATACTTACCTATTACTCTATTAAAGTGATTAGAGTTAACAAATATGCATTTTACGCAACGTCAGTACAGTTTATTTAAAACAAGATTTCACCATAGATAATAAGAATATGTTAGATAAAGGAAGAGATATACCGATTACTTATCTGGAATATTGATGACGATAAAATATATACTATACAAATTTATTAGAATAATTGCATTGGCAAAGGGTATTGATGAAATAATTATGTTGTTCAAGAATAATACCGCGTACAGTGTGTCTTGTAGTAGTCGTGTATTAACTCGTAATTAAAAATTGTGTAAATTGAATTTTACACGAGACCGCAGAAGTAGTCTGGCATCTTAACTATTGTGTTTTCTATGCACAACGAACAAGTTTCTTGTGAAAAAAGATTGTACATAAAAAGAATTAAAATAAATTACGTAAAACTCGACTACTTTTAGAAAGAATGTAAAGTTTCATCAGCGTGGAATTGCAATAATGAATACAATTAAAATCTATTCTATCAGCTACAGCACAAAACATAATATAGGTAACACATACAATTAAAACCAAAAATTATTTATCATTTATTCTTTGGAATTTTATTGGTTTAAGAACCAATCGATTAATTCTCAAACGATTTTTCTTTACTTACTTTTACTCAAATTATAGTAAAAAGTTACTTTTTATGACTTTTGAATAAGTAAAAAATTAAAAGATTATACATATTAGTATAATTATAATACGAGTTAAATACCTATACTAAGTATTATTATGTGATTATCTGCGAATATACAAATTATATATTTCAATTGAAACTCATAAAATACAACGTTCTGTTACAGATATAACATATAAAATAAATATAAGTAGCTACCTAATTATAATAATTCTGTGTACTCACTTTTACCATAAATTGAATATTATATTGTAAGCTTTACCTTATTTAAAACTACTTGAGTCATAAGTACTTTAAAAACGAACAAGTTAATTAATATTAACTACATAATGTAGCTATTTCTATGGAGTTCATCAATTGTCATAGGTGTGGAGATTTCCGTTCATTATTTGTCGAACGTCGTCATCATCATCGGGTAAAAAAAAAATGCATACTTAATATTCACGACCTACAATAATCTTTTTATTATTATTATTTTTTTTTTTTTTGATTATCGGTTTATATATAAATTATATAATATTATATTATATTACACATTTATTTATTTATTTATTTTTATATAACGAAAATTTACTTAAGTTTAAAAGACACACGATATGAATAGGAAGTCTCACAGTTTAATAGACAACAAACTTTTTAAAATTTGTATTCTCATATTGTGAATACAATATTAATCTCAACAATTTTATTATATTATGATACATAAAATTTAAACTTTTAGTGTTTACAGAAGTGTGAAATCGTTCATTATAATTTTATTTAAGCGTCTTAATATATTATTATATTTAAAAAGAAATATAGTATTTTTTTTCTTCAAATTAACACGAAATATTTCTGTCGAGAGAAATTGTATTGACATAGGGTATTTGGGGAATATTAAAATTACATTGAGTTAAAGTTTGAATTTAAATTACTGAATTATTGATTTTTTCATAAACTAACTGGTGTTTTTTTTTGAATTTATAATGGACTTATAAAATCTTGCTAGCTTCAGTATATACTCGTATTTTGATAAAAATTCAATTTTAGTTTTGGAACAATGGTTAAAAGGTCAAAAAGCATTTGGTTAAATCTAATTTTATGTTAGAAATACACGTTTTCATTAAAAATAAAATATAAGTTGAGCACAATGAAAGATCGAACAATGTGAAAATTGTCAACAAATGTGTATTTCAGTATTCAGTGCTAACTGCTCCTCAAAATTCCATTTCTTTCCGATCCGATGCCACTGAACAGTGGACATATTTACCATTAAAAAGAAACAATAGTAGTCTATATATTAATTTGATAAAATCAAAAGTTCAAGTTAAAACAAGGTGTAGGAACTGGTTCACTTATAAATGACTAAGACATACCTGTTCTAATGTTAATATTGTGTTGTTCACTGATAATTAAAAATGTCTTGACAAAGATATAACTATAGATTATGTGTTTATTACAGTTTATGTGATACTGTAGTGCTAATAATTTATAAACAGGAGAGGGTAGATGAACGACATAAAATCGGAAGAACGATTTGATGAAACGGTTCAATGCTATTTAGTACGTGTTTGCGGGTACTGCAACATAATATAACTCGAAGAAGTCTTTTAAATGAACCAGTTTCTACGTGGGATTTTCTATGAAGAGCATTGTACCTGTTCAACAAAATATGGATCATCGTTATGATAAGTATAGCGTGGAGTTAGTCATGAAATCTGATGTACAACAATATTGAAGTTTTGGCATTAATGCATTATTATATATTTTATTGTCGATCCTCACGCTGCGGCTGCGTTATTCGTGGTGTATCGTTTATGATCTTATTATTATTATTTTTTTATTGCAAACTGTATTACGATAATATTATTGTGCGTTTAGTTGCGAGACGTTCTCTTTCACCCGATATGCCCACGATACGTAATAATAATAATATGTTTTATATTCTTTTATTATTTTGTTAATAGATTTTATTTTTTTATGTATTGGTTTTTAGTGGTGCGTACACCACCTACTTTGTATGGAAAACTATAACCGTTTCCTATTATTGAAAGCAAATTGCCCGCGTTTAGTTTATATTATTTTTCCATTACGCACATATTATACTAATATTTAATCGTACCGAATTTCGATAAACCTTATTTATTCGCGTGACGTATATACGTTTTCGTTTTTCCGCGTAAAAACGTTATTGTGGGATTTTTTCGATTTTTATTCAATCTAAAATGTATTACCGTTCGAGATGATTTTTACCACGAATTCTTTCTTTTTTTTCCTTTAAATTCATGAATTCAACTCGAGATATGATTATACGAGGAACAGAAACAGTTTTTAATTTTGTTTTTTGCTAAAAAAAATAATAATAATAAATTTTAACAGTTGAACGCATATTTCTTTATACATACATAACACGACATCATATTTTCATTGTGACCTTCTTATTCGAAGTATTACGCTTTCGCGTGATTATGCAATACAATATCGTTTTCATGATATAATACGATGCTGTACACCTACAACGCGCTATTGTCGGAGAGAACACTATATAAGCGATTTGTCATTTTTCATTCGCACGTTCGTTTTTATTAGTAGGTTTATCTCGAACGTTGCATCGCGCGCGTATCTCGTACATTAATACATTATAATATTATTATACACGCCTAATATTATTATATTGTTATATTATTATTATTACCATGTATACAATATTATACACGAGACACGCGAACGAGACGACGCGCGCGCGTTACGCGTACATTATATATTATTATTATTATGACGCCACCGCAGCGCAGTTATTATTATACGCGAGTTATTCGTTCTGATAACGCTAATGTTCGAACGTGTTTCGCATTCAAATCGTTTATTGCACCCGCGGTAATATTTTTCAAACATTTGACGTTTATACACTCTTATTTTTATTTTTATTTTTATTATTATTCGTCCTCCCCCTCCCCCCATATCGCCGGCATTGCGTTAGATACCCTCCCCGCCCGCGGTCGTTTCAATTCGTTTCGTTTATTCTGCGTGCATGTACCTCTTGCGTCGTAATGTATTTACTATTTTTTCCGCGCCATGCGCGTTACGCGTTAAAATGAACACTCTTACACATGCAACGGGAACGTGTACGAGGTCCTCGTGGTCTTTTTTTTTTTTTTTTACAAAACGATCAAACGTGCTCAGATTGATAGGCAATCTAGGCAAAGACGATTGTCAGTGGTTTTGACAAGTGTCTTTTTAATAGTCCCTGCACGAGTGAATACTGGATTTAACGGTTATTAGTGATACTCGTACTTTGTTAGCGACTATTTTGGCTCGACCCTGTCATCTCACGGAATAAAATATTCATAATAATACATCTCTAATGAAAATAATTCTGCAGAAGCTGTATACCGTTATTGATTCAGTGCAGTGTACACTGCAGATCTACCGGGCGCGCTCGTACTTAGAGATAAACATTGTCTGGTAAATAACATTTCAATCACAAGCAATTCAAAGTTCAAATATATTAGTAGGATTTTACTTTTTTAATTGTAAATGTCTTACTCTGATGGCAATTCATGAAAACAATCCTATTACTTCTGAAAAAGTACGAAATGGAAGAATTTATCAACAAAAAAAAAAAAAGAAAAGAAAGTTAAATTTTATAATTTAATTAGTTAGTGTATACAATTTTAAACAAAATTAATTAAATATATCATTATAATACATATGTTTTATTGTTATTTATTAATGGGAATCGTCATAATTTCAAAAATTTACTTTATACACGTTATTTTTTTTTAGACCTATCCAATCAAACTAAAAACGCCTTTATTTGAGATTTTTCCCTTATATCAACAAAAAGAAAAACCAACTGTTTCTATTTTTATAGTTTTACAATGTTGTCATGAACTAAACTCTAACAAAAATAATAAAATTTTAGATCGCCGATGTTCTTACCATTAACATAAGTATAATAAAGATAAAATTCCTTTGGATATAAAATTCACTCATACCTGCACCCGTATACTATTGTTAAGTACCCAATATAATATACAGTTATATTATTTTTTGGTATACGTAGGAAGATTTCGACTTTAATTGTGTAGGGGGTGAAGTCTACATCACACAGAAATGTACTGCGGAAAAATGTCCTTAAACTCTTTTTTCCACAGCTCTGACTCCATTGGCCACTTCTAAAAATAATGCATACCTAACTCATAGTGTTATTACATAATTTATATGATTGCCGAAAACTGAAAAATTATACGTTATTATCCTTTTGCAGTCTTAATAAATAATAATATATTCGCAGGCACTATAAAATAATAATCAGGGGTACACATCGCAATCGGCTTATTATCGTACACAGAACGGTTATTTTACCGTGAAACATCTTGAACTCAAGAACATCCGTTCAATTGAAAACTTAGTCATATTCGTATTAATTTTGCATCAACGTAATATTATGTATCTCTGCAATACATCACTCTCATAAATCTGCATAATTAAAAATACGTGCACGGATTGTACATTTTAAGTCTTACACAGACTTAGTGTAGCGCATTGCCGTTTCTAATTAGGTATCTCGTCAGTTATAAATCTATCTTGCGGGAGATGCAGAAATATACAATGAACAGGAATAGTAAAAAACGACTGTGTATCCTTAAACATTGCCACGAATCCCTCCGTGTGTTAAAATCGTATTTTATTTACGTGTTCGAATAACGAGAGAAACGAAACAAAAATATCATTATGTTTCGGAAACCCGTTGCTGAAGTCGGACGGGCACGCCGCCGTAATGATTGGATACTACGCCTATGAAAATACGTATATTTACCTGTGTTTTGTATGATTATAATACGTAGGTATATGACTACTGATTGAGTATTGTTTTATATTAAGCGTCCCAGCTGTATCTACGCGTCACTAGAGGACCAGTGTTCCGTAGTTCGCACCTGTTGGTTATTTTTCCTGTTATAATATTATTTTTCGATATTACCTATTCAATGATAATTATTGCTTTTGTACATCGTCGACCGGGCCGGACACGCAACTGTTCGACACCGAATAGGCGATGGGTAAACGAAGCTCTTCGTTATTATATACATATAATATTATAGGCGCATTATACACGCTATCTATGTATCAACAACACTCTTACCGTCTAAATTATTATCATAAAATATTATTACTATCGTTATCATAATGACGTGCATACGAATATTCGATACATTTACTCGAGCAGACAACTGATGGTGGCTCGCGCGGTGCATTAAAAAAAAAAATAATAATAATAATAATATGATAATAATTGTTTTTTATACACGTTCTAATAAATGAGCGGTTTAATGGTTGAGCACGCACACGACAAAATATAATGAAAGGCCACGGCGATGCATCACCGCGATATTACTATATATTATTTATTATTATATGGACATAATATAATATAAAATATTATGAGTGTGTGGAAATGAAATGCATACATAGACGTCATAGTCCATATACTGTTATAACACTATCGTCGTCATTATACGATTACTATTATTATTATTTAGCTGCAGCCGTCGTTAGTTTTATTAATTTTATAACAACTATTCGTCAATAATATTATATACGTTTATAAATTAAAGACCGATGTATCTACTGCCTATATCATGAGATGCGATACAATAACTTATAAACAGAACATACAAATTGTGTTATTACATTTATAGAATTCATATTATTATAAAGCACCATTTTCTTATGACGGGTTTCTATAAAGCACTCTTATTCAATGACTTGGACCCGATGTACGCGATGTACGAGTATTGCCGTATTATAGGTATACCCATAACTGACTTACGTATTTATATTATGATACCTGGTTGCGTTTGTACGCCAATTCGCCATTCCGTATTTGTAAGTATATTATATTTCCATTACACTATTTTCTGATATTTTACTGTTAATATTTTTGTGTTCAACCAATTGAATTTTTGAATTTGATACATTTAATTTTTGTAAAAATAACATTAAAATAAACAAACAAAATGATTTAACAGAATAACAGTTATTCATATATTTATTTAACCAAGATTCGATTATCTAAATGGAAATGGTACATTGAAATCCAAAACAGTAAGTTATAACTAATATCATTAAAATTAACGGTAACAGAAATGTCAGTCTTTGGCTGTTAGGATTAAATAAAAAAAAATATGGTTTACTTAAAAGTAAATCTTTAAAATTAATTAATGTAAACGTAGTGTATTCTGGATGGTTGTTTATTTTTCAATGCCAATATTGTGCGGATAAGTAAAAGTATAGCGACTCACCCTTACTATAAACAAAGTTCCATACAATAATAATAATTATGGTATTGAAGTCGTATATGGTGTACCTAACTTATACCATTGTTAAACTTTTGTCTTTTTTTGATAAATTTGTTTATTTCATGATGATTTTAATTAACCATGTTTGAACGCATTACAATATACGAACGATAACTCTGATTAAAACTTCAGACTTATTTACGTATTATTTAAATAAATATTATAATATATTTACCTTACATTGATGGCATTCGGGTACTGTGTATTATACGCGTATAACATTACACTAATTTTCATAATATAGGTTATAATTATAAATTAATAAGAACCATAGTCACGGTGTGTGTATGTGTGTGTGCATATAAGACACGCGGCGTTATTTTATTTTATGTGAGTGTGCAGATGGGTATACACTGTTTTAAACAATATCATATATTAAACCATTGTTAACCGCGGCGTGTTATGATTATAACATTTGTTGTAATCTATTTTTTTTTCAATTTTCGGGTCGTCGTTCATATTATAATACACGATGTAAGATGTAAAACGAGGGCCACCATGCACGGGAGCCCAAGGGCAAATCATTAACATTCTTTGTCGAGTTTTCTATATTATTATTATTAATAAATGTCAAAAATGGTATGTAAGAAAAAAAAAATAAATAAAAACGCAATACTAAAGAATGCTTGCGATCGTATTGAATATCGTATATGGTGGTGCATATTATATAGAAACCACGTCGCAATGGTGGTGGCAACGGATGCTCATGTGTAATGTACCAGAAAAATAAAAATTTTCCGGCCTCGACGCAGCAGAATCGTTATGGACGGAAATGTTTTATAGCAGGGTGAGAAAAAATGAACTTTTAGCTAACCGTTAGAGTTAAAAAAAAAAAAAAAATTCTATCGGACATCCGGACTGAACCGACTAGATCGTTTTTTTTTTTTTATTATTGCTTCTTCTTTTTACAGTTTTTTTGGAAGTATCTCCGTATAAAAGTTATTGTTCTCTTAAATTGTATTACGCCATGTAACGTACATACAATTATAGACAGATACATACATTTTATAATATTCTTTATAAATAATTTTAAAATAATATATGACGGTTAAGCAATCAATTGCAGCAGTCGATGAAAACCATTGGAAAAAATATTATACATGTCATTATTTGCAAAGAAAATAAACTAAAAAATTATGCGAATCATATAATATATATCTAAGGGTGCCAACTTGCGGTTCATGAGCTATTTGTAAATATCATATTATTTTAAAAATCGAAATTTTCTTATTATTATGATTTTTTAAATTTTTTTATATACATTTATAAAAAAAATATTAAATTATAACGAAATGTATCTATAAACATTTAGGCTCTTAGCATCATTGTATTTATCTATGTGGTCCGTAAATCAATTCATGTTGACCACCCCTGATAAATATATATTATATACACGAGTAAGTAGGCTGAATTATGCATTGTACAATATATTTAGTTATTACTGATTATATTGAATAATGCTGTTATTATGAAAATGTTATGAAATAACATGGCTTAAATATTATTTAATTAGCATGATATATAATTTCATTTAAAACTTCTGTTTAAATTTTCCATTAAAAAAATAATGCGAAACTACAACGAATAATAATGTCTAGTATAAATATTACGACTTTCTGTATAATAATATTATGTAATATGACGTTTATAATAAACTATACCTATTTATAAATAAATAAATATATATATATTATATAGATGTAGGTATATGCTATATACTATTATTTGTGGGCTATATAATATAAATATGTAAACACGTTGTGATTTATATACATTTTCACGAAAGAAATTTTTGAGATGAAGGCATCTTAATAACGATTTGATAAAATAGACATTATTACTTTTTGTGAAACGGGGCATTTTTTTTCACTACATAAAAAGTTATTTAATGTTAACGATAAAAAATTACTTTTCTTAGTTAAGAATAATGTTAAACAAGATAGTGTATGATAAATTAGCATGTTAGTATAATCATTTTTTATAAATTCAATTAATGAAATAAACGAACACAATGTTATACAACCGTAAATAAGTTCCGTTCCCTTCTGCAAATAATGTGAAAGTACATTTAATTTTCGCATTATCATATTTCTATCGGTGAAACAAAAACATAAATAATATACGATTTTTTAAGTTACCGCATTCAAAAGTCCTAGGATTCATGGAAACTGGAAAGTTTTTTAAATACTAATATTATAACTTAGCTGTACAATAAGATAATTAATAGTGTACATTTTTCATAGGAAATGTGGCTTGAATATTTTAAAATATTTTTTCTTAAGTACAATAGATAGTATATAATGTTACTTTAGGAAAAACAATCAGAAAAAATGTATTTGGCATGTATAAATTTAATGTCTATCACTCGTCACTAGTGTATTGTTTGAGAAGTCTTGTTAAGATTCCTAGTGGCGGGGGAAGCATCATCCCCCTATATTTGCGTTATGAAGCCGCCTGTGTGGCTTATTTTATTTGAATTAACCTTTCGATAACCGAAGTGAACGTTAGTTGAAATTTACAAATTTTTACTTAATTAAACTTAAGTAATTTATACATTCAAAAAATAAATAAACGATGATACATATCTTCCATATTATTTTCCTGCAATAATAGTATACTATGATTTGTAATACTATTAAAATATATGTACAACATAATACGACGATGCATATAATTTGATTTTGCACGGTAAACATTGTTATTGCGAACTGCAGTCGTTGTATATTTTAATACAATCAATTTGTATACAATAATATAATACTAAAAAAAAAAAAAAGTGCACATAATAATAACAAAAAATGTTAAGCACGTGACGTCAAATGGCGTGTTCAGTGATGTGTGTTACTGTGTTATACTGAAATGGAATAATATTGTGGTATTTTATTCAGAGATGTGATTTGTTTCATGAATTTTCCATATCGCATAAATAATAATAATTATAATATTATCATATTATAATATATGTATTAAATGTACGTCATGGTCGAAAAATGGTGGTGGGGTAAGTAACAGAGGTTGCCATCACACCACTTCTCTATGTCAAATTTAATTACTCCGTCTCTTAAGCTTAAATATAAACTGCAGTCTTTTAGCACAGTTTTTTGGATTGTTTTTACAAAATATAATGTATGCACAATCTACACAATGATATACAATCATAAAAACTATTTTATATTTTGAAAACAACGACAACAATAAATATATTAAAAAAAATTTGGAAGTTTATCTTAAGTCAACTAACTATATTCGACATTTATGTGTTAGAAAGTAAGTAATTTAAAGTAGCTTATGACATAATAAGGATCTTGCTGAATCTATTAACAACGATTTTTTTTTTTTTTTTTTTAATCGGTCAAGAACTGTGTATATCCACATGTTTTAGGCCATTGATTTTATATGGTTGATATTATATTTATTAATTATAGCAGATCTTGAACGATATTGCCTGTGACAAATGAATTAATGCTAATGGATTTACCTTGGCTTAAACTCCGTTAAATTTTAACTACACATATTTTTAATACATTCATTTGATGGTATTGATCAAGTATAAAATATGATATTCAATCATAGTAAACATTATATTTTTTATAACCAATTGTAATACTCTATACAGACGAAAAAAATATTCGTTTTTCGTTGGTCAACAAAATCCTTGAGTGAGCCTCTCTTTAGAATGCTAAATTTAAAAAAAAAATTGGCTTTGATATGCACTGCAGCCTTGAGTATAAGATAATCTATGTACTAATTTTCAAAACCACGAGTGCAAAAGACTTGGCTATGGATTACGAATAATTGGAATGGTTTTGTTTGAATCGATTAAAAAAATAGCTATACCAATCTAACCTATACTTACAATATACGGAGATAAACAAATATAGAAACACTCGTTTTTTTCAAACTGATTAGTTAATGTTTTATTTAAGTGACAAGCAAGAGGGTTCCCTCCCTGTTAATAAAAATTAATAATAATAAAATAAGTTGTTTCTACTCGCTTCGTTAATACGTTTATTTTTTATAAATTATAATAAAGTGATATGAATTTTTTATAATATATTTTCATATTACTATCAGTGATTTTTATTTTGAGCACTTTAAAGTATTAGATAACTCGATTTATCTTTCAAGTTCATACAGTATAAAGGATGTACCAATAGGATTTAACATTTTTCAAAAAAAAAACTATTTGAAACTCATAATTAATTTATGAAATATAATTCTAAACTTACTCATAGAGTATAGACTCAGTTGCATGCATCTTATATACGCTACTGATTTTATAATTTTTAGCTCTTACAAACAATATTGTCATGTAATCCAATTTGTGTTATAAAACATCTTTAAATGTATATATATATATATATATATATATATTTCTTAAACTTAAACATTTGAAAAAAGGCAGTAGACTAAAACATAATTTAATCACAAAATTAGTTATTTTACAATATCTAAAACAATATAATAATAAATAATATAACTATTGAGATGGAAAACAATGCGAACAATGTCAATAACAGTAATGAAGCTCATAAAATCGAAAAATTTAGGAATTAACTGGGCCATACCACCATCGATTTTAATCCAATTAGATCATTATCTGTATGTGTGGTCCCTGTATTGTTACGATTTATGAACAAATATAAACATTTAGGTCAAATTTTACAATAAAATAACAGCATAGAATAATAATTGTATAGTTGTTGATTGTAGATATCAAACGGCCAACGCAGTGATTGGTCATAGAATGAGATTCCTTGTATAATATTACAATTCATATTTACAATGAACAAATATATCGAACTCATTGTTTGCTAATTAATGATTTTGCTTTGTTTCTATATTATGAATGACTTGAAATAAAATTCGGAAATTTGCATATCTTATGATGATATATTTAACGTAATTAGGTATGGGAAAAAATAAGTGAAAGATAATTTTGTATTTTGTTTTTATTGCATAAAATTATTTGGTAATATTAAAATCATATCAGACCGATTATATTTTAAAAATAATAATAATGTGTCTTTAAAGAAAGGGAAAATCCGATCATTTATGAAGAAATATCGGATTTCCGTATATTGTTATAGTTTTATAGCTTTAAGTACAAACCAAAGATAAGTGAAACGTAACTACAAAATTACATTCTTCGTTTCACTTGAAATTTAAAACTGTTAAAAATAAAATATCTATTGGAAAAAAAAAATGTTTAAATTGAAATATAACATTTAATTAAATAATCTTTTTTTTTTTAGTGTTGATGTATTTAAATCGAAAATATAATATGCTAATTTTATATTTTAATTAGTTACATAAAGTATACATTATATATAATGGGTGATCTTTAAGTAGTTTTTTTACATCTCAATGTTGATATGAATCTTTCTATATATCCATTTTGCTATAATATTTAAAATCTCTAATAGATTAAATTTCAATTTTTAACAGTTTTAAATTTTTGAACGAAGGGAAGAATATAATTTTCCGTTGATTTTGTAGTTTTGTTTCGCTTATTTCTGTTTTGTACTTGGAGCTACAAAGCTATAACAATAGGTATACGGAAATCCAATATTTTTTCATAAATGATCGGATATTTCCCTTTTTTAAAAACACATTTATTGTTAAGAAAAAATAATTGGTTCAATATATTATAAAATTATCAAACATTTTTATGTGATAAAAAAAAAGTACAAAATTATCTTTCTCTTATTTTTTCTTAGAACTAACTACTTTAAATAAATCATTATAAGATATGCAAATTTCCGAGTTTTATTTCAAGTCATTCATAATATAGAAACAAAGCAAAATCATTTATTAGCATTTAGCAAACAATGAGTTCAATATATTTGTTATTTGTAAATATGAATTGCAATATTGTACGTGAAATCTCATTGTATGGTCAATCACTATAGGTTGGCTGTTTGGTATCTATAATCAACAACTATACAATTATTATAAATAATAACTTTATAAATTAGTATCTAATCAGATGATTATAGAAACATTTGATTATTTAAAATATTTCATCTTGGTTCAAGAGTATTCCTAATAAGCAATTTCTTTTATGTTTGAAAATATGGTCTTAAAACATCATACTATTGAATAAATGTATTTTAAAAGTAAAAACAATGGAGATGAGCATGCTTGTTGAATCAGCCTTAACTGTAGAATATAAGAATTGCATTTTTTTTTAAATAATGTTCTTATCAAATATTTGGAATTGTCAGTTGTTTTTATTTATTTGCCTTGATTGTTTTCATTCACATATCTGATTTTGGAGTCTTATTACTGCAAGTCACGTTCTAGAACAGAACACACTTTAATATTTTGTATAAATAACATAATATCGTGAGTACTCAAAATATCCGAACTTTACTAATTCACGTAAATAATGATGAAAGCCGCTAATAGTTTTTTCACATATTTTTTTATTCAGTTATGTATATAGTACTATTGAATGTTCAAGATTCTGAAAATATTAACTATTTAATTTTGTTTTTTCTTCTTTTTTAATTTGTACATTTTTGAAAAATATATAATCATAGCCACACAGTAATATACGAGTATCTACTAGTAAAGTAATTTATTATACATTTATATATCGTGATATCTATATTCAAATTGAAAAAAAAAGTCGTAGAAATTAAAAAACAAATAAAATGTTAAATTTTATAAATAAAATACTGTTAATTAAATACCTACTACTTTTTTAAAAGCTTATATTATAAAGCATCTTAGATAATATACTGAAATTCTTTGACATTCCCTAATTAGCATATTTGTAATTTATAAACGACAAACAAACAACATATATTAACTATTCAATTTAAATATGTTATGATATTACAAATATTTATCTTTAATACAGTTGAATGTTAAGAAATTGGAATTAATCGCATTTAATATATATTGTTGAATTTCAAATAACGTTTGGTCTTAAGCTCTTCTCTTCGTTATCAAGATGTGTTTGTTTAAAAAATATGTTCTCCATTTCATATGTATTTGATTAATATTTTGTGTAAATAAATTCTATCGAATTATAACTTATAAGTATAAGAGTGTCAATATGAATTATATAGGAATATAGAAACCGTCTGAATAATTGTATTATTGACTATATAATGTATATTATACATATTTGTATACCCGACAGCAGTGGTGATGCCAAAAAAAAACTTATACTCAAAAAATATTAATATTATTTTTGTTTTTATTTAAACGAAATATTAAAATAACAGGAATAGAAATCTACTTGAAAAATATTATTTATACACTAGTGCATACTAAACTTTAAAAATCAATACTTTTTTGTATACATTCACGACGTATCGCAGTAGTGAAGTTTAGATTTTTCAACTGTGGAGTATCATAGAAAAATAAAACGCTGTTATTGTGTTTTGAAACATGTTGAAAATAAAAGTCACAGTAAACCTACAATCCAAAAGTTTTAAAATACTCAGCTAGCAGATAAAAACTAACTTTTAAAAAAAGAAAACTATACCAAAAGATTAAAGGAAAAAAACTGCAAAAGATGGAATGAACGATGAACTTAGTAAATAGAATATATACTATCTATTAGTTTGAAAATTGAAGAACCTGCTGTCGTGGTCATTAAATAAATAAATTTGTTTAGTAATGGAATTAACATTATACATAAAAGTATTTAGAAGTTTTGAATGGTAATTCCTGCATAAATTATATGTTCATGACATTTATTGTGTGCAATGTACATACTTAGTAGTTAATATTACTGCCGGTTAAAATTTTAAGAAAAAAAACGTTGACAATGAACATAAATGTGCAATAAATCTAATAAACATCTGTGAATAATTATCGATGTATTTTTAAAACAGAAGAAAAGAAAATATTCTTCTTTAAGAGATAACATACTATTGTGATGATACTATAATTGGTTTGTTTGCAACATAGGTTAAATATAAGCATATTATTAATTTATAGAACTCGTATGTTCAGCTGAAAAACGATTCTATGAATTCTACGTAATCGGATCATATTTTTTAAGAATATGTAGACAAAGTTAAATCAATTGAGTACACAACACACGTACAATATTAACTATGATGATAATAATAATAATAATAATAATAATAATGATTTTAACAATATACGACAATGTTTTTCATTTTTTAGCATTTAATGCATAATATACGACTTCTTCATATTTGCTGATTTGATTTAATAATAATGCGTCCAATAGTTATTAATTATATTTTAATTTAAACTTAAAAGTATCTAATCTAACTAAAATTGGTATTTCTTCTAATAATCGCGTATATCAAAAAAGTTTTTACGAGTTGATAAGGATGCTTCACTGAGTCATCTGAATGTGGAAATAGTTTAAAGTGAAATTTTCTCGAAATATACATTATATAATGTAAGTTAAAATGCATTTTGCTTTAGCGTCAATATGAAATAATTTTAAGTTATAGTTAAAATGGCTATTATTTTGACACTTCTAAATAGGTTAAAGCTTTTAAGGCCGTTACTAACTTTAAACAGTGTTTTGGCAAACGGTATTAAAAGCGCACGGTACCTAATGCGTCCATCAACGTGAAGTAGATCTATTAGAAGCCTGAATGATGATAGTGATAAAAAAAAAGAGTAAAAATGAAATGGAATTCAGTAATTTAGCCAAAAAGTTAAATTATGATATTTTTTAAATAAATATTATACATTTTTCACTCATCATAATATGGTAATTAAAAAATATTAGGTTCATTAAATTTTTTTATTAATCTATTGTTAAATTGAAAATAGATTTAAAATTAAATTTTTTTTTCTGAAGAACTTATCGTGTTACCTATGAGCTATGGATATTGGATATATCAAAATTATGAAAATTTAAAAAAATATTTATTTAAATATATTTTATAGCTGTTTAGTCATTATTAAGTCTGTAAAATTGAATTGAGTTTAATTGTTTACTGTGCAGTTTGTTTTATAACTATATCACAATTTTCTTGAAATTGTTTCAATCCTATATTCACTACATTTTATATACATATTATAATATATTTTTTAAATTTAAAGAATAAAACAGATTGGTTTGGAGAATTTATATTTTAGAAACTTTTTTTGGATCAATTTACATTTTATTTAACACACTGCAATAGCTAAGAATATGCTTCGTGGATATCATGGATATTGCATTCATCTAAAATGAAACTTTTGCGGTTTTCTATATTATATATGCTATGAATATAACAACACCTAATTTTACTTTTTTTATAAATACTTTTTTCAAATATATTATTATTCATTATACATATTTAATATATACGTAATATACTCAGCGCACGAATAAATTACGTATTACAAACAGCGTATATAATATATATATATAAATATGTATAAATATTAATGCATTTGTTGAACTTTATTTAATATAACTTATTTACCCGCGGTTTACGGATAAGATAAATAACCATCTACCCAGATTAGATTCTATGACAATAATCTAAATTAAAATAGTTGATCAAAGTCAAAATGTTTGACTACCCAAATGTAATTTTATATTTTTCAAATACTTTTTTTTATCCTTAGTTTTTTTTTTTTTTTAATGCATTCCTAATATTATACCTAATCCTAACATAACATATGAAAATACCTTGTATAAAAATAAAATGTCACCTTCTAATCAAAGATAATGAAGGAGATTTACTTAAAAAGCTAAAATCCAGAATTCTAGAAGAATATGTCAAAGAAACTCGGAGGTGGAGCGACCTTGATTGAACTTCAAAAATAAAATTTCTCATTTATCGTGAATCAAATGATAGAGTTACGGTTTGAATATCATTGAACTCAGTGGAACTACCCTTAATTACGATCAAAACGAGACAAGTCATAATCAAAGAGTTTATTCATAAATGGAGTATACTATAGATCCCTCCTTTGCGTCTGCAAAAACGTACAATCAATTTAACACATGACCGAGGTGAGTCTCTTGTAACAAAACCTGTTAGTGATATAATTAAACAGCTGTACATAAAGGTTGTTCAAATGTTTTATGTTGTTCGTCAATTTAAAAGTAATATTTTATAAACACCTATTTGATAAATAAGCAAACGTTATCGTTTAAATTTAATTTAAAAATGTCTATTAACTATTAAGTATTAATTAACTATTATTTTGTTATTAGTATGTATATATTATCTCTCTTACTTAATAATCTAACTTTAACCTTTATGATTAATAGTTGATTTATTTATATTTTATTCTGTAACGTGACGAAATTTATAAATTACATTAGAATATATTATTTATGTTATTTATTTTACTTTTTCAATAATTAAACCATGCAATAATAATAATAAAACATAAATATGCACAATATTTAATGAATATATTATTATGCAATTTATTGTTATAATCATATTACAGTACCTATACACAGTCGTTGTTGATCCGTCGTTTTATCAGAACGTCATGTGTTGGGTATACCTATAAATTTGAAAAGTCTTCTAAATCCGGTACACTATTAATTTAAACTTCCTAGTCGCTATAAAGTTTCCTTTATCCGTCTAAGTTACTTTCACGCATTAACCTTCTCTGTCGGCAGTTCTTTGAAAAAAAAAGGGTCACGTACCTATACTTTATACGTGTATATATATACAACAATAATACAACCATATTATTATATATGTGTGTATTGTGTAAGTGCGCGCGCATCGTGGATTTTGACACATTCTCATTCGTCTGGTTTTTATTTCCCAGGGGTCCACCACTACTCGATGTTAGGGGAAAAGTTATCGGTAACCACATCGTCGTGCAGAAATATAAAAATGTGAAGAAGAGAATATTACAAACTTTACAGTATAGGTGTAGTCACTAGAATTGTAAAAATAACCAGCTCACTGATGCTAGCATTATCATTTAAAAGTACCGAGTTTGGATACTTGTAGTAGGTACTTAATTTAATCTGTTTATTTTAAACACAATGTTATCATATCAAAATTACAATAATAGTGTTATTAAAATAATATTGAAACTGTCAGGAATTTAAATATCATAAAAAAAATATTTAAACGAAAAATATGCAAAAACATTCAATAAATCTGGATTTTTGCTTTATTAAAATATGGCATGTAATAGATAACCAAAATTTTCCTATAATTTTAATTAAATATTATATTGTAATCATTTTCTTTTTTATGCCAAATCGATCATAATGTAGCTTGTATATGATTTGTGTTCATAACGCTTTTATTTTCATGTCAAAAAGCTTGTCAATAAACTTTTAACTATATCTCATAAATTATTCTTTAACAGTTATTAAAAAAACATCGAAAATACATCACAGTTTTTTTTATATAGCTTGAAAAGATAAGAAATTTAATATTTAAACGTAAAACAACGACTTTTCCAATAAACGGTTTTAGTTACATAGTTGTATGTACTGAATTGAAAATATTAATAATAAAACAAACGTATGATACTATTCTCAAGAATAAATGTTGATCCGCTGTAGTAACTGCAGTTAACTTTGTTCAGAGTCCTTTATTGCCTTAAATGATTCACTATTATTAACTTAAAATTTAACACATACACAATGGCCAACTAAATGGTAAGATAGACTCTTACGTTACTAAGCAGCAGGCAGTGGTCCCTAGACTTTTGTTTCATTTAATGCAAAAATTAATTATAAATGTTTATTTGAAATAAGACAACCATCATAAAAGTAGCTGAAATGTTACTAGGTATATTAAATATGTGCACAATTTGAAAAAAAAATACATTAATATATATATATATGCGTATTTTTAATCATAAAAGTATATACATATGAAGATAGTAGGTATAGATACTTATAAATCATTCGGAATTCAGTCCTGAGAGTTACGCAGTAAAGCATAACAAAAATGAATCAAACATAGTATAGATACATTATTCACCTATATAATTATTTATCTAACGTTTTTTGAGTTTTTTAAAAGTACTTTTGAGCATCCTCACTGTTTGTACGTTTTAAAATTTTAATATTTCAATGTTTTTAACTTTGAAAAATATTCGTATACAGTACACCCGGTGTTTTATTTTAAAATTATTTCACTTTTATACTTACATGGATCGTAGTATATTCATCTAGTTTAAATTTTAATTAAAATAGTCGAGTTGGTTTCGAGTTCTCATACATCGCTGCTACTTCTGGGGTGTCAAATAAGTGATAAATAAAACAAGTAGACAAATGCATGTCGAAACAAACCATTGGAGTAAAGTGGATACAGACAGCAGACAGTTGCTAGTGAAATTCTTTAAACAAGTTTAGTTGTATGTCAGCATAAAGCCACTCGAAATAAACAGAATTCGTTCAAAGACGTTATTTGTTCAGATATTCACATATAACTATAAATACATATACGAATATACGATGTAGAAAATTTTCAAACTTTTCGTAATTTAAAATGTAAATTTAATTTCAGTTTAAATTATATGAATTAGATTCATAGAGGTCACTTGGTTCAAATACAATTTTTTTTTCAAATCGATTGAAAATCAAAACATATCTTTTAGTGTAATTTAATTAATAATATATTTTATATTAATATTTTTTTTGTGCGTTGGTAAAATAATATAAATTGATACTTTTTGTAATAAATATTAAATGAAGAAAACTAAATTTAACTCTTATTCATTTATAAAAACTACTTAGAACTCAGATATCGTTTATATTGAATTTTCTTGTTTTGTTTCTATTATAAGTTTTACATCTTGAAAGTTTAAAATCATATTTTTCTTTAAGATTTGTATCAAATAACGTTATTGGTTTATTTTTTAATAAAAAAAAAAAAAAAATCGTTAAGCTATTTTTAGTAGAGAATACGCTGTGTTTACAACAATATTTTATTAAATTATGTCTATGTATAATATTATTAAAATATTGCATGTACGCTTAATGTGTGCTTATAGGTAAAATCATAAAAAAAAAAACAAAAATAATATTTTTATAACTATTTAGGTTAGTAACTACCTACTTTAGTTAATCATAATAAATTCTTTAGGTAGAACATTTTATATAGTTGGCTTTAATAATTTATTTAAGACTTAAAAAATAATACTTGTACTAAATGGTGATTTTTATAGAGTTGAGAACTAACAAATTATGATAACATATTAACGAAGTAATGTTTAGAAAAGTTATTGAATTTATGGTAAGTAATAAATAATATACTTGTATCAATAAAATCGTTTAAGGTTATGTCAATCAATAAAATAATACATTTAAACAAATGAGTATAAAAGTGTACACAATCCGTATTTATTTAATTAATATGTTTTTAGTTTTTATACAACTTTTTAAATAGATATTTTATTATTAAATTTGATTATAAAACTCTGGATGTTTACTATATTGTAGTAGACCTAGTATACTAGGTAATATTTGTTTTTTTTTTTTTTATAAAATATCCATGATAATTTTTAATACGAAAAAAAATAGTAATAATAATAATAAAATTTATTTATTAAATCATAAAAAATAATAGCTGTTGTAAAATAATTATAAGAAAAATAGGGTCTTATTAGTTTATCTCAGTAGCAATTATAAGCAAAATATTTTAAAACTCAATTGAATTAAAAAAAAATTATAAAATCATAATATTAGGATTGTTTTATACATATATATTATTACAAATATCTTTAAAATTATTTGAAATAATATACTCTGATTAGTTTCTTCTCTATCACTATTCACCAATCAGATGATTTCTCCAATAGTTATTAAAGCCATATAATTTTATAAAAAAGTTTTATTATAACATTGATTTGGTCAACAAAATAAATTATCATTATTATTTTACACAGAGTCAGAGTAATTCTTTTCAAAGTGACATTTATTTTTCGAAAAGTATTAAAAGTTATTTCATAAAAATAATATTCTTGAAAAAAAAAAAACTATATTTCTTGCTATTTGTAATCGTTGTCAATTTTAGTTATTTAATTTTTAAATTGACAACATAATGTTATTAATTTTGTTTTATTTATCAGACTTTTTTTTTAGAAAACTTCATTCTATTAAACGGTATTTCAAACAAGTAAGTAGTTAATTTCGTGTAACTTACGTGTTTTTACTTGGTTATTTTTTCTTAGTTAAATGTATTTAAAGTTTTGTCAACCGTAGCCGTGAACCCATAGTTTTCGATGTACCATTACGCTACTTCACTTAGATTGTCTAAACTTTAAATACGTATAACTAAGAAAAATAACTGAGAAAACAAACTGAACATACATAAGTACATAAATATACGTAGCTAATGCACACATATATAGCTTTCGAAAACAACATAAATTTACATAAAATATGCTTATTACATATACCTAGTTGTATAGATTATGTACACGGATTGTTTATATTATAGATCTGCATTATTATTATTTTATTATCCCATTGTGATTGACAATGGTATAATTGAGTAGTGTACAGGTACAGTGAGTCAATAAAGACAAACGTTACACAAATGTAGGACATCATTTTGGTCATTAGATAATGGTGTGAATACATTACGTATAGGAGAATTTAATTTGATAAAGTATATTACCGATCGAGATATCTATTACACATTGGTTTTTTATAGATTTAAATAAATTGAAATAAAATAATTCGTTTGTGTTACGCATTCTGTAATTTTATAATTTTTAGGAATTTGTACAAAACAAGTAACAATAATATGTATTTTATTACTTCATCGTTATTATTATTATTAATGGAAATTATGATTCATACACATTAATCAACACTGTTTGAAGCACTAAAAATCTATATATTATAAATTTGTAACTAATTATTAAATTAGCAATTAACGTTTATTAATATGTATGTAGTATTAATTATAGCAAACAACCACAGTTGTTGAAGCTAAACAAATATGAAATGAAAAATACTATGTATTTTTTTTAAATCTAAAATAATTGTTTCAAACAGCTGAAATTCAATTTTTCCAGCCTATTTAAACGTCACCTATCGTGTACATATTTTGTACACTTGTTTTAATATTGTTATTATAAAAAGTTTTTATAAAAAATTATTATGAAAAGTTGAACTCATTTTTTTAATTTTTTGCTGTTAAATTATAAATATTTTGATTGATTATTATTTTATTAAACACTGTCATTTATACATTCTATACAATATATTTTTATTTATTGTGAAAAACGTAATACCTATTGGTTATTTGTTTATAGTATTTATATGGTTCAGTTGATCATTTTACACTTTTTGACAGTGCTTTTTTTTTTTATTTACAATTATATGGTTTATGATAGTACCTATGTTTAACAAAACTGTATACTCGTATTTATTAAAAATAAAAAAAATGAATTACAAGTATTTGAATGAGTTAATCTGACTCAAATATGTTTTATTTTTTTTTGTCTTGAAGTGGTTAAATTTATCCCCATTCTCCATAAAATTCCACTAAATCTCCACCTATGGTGCTAGAGCTTGGTAATAAAGTCAAAAGTCTGTCGCATATAACCATTGTTACATCGTTCGTCGTTTGGGACGCACAACAAAGTCAATAGCTGGTGAGCTTATATTATATTAGGTATATATATCGTATATTCCATTACGTGAGTACAATATTTACAACACGAAACGCCCAAGTACATTGCAAAAAAACTGCTTAACTGGCACTCAGAAATAATAATGGCCAATAGAATATATTATTATAACAATAATATGATAACGTATAATATTCTTTTTAGAAGAGCCATCACACTTTTATATTCGCTACGATTACGTATTTCTGTTAAGAAATTCGTGTAATATATTTTATTTATCGTACTTCCAGACCAATAGTAATGGCAATAATAATATCATTATTATTATTTTGTTATTCGTCTGCCACTGTTACCGCATTACACCACTTCGCCTGTCACTATCGACAACCTAAAAGCAAAGTTGTTTTTGATTTATTGTCTTAAATTTTTCCATCGAGTCACTAAGTTGATATGTTATACATGCCACTAAAGAACATATCACGTATGAAAGATATTATTTTCGTTTTTTTTCCAAAAATGTTTGTAACCTATATTAACTTGTGCTGCTTAAAAATCTAAGCAGAATGGCAAACAATATTCGTAAAAATAATACCTGCGCTGCACGTGTATTAGCTTATTTATAGACTAAAATAAGATAAATAATAATTATAGAACAAAATTCGAATAATTCTATAACTTTTCACCATTCAACAATTAAAAAAAAAAATCTCGATTCTCCATAAATTATAACATTGTACTTGAAAACGTTTTTCTAAATTATTTTAAATACTAGATTGACTATTAAGTTTTAATTAATTTCAATTTATCCGTAATTAATTTTTTCCGTTTAGGTACGGATTTTAAAAGCTTACTTACATTCGAAAAAGTTATCTACACATTTTCAATTTTTTCGTACTATTTTAATATTTTGTTATAAATTATATTTTCAATTTTTATATTATTTTCAATGCTTGATAAATGTGTGCATATTCATTGTAAGATTAAATTTACATAGTATTTATTCAAAATGAGTAATTTAGTTGAATTATATGGAAAAATTATTTTTATTGATAAATCTTATGTTATAAGTTTATAATAATTTGTGAATTATTACCAAATTTAAATAGCCAGTATAAAATTAAATAATGTGGATAAAATTTGAGGTAACGAATAAAACAGAGTAAAAAATAATTGTTCGTTAATGACTTAATTATTTTTTAGCCTTTATTAAACTATAGTTGAATTTTTACATACTAGAACTTTATCTTGAAATTATTGCATACAAATGTTTTGATTCATATTATATTGTAAAATGTTTTTACAATTATTGTGTACACTGTACATCGTTAACATATTGAAAACAACGATTGTCGGATAATTATATAAATAATATGATATTTGAATACTACATGGAAATTAATATGTATATTTTTAAGGATAAATATTTATCTAAAACATGATTATGAATTAAATCAAACCGCCGTGAATTTAGCCTACCACCGATATTCAATAGGTACATATCGGTTTTCGCAAGCATCAGTTTTTGCTCTGTCGTAGTCCAAGGGTCCAACTGGGTGGTCTGACTGCGGTCATATAGTCGCCGTTAATTTAAATTAAAACATAATACGAAGAGTATACACTTGTGACTTTTGAAGTTGTTGAATTAGTTCTTATTTTATGTACAAAACTCACGAGTGGGTTTAGGGTTTTAGTTTATTGACACTCAACGACATAAAAAGTTTTTGTTCTAATATCACTCTATAAAAAAATGTACATTATTACTTTTTACAGTTATTTATTTTTCTTAATGTTCGTGTTTACACCTCAATTAAATTAATTTATGAATATAAAGTACTTTTTGTGGCTATAGTATTGCAGATGTAGGGTGCTTATTTTGGGGTTTCCAGTGCACGCGTGGGTGATGTGTATTTGTGTGTGTATACAGTCTGTGCTAAAAGTCCCACATCACCCTAATTATCTCCATGGGAAATAAATTATTGATCTAATTGTAGTTTTTTCAACAACAATCTGAAAAAAAAGAAATTTGTTTCATTACATTGGAATTTTTTGTAGATTATTGTCTCGAAATATCGTAATTTAAACACATTAATTATGTAACACGTCATAATAGAGTTACTCTTGATAGGTTGATACAAGGTTTTGAGGTACACTGTATAAATAGTGTATAATACACTTAACCCTCATAAACTTTGTCGGAATATGGCCATATAATATTCAACATTCTCTATTACATACATAATATAATATAGTGAAGAAATTTAAGTTGTTGGTTATTTTAATCATGTAATAATGATTTATATTTATATGCATAATATAACAAAATGCTCATATCAAAATAATATAATTATAATGCATATATTATAATACATTTGATAGGTATACGATTTTATTCATTTTGTGTGTGCAATCTTACAGCAGCAAATAAAGTATATATCGGGGTAGATAAAGCGTAGTATACATTTAACTGGTGCTTGGTGAATATAATGTATACAAGACTTTATAACATATACACCATATATACACTAGAGATAAGATAATTTTTTTTTTTGGTTTATGCATACAACTCGAAAGTATAAAAATATAACGACGGTAATTTAAAAAAAAAACATTGGTTTGAAGAGCAAGCTCAAAATATATACATATTAATTACATTTTTTTTTTTTTTATAATTGAACCACCAGGGATTTTAATTAAAATTTCTGTGTACTATCTCATATTCATCTCGGTGAGTTGTGTTCTACAGTTTTCATTACCACACTATATTATACAATATATAATATTAATGACCTAAATAATAATTCAATAGAATAGATGTGTATTAATTTCTTTTATGAATTATGATTGCCGTAAGTGTAAGTGGAAAATCGATTCAAGTACTGTTCGCAAACTTTCATTCAATAAGCCCATTCGTGTGGTAAACACTTTGCATAATCGGCCTTTGTTGTGTATGGTTTTAAGCATAGTCGAATT
This sequence comes from Melanaphis sacchari, assembly GCF_002803265.2. NCBI lineage: Eukaryota > Metazoa > Arthropoda > Insecta > Hemiptera > Aphididae > Melanaphis > Melanaphis sacchari. Next base: position 24,054,497 of record NW_020270366.1, on the reverse strand, counting down.
TTAGACGACTTTAAACAATACATAAATTTGGTACATCATTTTACATGTTAATTCATTTTCGTATTCCTACCGGTTAATAAGTTTTTAAGGATTTCAATAGATGGGTTTTTTATAAATTAATATATCTTGTTTTTATGTGAAATCACCGTGTTTGTTTTTAACTACCGATGTACTGCATTGGTATAACTAATAAGTTCGTCCTTTATTCTTTTGATGTCTGAGTTGCATGTCTTAATTATTATAGGTTTTACTACATGTTATTCGACAATATAAACATTATTTCGTTTACAAAAACTATGTTTTTCGTCGAGAATTTAGAAACATATACATTATAATTAACCATTATATTATCTAAAAATAATTTTTCACACAGTTAATTTTTATCATTTTTTATTATACCAACATAAAATATAAACAAAATTTATAAATAACAAAAAATAAAAAATATACAGTTTACGTTAAACCTATTCGTATTATGTAATTTCTCCTGCCATTACATAAAATATATAATATTATATACATACTCGTATATATATTACTATACGTCCATACAAAATATTATACCATTTGGCATTTATGATCTGGATTTTCGGGAAACCGGCCATCGTGTGATAATGCAAAGTTCAACTGGCTTCGTTTACTTATAAATACAAAAAATAATAATAACAATAACTAGGTAATAATCAAATTTAATCGACAATGTCAATATTGAAAATATTTACTATTCACTTAAACTGAACGTCACAGCATAACATAATACACGAGCAGTACAACGCGTACACGCTGTAGGGTTGTGCTCTCCTCTTGTCTTTATTTTAACTGCATTATAAAAAAATTGAAGACGTGCTTATATAACATAATATTATAATACTAGCTATTATGTTTACATGTATAATTTTATTTAAATAATCACTCATTGTTTGGATATTTTTGTGTTATACCATTGGAATAGTACCAATTTATTATACACAATTCGCCGACTTTTAATGAAATAAATCTTATTTTAGTTGTACCAACAAAATATTATATTTATTTAGCTAAATTTAAAAAAAAATATAAATACATTTCATTATCGCATTAAGAGTAAACACTGAGTTATTTTAATTCTCATGTAACTCATATCTTTGCATTATGGTGCATATTTATGTAATCAATTCATTTTTATAAATTATAATATAAAAATCAATTTAAATGTCTCATAGTATTTTACGTAACTGATGGTTTTTTCTACCAATAACCACAAATATTATTTCTCAATTCTCACTCACCCTTCAAGAAAATCCTAATCACTCTATTATAGTATATCTGTGTACACATATCAAATTTTATGTTATTCGAGTAGACATATATGTATGTGTTATATACTTATAATGTATACGTTGACATAACATTTATTTAATATATATATATACATAGCAGGTTATGCGCGTTAAATGTTTTATATTATTTTCTATTCAGTTACAAGTTTTGTCCATTTAGAGAGAGTGGTCATCATTTATATATTTTGAACAGTTATAAACAGTTATACAATTGTCAAAATGTTACATTGGCCATTTGTTCGTAAATGGATTTCATTTTGATTAAATTGAAAAAAAAAACTCCTGTTTACTTTTATTAATCGGTCTATATCATTATTGTACAATATTTCAAATGCATTCGCCTCTGAAAGCGTCTGCCACGCAGATTTAGGTACTTTTGGTCACAATCGACAATATTGTTTGTTCGTACATTCGCTGATATCCATACTTATAATATCGCGCCGTGTCGCATTCATTTCTTTCGATTTTTTACGGCACTTTGATTGAAATCGAATACTTAACAACTTTAATCGGCTTGCAGTGATCTAAAGTATTATTATAATCAAAATAAAATATAATTAAAATAAAAACTTATTGTTAAAACAATCTGTACGGTAAAGTAAAAACCATTAGACCCAGTAAAAATAATATTAACGAATTAAGAAATTAATGTTATTGAATAATATTAGGTATCAAAATAAATTATTTTGTTTTTAAATTTTCAATCAATGTATCAGAATTACTAAATTTAGTTTTTCTGAAATCTGCAGTATTAATTAATATAATCATAGGGGTTTTTATTTTTTTTATTATAACATCACTATTTATACATAAATACATTGTTATTTATGACCATCACATTCATGAATTCATGTAAGCGATATCTATTGGCAATCTTAATAGTATAAGCAGCCAATATACGAAAAATAGAATTTCACAGTTTGTTAATCAGTTGAATATTTAATTTTAATGTTTATATAAGATTTTATTATTTTAGAAACAAAAAAAAAAATAAATAATAAAAATAAAATATTCAAGGAAATTGAATATATATTTTTTAAAGTATTTTTATTTGCGCTCTACATCGTAGTATTAGAACATTTTAACATGATATTAATATATCACGTCATATTAGGTGTATTATTACTGTACAGTGTAAGTACACATGTATATGGCAGTTTTAATATCCTCACTATCTCATCTTTATTGTATAAAGTTACGCCGTTAAATAAATTAATAGCAATTTGCTATTCGGAGCCGGAATTGAACCAAAAATCTGCTAAACTGGATGATTTATAAAAACGAATATTTTACCTTCCCTCTGGTGTTTTTTTTTTTTTTTTCTAAGGGAGCAAGCAATATATAGTTGTGGGCGGCTTCCGGTTGAAATTTTTACTTCGTCCCGCGTTACATATTTAGTCATGATTCATGGTTTTTGGAGACTTTTTGTTGTTTTATTTTTTCACTTCCTGTAAACGTAATATGTACCTCTTCTTAAACAAATATACGTAGTGTTTACTGTAGCAACTGAATGGATTCATAAAACATTTGGATCATATTATAATACAGCGAAGACATTGGAGTTGTTAAATAATTTGAAACGATTCTGACTGGCTGCGTGTATAGTAATATATATATATATATATATATATTAGTAAGAAATAATCGTAAACTCGCAACGAGACAATTTCCATATAAATATCTATATTATTTAAAATAATATTCATTTTTACATTTTTTTTTAATTTATACAATACTAAGTGATGTTGCCCGGTCTTTGCCCGGCTTGTAATTTAATAAGTATATTATACATTGCCTATATAAATATAAGTTACAATTCAATGATAAAATAATGTAAATAAACATATTTTGTAATATTTTTTAGATAATCTATTTATTAAAAAAAAAAAAAGTAATATTCAATTTTATTTATAATACATGATGGGTAATTTAGTTATGTTAATTCAAATAAAGTATTTCACATATTTAGTTACAATTTTTAATACTTATCCTGTGAATCAAACTTCATCACCTTTTTTTTTTTTTTTTAATTTAGTTAATTGTTGCTAGAAATGTAATAAAAATATCGTAACATTATAAACATTAGCAAAAGTTATAACTTTTATATTTATATACATTTATATCTATAAATAATTAAATTGATATATAGATGTATAGTGTATATTAGTTATCCAGTACTATATAGTCAGTTTTTAATTAATTTTTTTTTCTCGCGAGACCACCTTCTTCTGACCAGGTTGGTATGTTATTATTACGGTTATTAATATAATGCAGTGGATTAGGTAATGTAAATGATACCTAGAAATAAATAAAATGAAGTAAACCTACAAATACAATATTTCAATTTACTATTTAAATATTAAACATAAAATAATTTAAAAATACATTTTTTTATATCATATTTTTTATTTGAAACACTGAAATTTAGAAAAATTAAACTGTTTTCACCCAACAAACTATACTATGACAAAACAATAATTTATGGTATAGGTAATTTTTTTGTTTAGTTTTTTGAGCGAACATTATAAGGTACGACAAATTCTTGTGTAACATTTTATGGTTAGTACATATATCAAGACTTTAATAACCTATGAAATACAATTTAAAATATATATATATACATTTTTAACGTTTTAATATAATTTTAATAGAAATTTTGTTTGCCATATTTAATTAGTTATAGTATATGTTGTTTACAACAAGCAAACAAAATTAAAAATTACAAAATTATATGTATGTAAAACGTATATAATTTTATATTATGGGTATTATAATCCACTTCCTATAATATACACTTTACCTAATAAAATTTATTTATTAGGTTTACTAATAAAGCGTATATTACTAGCTAAAATTTATTACGGTATATTACAATATTAACTGTGAACAGTTTAATAAAATACAACAAAATATTAAATAATAAAGTATTATAATTTGTCATTTAGCCGATTAAAACAAATAAAAAAGTAATGTATGATTTACATAACAGATATAGATAAAAAAAAAAAATAAAAAAAAATAAACACTCAACATTGTCCTTCGTCGTATATATTATGGAAACGAATACCACTTAACGACATGTTTAGGAAATGTTAGAAAATGTAGTAGAGTTATAAATTTGAAAAAAACATAATTGTGTTTAACTATAATTTACATCTAGGTTTTAAAAAAAAAGTATGAGTAAAATGTATAACAGTGTTTTAAAGTTGAAACCAACTATGTAAAGACAAAATAGTCTTTGATATTTTAATTTTTGTTTATGTGAAATATACGGATTGTCACATTAAACTACCTTAAATGTGTCCGTCTCAAATCGATGATAAAAATTACAAATTCGTTTATATTTTTTTATTGCATAATGAGACATGATATACATTATACACACAGAATATTTTACATTTAAAAATGGCTTTACGACATGGTCAGTGTTTAAATACATATTATTTATGCGTTTCGTTTAGAATTTTTTTCTCCATCGACTATCATGGACGTTTCATTTATAAATAATATATAACATAATAATAATATCCAATATACCTGGTCTTCGTTTAAGTTACTATATGAACATAAACGGTTCACGCGTGAGAAATCCCAAACTTTTTTATAGCATTTTTATTGTAAAAAGCCTATAGCATTTTGTATCTTCAAAATGTGATCGAAATTATGTAATAAATACTCGCAGAGACCAACTGAAGTCGACCAGTAGATATAATAATCATAATTCATTTGAAAATATCGTCTACACCTAATGACATTTATTCCGATTATTATTGTTATTTATTTATTCGTTTTTTCTTATAATAAAATATAATAATGTTGAGTAAATATGAAGGCATTTTATTATAAACACATTATTGGGATAAAGTTTAAACATTCTTATTTCGGTTATTTATTATTATAACAAAACGACTATCATTTCGAAGAAATTGGCGAATAAAAATATTAAAAAAATGTAATAAAATAAAATAAAAATGTCTATTCATAAGTACCCGTAAAATTATTATACGTTATAAGCTGTTCAAATAAAAACGTTCAGACTGTTTTGAATTATTACCATCACCGCGAGACGTTATATCGGTGAAACAAAACAGTATTTAGGTGGGTACTAATGTATAATTATTTGAAGACCATTAGCGTCAAAAAAAATAAGTTGATAATTTTTATTTTTATTTTCATCAAATCACTGCTGCGAATGGCCAAAACATATAAACTTGTATAAAATATTCAATATGTACATTACAATATGGTATATTATTTTAAAACCGTATAATAATAGTGATGTGCATATTATATAACCTATACTAACCTCTGTAATTTTTAAAATATTAATTAACGCGTGGAATTGAAATTTTACACGCCAATAAATAATAATATAATTATATCCATACGGAACGCTATTATCACTTATAATATTATTAGTGTCATTGTGCTACGCACTGTGCAGTAGTTCGTAATTCGCCTATTATTTCAATTGTTAAATTTGCATTTTGCGTGGTGATGGTGGTGGCAGCGAGTAAGTACTTAGTCTGCAGGGGCGAAAAAAAAAGAAATATAAAATACATTATGTTCCAACACACGCACAACAGACAATACCTAATTGTTACTGACAAAAAAAAAAAAAAAAGTTAAAAACAAAGAACGTTCTTTGTGGGATCACATGATGTCTATGATTTCTCTGGCTTTTGTCGTCCACCCCCTTCTAGCTTGGCGGTGGCATTGCACGCGCACTACACGACTAATAATAATAATAATAATAATAATAATAATAATACGATATTTTCAACAAAGATTATTGCCATTCAACGGGCCTACGACCGGAAACACCCTTCTCACTCATTCGCGCTTATGCGTACGAAATTCATAAAAAATAAAATCCACACAGATTCCCAAAGTCCGAACAGCATGTGCGAGGGAGGGAGAGTGAGCCAAGTGAGTACGCGTCTTATTTTTTTGTACAATCTAAATAAGAATTTTTTTTTTTAAGGTCTAAATTTCTTGCGCGCATAAAAATTTGAACAAAATAATACGAACGAGTTGCGACATAGAACACGTGCTAATAATATTTAAAACGAGATTTGTGAGAGTAAAAATTTGTAAATTTCTGGGCTTTGCCCCATTGGCCAAATATGTCGTGTGATATTGTATTCAATCCTATTTTAGTCGATTGTCACGAGCCATTTTCTGCCACACTATATTATTGTTGTCTCGTAGAAATGGTACATGCGTACATTATAATATACACTTATATCGTAAATAGGCATCTCGAGTTATTAAAAAAGACACTATTGCTGAGAAATAAAAAACATTTAAGTTTTCTGATGAATAATTGTATGGATAATGAGTTTAGAAAAATTACCCTTTTAGGTTTGAAGATAATAGTATGAAGAATATGTGGTGTTTGAAAGTTTTAATACTATAGTTATTAATCAATTGACATATTTTATGATTTATAAAAATGGTCCAAGTATAATTAATAATAGATCTAATTGTACTTTTTATTTTTTTTAAACAATTTTTAAGTGCTATTAAATCGTGAGTATAAAATTTAATCGTTTAAATTTTAAATTAAATACACCAACTTTTTCGAAAAAATCATCTTTCAGTAGAAAAGTGGACTCTCATTTGAAGAACAGAAATTATTTTATCACCCACGGGACTGTTATGCTTTTTAAATAGTACAAAAAAATCTCAAGAATTCAAAAATATGGTCTTTAAGTATATTTAAAAATATTCAACAAATCAGAATTTCAATAAATTTTTTGTTATAGGAATAAATGGGAAGGAGTGAGCATAATTGGTGAATGGTGATTCACTATGTATACAATGCATAATCTAAGTGTAAAATTCAATAAGACGTGAGTCCTTTCTGATTACTCTGTGCCAATATTTTATGATATTTTAATAATAATTATTATCATTATCGTTAGTATTACTATATATACTGGGCGGCCGAAGAGTCTGCTTCGAGAGGCATATAATATTATTATAGCAGCGGGGGCGGAGTGAACCTTTCGGGATTTATGAATACAACGCACGCACGCCGTTGTCTTCTCGTCGATCGCACTCACACACACACACACACCAAGGGCGCTCTCCGACTGGGTCGATAATGTTATATTTTATTTTTTATTAATTTTAATTTTTTTTTTTTTTTTAATTGGACTATCTCGACAACCGCCGCTGCGCGATCGCGTGTTCGACAAAACGCATGCATCAAAGTATATAGTATTTTAATATTTTATCGTACGATTATTATTGCCGGACGTGTCATTGGGTCGATTACCTTGGTATAATATTATACTACTTAATATGTATAGGTCAACCTACCTATCATGTATGTTACGTGCAGCGTGCACGGGAATAATAATATGTCGTGTGCGGGGCGCGAATTCCTTTTTGTTTTAATATATCGCAACAACGAAAAAAAAAAATACAGTCGCTCATTTTATTTATTGCTCTCTCCTCCCTCTAGATATTTTCTGAAATGACTTATTATCTAAATATACTGCATAAGGAAATCGTGTTTTTTTTTTTCATTTCAACCGTTCGGATCTCTCTTTCCCGAGACCAGCAACGTTATGTCGTCATCTCTGTTAACGCGATATGTGCATGGCATTTACAACGCAGCAGCCAATGTATAATAGTAATATTATTAATGACTTATCACTTTCCCCGCACTATGGCCAGTTTAATTGTTTAGTTACGCTGTACTTTACTGATCAATATTTTCAATATTAGAGAAACATTAACGACTTTTTAGTGATTTAGGATACTTCACCGTTTCTTTTTGTCTTGTGCTGTTGTTATTGCACTTAATACAGTACAGCCAGTGCAAAATATATTGTAAGAACCAATAAAATAATCGACAAACAACGATTAGATGCGTTCGAATGGAAACGCAAATAATAGAATTTCGCTAACAGTTAGACTAGTATATAACAAATAATATATATAAATATAATATATATATATTATTAAATACGATCGTTAGGCATTTGAGTTAATTGCATAAAATTATGTGATTTAGTTTTTGAATTTTACCATGATCTAACGATCAACGATAAATAATTTATACTTTGACATAAAATAGAAATAAGTATAAAATGTTTGGTAGAATTATTTAACTACAATATTTTTTTGATGAAATATCGGTTTTGATACTCGACTTTCAAAAAAAGTTTTTATTATGCGTGACGAACACACATGAACGACATTCTGTATGCATTAATTGTATAAACGTACGTACATGTGCACAAATTTATGATTTATAGAGCTTAGAATTTTCAAAATATTTTACTAAATTTATGTTAAAAGTGACACTACGAGAACTGCCGGCAATGTAAATTCAGCGTGTAAAGCATTTTTGATTGATAAGTTTTTAAAAGCTAACTGTTGTTTGTAAGTCCGTGTTTACTTTTTTTTCGACTAATTGTATAAATTTAATAATGGATTATGTTTCTATTGAAAATCGTTTTTAAAAATATTTCTTTTCAATTCCTTATTGTTTTTAGTAATTGCAAATTTGAAACTAAAGTAGATAGTCATCATCAAAACTTAAAATTTTTAAAAGTAAAATAATTTAAATAATATAATAGAAAACGAAAATTGATTTTTTATATTGTTAGACTTCTGTCCAAAGAAATATTTTCAAGAATCTCATATAATAATTTTAATATGATTCAAAAATGTATGTTGTCTTATGATTCAGAATATCATAATTGTAATGTTTTCCATTCGACACTGTAGTTATCTACCTACTTCTTCTAGAAATATGTACCATTTAAAAAATATAATATTAAGTATTAACCGTTCACTTGTTATAACATATAAGTATACATTTTTCAAGATTTCGAAAATCTAATCGATTAACTAACAGTGTAAAATATTTCTACCTATACTCTTGAGTAAATTTAAAACAGTATTTATTTTGTACGGCTTTGATGTATGTATAACTATAATATACAAGGGCGTTCGGTTGTATTTTTTTTAAATACATCATTATAAACATTGAATAAGACGTAGTCATTATAAATGAAAAACAATAAGCGTATATACTGAAAAATAAATTAATGGTGAAAAAATGTTCACTAAAAATTATTACGTCGGTTGTAAATCAATAATAATAATTATATTTGAAAAAAAAACGATAATTTAACGTAAAACAAAAATTCACAGTATTATATTAAATTGTATAATGAAACACAGTAAGTGTGTATAATATACAGAGTGGTGAATCGTCAAATGAGTAAGTCTGCTCACCCCTTATTTCTTCTTAAATAATGCAGTTATACAAAATCTGATTTTTGAAATTTTTAAGTGAACTTAAGATCGTGTTTTAAAATGTTTGAAATTTGTTTGTAATGCTTAGGCAATATACTATGAAGATACAAATTTCTGTTTTTCAAATTACAATCCTTCCATCAATTTCAACTAAAAATTATTTTGTTGATATATTTTTTTTCAAATTATTGAAATATCAAAATCTAAATTTAAACAGTAGTTTTTTGTGTTATTCAACTTAACGTACTAAACATAATGGGTCTGTGCTAATGACGCCCGCGGTAGTTAAGACATTTTAAAAATTAATATCAATTTATTAATATTTATAACTTGTAAAAGTGGTCTAAGTATAATAAATACTAGTTTACGTTATAATTATATTATATTTTTGTATAAATATTCTTAAAGATTATTATTCTTGATATTATCATGTTAATAACAAAAAACTACTCGTTAAAATTAACTTAAAAAAAAAAATAAAAAATATTTTACATTAAAATATTAAAAAAAAAACAAACAAAATATCCATTTAATAATTTACAGCAAATAAGTTAGTTCTTAATTAAAAAGCAAATTTATTCCACAGACACTCCTCAAGTGGTATAAAAATTTCTATAACTCAAAAATTAAACATATTCAAGTAAATATTCCAAAAATCAGATTTTGAATAAATTAATTATTAGATGAAAAAACGGGGGGTGAGCTTGCTTGGCGTATCACACTGTATACTATACGTATAGTATTATTATAATTTTATTTTCATAAATATTTTTAAATAATTGTACCTCCTAACGAACGCCGCCTACACGACAATATTATATTATGTATAGATTGTTTTAATTAATTAATTAATTTGTTCAGTTTTATTTATTCACATTGTTCTCGTTTAGCCGTTGGACCGTAATTTGAACTCAGGAAAAGATTTTTGTTGATATTAATACATAATGGTATAAGTATAAGGTATATAAAGCGAAATTATGAGAGTTTTAGTCTTCGAATCGGTACGGCGGCTGCGGCGACGGCGGCGGATTTTATAGGGATGATTTGTGTTAATTCATTTCGCACGTCTGCAGCTAATCAATTACATCGTAGCGCCTTTTGTCCGGGAACGCATATCAAAATACGAACGAGAACTACGATTTAATGTACTTGCACAAAGGACGTGAGTCATACTTTTAAGCATACGCGAATATGTGACATTATAATATTATTTATGTGTGTGCGTGTGTGTAAGCTGAATCGTCGGACGCGAAAGCTCTTTATTGTCACTAATGTACCACGCGCAATAATGACAGAAACGCAGTGACTACAACCGTGATATATATATATTATTATTATATTGTAAATGGCTTGTGATATCGCGTTATTATTATTATTATTATTTATTATAATTTATAATATTACATTATATACGATTATCACATCGTGACATGTTATGATATTTGTTTTATAGTTGCTGAGCAAAAGAAATTACACCTATAGAATATTGTTTAGAATAATAAACAATTTTTAGGTACTAGGTACAGATGTACGCCGTAATACGTACAGGCGATTAACGAAACATGATTCACTCCCAATTGTTTACTTTAATAATAAACTTATCGAATTTTGTTTTTCGGAATTTTAAAGTGGTAGTTTAAAGACTACATTTTCAGACACTTAGATTTTTTATACCATTCAAAAATTTTTACCATCTACTTTTATCAAATCAAAATCACCTATTTCCCTGTAAATTATTATTCAAATTACTTTTTCGATTACTTTTATATATCTAAATTCTAAAATCTAAATTGACATTTAAACAAGTACTTTTTCCATTTTTTTTATTTAATTTTGTATACTTTATATTTTTGTGATTTAACGTGATTGAAAAATTCTAGTAAGTAATTAATAATCATCAGATCAATGTAATATATTGTTAAATTCGAACTTCACGATTATTTCTTTCATATAAAAAACTTCCCTGAGCAGAGTAAATCTATATTTTCAAGAATATTTTACTATACATTTATTGTTATTACTATAACAATAAATTATTATTATTATTTATTTTATTAGAAATTATAAGTAATACGGTAAGTAAAATATATTTTTCCAAAAATATAGCATTCACTTTATTGTAACAATTTATATGTAAATCATATCTTATTGTTATACCAAACTCTTATTACCAGAAACCAACCCTATAGTAGAAAATCTAAGAATTTTTATTGCTCAAAAGGTGATGATGGACAAAACATACCCACATCATTATTGTAATATTAATGCATTCCTTGCTCTACTTGGAATCTAAAATAAGTTTATATCTCTACAGAATATTCCTTAAATAGTCTAAATTCTAAGTTTTTGAATATATTGTCCAAAAACATGTTTGCTAAAAATCAGAATTTAGATTAATTCTTTATAAAAGGAAAACTATGGAGGGGATTATGCTAGGTGAATTGCCTTGTAATTTGTATATAAACTATAGCACAACAAATTATTTTTACTATTTACTCTAAATACGTTGACTTGTTTGATAATAATTTTGGAATCACTATTTATTTATTAATATTATTGTATTAGGCTATAATATAAGAGATATAATCTCATAAATCGATAAAACAACATACTCAAATGCATTAGTCTAGACAGGGTCGAGTATAAATATATTGGTGAAACGAATTTTAAAAAATCGATTTCCATGAGTTGTACGTCCATTGACGTTTGTGAATTGGGTACTCGCTCTATCTATTGCCAATACATTATAATAATAATATGCTGTCCTATTATTTTCCATTGTCAAGGCCAAAATCGATTCTACATAAACGTATTAATAATTGAAATTCAAGTTGTAGTATGTTCATTACCAAAAAGTTTTTTTTTAGTCTGTAATACTTAATCTATTCAAATTCAATTATGCTGGTTTCTATAAATACTGTTTACTTATTTATTTAATAGACTAAATCCAAACTGTATAAGAGGTCTTTTAGAAAACGTTTTACATTTTTATTTTTTTGTTCTATTTTAGTAGAAACCAATATATTATTATATATGAGTAAGTAGTTGTACGAAACGTAATAAATTATGATTGTATTTAATTTTATTTGTATATTTTTTTAATGGTTCCAAAAGACTTTTTTTTTAAATCTAAATCATTCTTAAAAATAAATTAAAAATAAAATGAGTGTTTCAATAGAGAAATTCCGCACGAGTTATTTCAAAAACGTATTATAAATTTTTAGAAGTTTTTATACCAACAAATTAAATTATTACTTTTGTATTACTATGCAAATGACATTTATATTTCGCTAAAAAATACAGTATGCATATATATATAAATATATATTATATATGTATAAGTTTTATGAAAAAAATTATATTTGTTTTGTATAGTTTTGTTGATCAGTCAACTATTAAAAATACTAGCATATAAATAAAATATAGCTAGGTATACCTTAATTTTATATGACCTATATAATTTTCTTGTGTAAGTACAAAAAATTTTCCTTCGTTTAACATTTTTTTTTTTATTCTGTTAACACTATTTACTTAACATTTCCATTAATTTAAATTCAAATTTTATTGTAATTTATTTAATATTCAAACATAATCTTGTAAAAAATTAAGTAAGTAGGTACTTAGATAAATTATAATTATTTTAAAATATTAATCAAAATTAAAAAGAAAAAAATAATAAGTTAATAATTATTTTTATTACAATTACTATAAATAATAATGCCTTACGTCTATGATGATAATATTTTCTTTAACAACCATATTCTTTGATATATATTATATATACATGTTTATATGTATATACACAAAGTACCTAAGTTTTTAACATGTTTATTTTTTAGTTTTAGTTTTAACATATTTATCAGTTCTTAAAAAATACACTATTAAGTTCCTTTTAGACTTAAAGTCCAACTTATTTATCTATATTTTTCTTGTTTAATCAGTTCATAATCATTTAAAATTTTGACACACCGATACAAAATAATATAATATTCACAAAATATTAAGGTACTTATAAGTAGGTCATGTCCGTTTCAATGGTCCAAGAGTTTCATATATGATATAATTTAAATTTATCAGTCATTCTTTAATGAACAATAAAAAAAAAAACAATAGATGTCATATTTATTGTATATTGACAGGTATTGTTTTATTGATGACTATATTATTATACAAAATTCAAGTATGTTATTGTACCACAACAAATAGAGGTTTTAGTATAATTAATATTTTATATTGAGTAAGCAACATTATATACACATCGCAGATCACTTAAATTTAGTAATTCATGCAACGATATAACGTAGTTTTAAGATAGTATATTTTATTGAGTGGAAGTTGTTGTACGGATATATACCAACAATTTAGGCTCGAAACTAACTTTAAATAATATAATATGGACGTATAACAATATTATGTTTTATCGGCTATTCATCGGTGTTCTTTAAAGTGCTTTTCGGAATATGTGTGCTGTTTAAACCAGTTGATCACCAGCAGCGAAAAAAAAGTTTATATTTATTTAACCACTTACTAATTGAATACGTTCCTGTATAAAGTATCAGCTCTTATTGTTATTTTTTTATTGAAATTGAATCGTGCTGAAATAAAAAAAGAAAGAAAAAGTTAATATGTGTCTTGTCATTATGTGCATTTAAATTCATCTCAAACTCTTACTACTTATCAATTAAAACGAGTAACTCCGCGTTCGATTAAAATCTGTTACTACCTATATACACTGTATTCTAGTCACATATATATATATATGTATTATATAAGGCACGTGCAGAGTCTACATATTTAAATAGTCTGCACTCAGAACGAACGAATTGATATATACAATTATACGTATATGGCATATGTATTCTTTGGACTTTGTCATCTTCCCTAATACCACTGAATATACGATCTGCACTACAAAAGGTACGTATCACAAACGATATTAATATAATCGCAATGAATTTCATTAATCACAGAAATATAGTGATTAAACGCCGTGATATTTAGTGATTGATACGATGCAACAAACCTCCACCAAGACAACGCTCGATATAGTTACCCATTATTATCGTGCGATATTGATTTTGATATTATTTTAGTGGATTTGGACCGAAAATGCTGTATGATACTTGTATATATATATATCAATATTATCATAGTATTACTCGCACAAATTACTTGCCTCGATTTATTTTTTTTCTTCAGATAAACGTTGAATTTTCAATCGAAATAGTCCGTGCTTAGTCATAGTGAATAGTACAACAGTTATAGTTCCATAATAATTTTAACTATGAAAATAATTGTCGCTGAGAGAGATCACGCCCGTGCAGAATATTAGCACGATAGATTCGCTATTGTAATATACATTTAATAATGACATAATGATATAATAACGTAAAAGCGTCATTACATCTATAACAGTTTCGTTTAAAATGTGCGACCATTTAACGTTTGTACAACACAATCCACGTTAGGCGTGCACTTCGGTGCCCGGATAGATTTCAATATTTTGAATTAAAATGGATTTCAACAGAAATATGCAAATATGTGTAATAATTTTTATCTCTACCATCTAAACTACACCATAATATAATATAAAAGAGTCATACTATGGGTCTGTTTTTTTAATTTTTTTTTTTTTACTGATATTGATTTGTTAATAGAAAGAAACAATCAGTGACACTTGCTTTTACCTAATATTTAATACATATTTTTGGCTGCAGTTCTGCAGTTTTACAGTATTCAAAAAAACAATTTTAGAAGTATTCGACGTGTGCTAGACGATTGAAAGTCGCACATTACTGTAATCGTATAATATCTATGTTAGTGAAAATTCGTCACTAAAGATTTTCAATATTAATGTAGAATATTATACCATTAGTTAATTATCCAGGTCCAGTGAACTCATATTGAATCTTCTTTTACTCCGGGACAATCAAGGAAGTATCTGTTTTATATTTTACCGGTCGTTTAGTATATATCTCACGTATTAAGCAATCTCCTATATTTTTACCTCGTTTAGTCACATTTATCGATTTTCACCTAGTCTCTTTATTATAATTTATTCTCTGTTTATTATTCGACATTTGAATGGTTTAAATAATTTTAAATATAAAATAGGTTTTTTACGATTTAAACGAATATTATATAATTGGAATATTTACGCAACAATTTGTTTCTAACATTACTATATATATAACTACTAAACGGCCATCGTTATTACAAAAAATAAATCAATTTGTTCTTATCCTTGATGAAAAAAAAAAAAAATGTCTAAACGAGTTTTAAAAAAACAATAATATTAGTAATAATAATTTTAGAACATACCTATATTTATTTACAAATAATTTAGTTTTGTTATTATTTAAAATTAGCTTTTTTTACCATTTGCAAATCAAATAGCTATGTTCTTATAATCTCATAAACAAATTTATAATTTTAAAATCATGGGTTTCATTTGAAAAAAAAAAAAAACAAAATTTGTATCGCTATAAAACACTATTTTATTTGTATAAAAAATTGAACTGTGTGAAAATATGGTGCTTAATAAAATTAAAAAATACTAAGAATTAGAATTTTAATAAAACCATTATTAAAATTGAATTTTATAACCATAAATTTGGGAGCTAACATACTTCGTGAATCACTCTGTATATGAAATTTAAAAACGTCGCGGCGTCGTGTATACTGTCATATATTTATTCACCGCCATCGCTCCAACGGTGACCCGTGATTTCATTATAGCTATAAATTATCCTATTCGGAAGGCAAACAAAACACATTTTAGTTTTTAGGTCACCAACTCTTCCTAAACAAGGGCCGTATAAAACACGTGTAGCACATACATGAACATACATTCCCATTATTCCCAATAGTTTGTTTTAACAAATATCGACCTTCAGTTCAATCAAAATTGAACTGAACGGTGACCTTTATAATATTATTGATATTTATTATGTATATGGTCTACATTATAGACTAAATCCGATGACGTGGTTTCACCTCATGCGGAAACCACCATCTTTCGAAATATATTAATTTTTTTCTGCGATTATTAATATTTATAGACGTTAAAGAATGCCGTTGACGGAAATTTGGTAGAAGACAAAAGACTGTTGTATAATAATTATTATTCTGTGTTTAAATAATTTTTCTCGTGTGTACTTTTATTATACATTATTGATATAATAATGAACTCATGAGTCATACCATTATGTTTATTTATCTTTTTTTTTTACAATAGACACAATGTCTATACTCCATATAGTATATTATATCCGTATAAATACATTTTCAAAGAGAAATTTGTTAACTATAAGATAATGCATTAATATTTATAATTTAGACGCAATAGCAAGCAAAATATACTAGTTTATATATATACAATTTTTTGTATTGTGGTCAACTATCAACAAACATTTTAAATCTAAATCCTATATAATTCAAAAGAAATATTCAAAATTATATTATTTAAAATATGAAATAAAAGTTTAAATTTTTTCAATTCTAATTCAATAATAGAAATTTATATTATGACAAATTACTTTTTGACGGAAAAACAACAAATAAGTTTAAACAATTTAATTTAGGACCTTTATAGATTAAAAACGTAACGTAATTCAAGTTTTAATTACGCAAATTTGTCAAAACATTTTAAAACCGAAAAAAAAAATCTTATCAGTTGTTTTATTTCGAATGGAATGATAACTCAAACTTCATAAGCGTCACACTTTTTTTTTTTTTTTAATGGTATTTATATATTATATTAAATAAGTAATTACGTAAGCATTGTGTGCTATTAATAAATGATATAAAATGTAATTATATTATTAAACTATCCCACGGGAATTATGTGATAATATATCATAAAAGTATAATATTATAATAAAACATGTATGGTTATATCGTATATGTAATGATAAAATATTTTCAATATCTTTTGTCGCGACAATGAATTTCAACGCGCAACGCGGGTATAGAGGATTGATGATAAACCAGTTTTGTTAACTTTATAATGTGTGCATTGTAAACCTTACATTATGCATTTTGTTTGGCGTGATTAAGTTTATTTTAATGTGGTAATATTTTATGCATTTATATTATTAATAGTTCTATATATAATATAATACTGTTCATCTTATTCTCAAAATTATGCATATGGATATCCGCCAGTATCGCTTAAGAATTCGAATAGTAAAAATCACATATATTATTAATTTAATTTGTCTAGAGCATCAGATTGTTGTTAATATTCGTCAAAGAAAAATGAATTTATTAAATATATATTTTTGTTTATTATAATTTATTTTATTTTTAATTTTTTGTCCAAGCTACGAGCTGCTTATAATTTGATACGGATCTTGTGAAATTAAAACTCATTTTTGTTAATTACTTTTACGCAAAACGTCAACAGTATATTATTGAAGAAAACACGCATTTTAACTCAACGATGAAAAAATAGTAGAATAAATAGTATATTTATATCATCTAAAAACATTTTCTGTAAAAAAAAAAAATCTGTCACGTGATTTAACAACATGTAATATTTCATCGGGTTTTCGGCTTTAAATAAAACTTGGAAATTAAAAGTAATTTTTCTTCAAAAATATACGTCATGAAAATAATTAACAGGGTGACCAATTATTTTTTGTTTGTTTTTTTTTTTAAATCTGTCTTTATATTTAGGTGCAGGTATTATTGACGTAAAATAATGTTTAAAAGCTGATTTTTTAAAACAACATACCTTTAACACACTTTATTACGGGCGTAAATTATTACGAACCGACAAAAAAACATAATAATTACTAAATAGATTGTGTGTAATATTATTATATAATCATAATATTATTTTGTTTATAAAATTATAAGCGTAAATTGACTCAATCGATTATTGAGTACAACGCACCTATCACTTGTGTAAGAATTTATTGCATCTAGAGTCGTCGTTGTATGCGAATTATACGTATTGGCTATAGTAAAGCATAGTAATAACAGTAGTAGTACTTGTAGTAATAGTAGTAGTAGTAGAAGTAGTAGGTACCTAATGGTAACCCGGTTCTGTGTAGATTATACTTAACGTTTACTCACAGGTACCAATTCGTATGTATATATATATATATATATATAATATGATATAGTAATATAAAAGCGCTTACGGTAAGAAAAAAAAAATAAAAGAAAAAAGTCGACTGGTAAATTCCTACGTGGATGTATAAAAAACGAGATGTGTATATAAGTTCCCATATTAAAATAAAAATGACATATGTAAATTCCTATGTCGGTATTTATTACCATTAAACACGCGCCAATTATTATTCGTGTGTTCGGCACTCGGCGCCGCACCGTCGCTATATACCATTATATATCGGATCCGTGAGAGTGGAAATTATTCCTATATAAACTCATCAGATCAGCAGCGAAATTTGCTGCGAACGGATATAATGGTTAGAGATGACTTGATGGACCCCTTCCCCTCTGGACAACCGAATACCAATCAATTTTTTTGCTTCTACATCAACATTTACTTATGTTACTCGTAACTTTTGGTTTTTCATTTGTGTACACATCGCAGTAGATTGGTAATGTTTTTCTTTTCATTTCCATCAACGTTCTATTAACAACTTTTTAGATTGTAAGCGAAATTATACAATTTTTTATAACATTGGAGTAACAAAAAAAAAACATAAATATTTTATTGATAATTATATTTAATTTTAATGTTGTAAACACATTTATCATGATTACGATATTATGTTATATCTACCTATAATAATATTAAGACGTGTAGTATAGGAGCTGAGAATTTATAACTTGGTGCACTAAGTGCGATGTTCTTATTGTTACTTACTTAAGGTTTTTCGCAAAATAAAAATTTACATCTTTAAAGATTTTACAACGGTTTGAGTTAAAGAACCATTATATTATATTACTTATTAGATAATAACTTGTATAAATAAGGATTTATGTTTTGTCCGTTAGTAAGTAAATAATCTATAGAAATGTCAAAATTAAAAAAAAAAGTTATTTATTTAAAAATTTAAAATAAAATGGAGTGGTAATCATTTGAAGAAGTTTTAAAAAATCAAGATTTAAATGTGTATAGTGTGTTAAAAAAAAACAATTATGACGGACAAACTCGGTGAATGTTGAATCAATCTGTAGGTTTATTATTGTGAGTAATAATATATTATTATGTTATGTTTCTGGTACCTATATAGTATATATGTTATGACTTTAAATACATGTATATTAATTTATACCGTACGGATACACACACTCATTTTTTATGAAAAAAATGTACTCAGCTTATATTATATTTACATACTATACTAACCGAATTAAAATTTTAATCGAATTTTATGAAATATATTATATATTTTTATATTATCTTTAATGTATAATCTTACTTAAAAGTGTCATCACTGGGTGGCTGATTTTATCAAGATTTTCATGTATTATATTTATTTTAGCCAATGCTCTTATTGTACCCTTGAGGTACAGATTGTGTATATAACAATAAAGGAAAAAAAATTTATTATCTATTAATATGCGTATAAATTACCATAGGAAAAAATTAATTATTGTCAATAAACTTAATCGACGCCCAAATTTCTGATATTAAAAGCACAATTCAAAACCATGTTATTAGCATTCGCATGTAAATAACATAAAATTATTATTCCCATTGCCGGTCAGATGGACCAACGAACATTTGTTTGAATATCATAATGTTTTATCAAATTGCGTTACAAAAAAAAAAAGAAAAATAATAATAATAATAATTACAACGTGCAACGGCTGCAGTGTTTCGTGCAGTAGTTAAAAACATTTTCAACGTAGGTACTCAGCTACCGAACACGTTATAAATTACGTAATTATTTTAATGTTTTATTTATTTATATAATTATGTTTGCTCTCGCGTTTGGCTTATGCATTATATATTCGTATCAAATGTTAACTAGGCCGACAGATATTTTTTTTTGTCTTTTTTTTTTTCATTTAACAATGCAGCAGAGTTAAATTTTAATAATAATATCTTCACTGCAAGCAACAATATCATTAAACAACACAGAGCCGTATTGTACTTAGTATTTTTCAACTGTAAATTTCAAAATGATTGTACGAGGTATTTAAGTCACAAAAAAAAAAAAAAAAAGTCGACGATTTTTTACTTTTCAGTCGCTACACTCATTTGGGATGATGGCCAAGTAGTGGTTACATGAAACGCTGACATTTCCCTTTCATAATACCCTTTGTGCATATATGATAAATACGAGCAAAAAGTTCAAGTCCTTTATTTTGACCAATTATATTTTGGATGTGAATTTTGTTAATATAGTAATTTTAGAAAAAGTCTTTGAACTTCAACTTACGAAAAATGTAGAGTTAATTAATTTCAAATATTATGCCTGATAACTAGTAAAAGAAAAAAATGATTCTTAAAAAATATATTTTGTATCAACTTTATGATTATTTCAGAATTTCAAAAATATAATTTAACGAGTATATTATACACGTTAAGAAGAAGTCATATTATGAGAAATGTACTTACGATCAGTTACAATATTTTTACATTGTTTAAATAAATAAATAGTCTGAAAGAATTTCCGATATCTATAGACATCCAGTCACCCGCGTAAAAATAATGTCTATTATTACCGAAGATATTAAATTTTATATGTAATTCTTTTTTCTTTTTTTTTGTTACCTACACTAATAATTTAGAAAAAAATATATATTAAACGCTCCGAGTTTATACTTTATAGGTTGTTGCTATTCAGTTAAACCGTTGAGTCCATATAGTATACTTATTGTATGCTCAATGATAATAATAGTAATTTTCATAATCTTTTTTTTCAACAGTTATGATTTAATGTTGCTAAGTAATGGTTTGCGTCGTTATAAGACGCCGTGCCGCAGGTATCTACAACATTATATTATTATATAGGGTGCCCGAGTGGCGAGCAACTATAGAAATCATTCGTTGGTTGCTGAATAAAGGTGCTCAAAACAACTGTGGGAAAACAAAGTGTATATATATATATATATATATATAAATTCAACCATTTGAATAGGCATTTTTTATATTTTCAGAAAATCAAAACGATTACTGCTATTTAATGTTGATTTAAAACCGAAGAAATTATAATAAATGTCACATACCTATAACTGTATAATATTACAATACGCATAATCGACGTGGAGATTAAAATATATGGAGAGAGTGTATCTAATAGTATGTATACTTTATATAATGTGTGTCCAATTATATTGACTGACTGTACTAATTGTCATTGGTTTTTTGAAAAGTTGGCGCCGTTGTGCGTTTCCATATACGTATTACGATAATAATATACATATCTTCTGTGCCATAGTGATCAAAATGTTATTATTCTAATCGCCATAGTCAATCGAAAAATTCGTCAAGTCATTGCGCAGTATAATTTAGGTACTATCACTATTATACGTGCATAATATATTGTTCTGCTTTATAGTTTGTTATTAAAAATATTTTGATTTTAATTATTTGTGAGAGATTACAATTTAATATTACGCAGAAACGTATTACTTTTCCAGACTCCACTCGTATTCATATATATTTTATAGCGTTGTGACATTTCACTGTAGCGTTTATTGTCTAGGAAAAAAAAAATATTGAAATTTATTATGATTTATATCATCGTTGTGTGATATTATTATATTAACGTCGAGTGTTATATTATGTTAAATTATTAGAATTTGATCGTCACGCCACGTGCTGTGCGATTTCACCGCATTCTTAACGAACCGTATATGTTCACGCGCGTCGTAGTATTTATCATATCGTTATAAGTTATAAATTGTAGTGACAGAAACCTTCGGTGGTTTTACGGGGTAGTACTATAGGGGTGTGTGATGAAACGCACGTGTCCGTTTAATATGCTAACGAGATATATAAAGACGACAATAATATTGTGGTTGTAACCAAGCTGTAGGTGATAGAGCGATTGGTGCACAGCTAGTATACGCTTGGTAGGTGATTATTATAATAATTGCGTATGTATAATAATAACAATAATGACGATAATATAAATAACAGAAAAATAAATAGAAATATTATAATTAGATAATTATCTACAATTTAATTTATTGCGTTGCGTGCATTGTCGATAATAAAGTCATGATTTTGGATACGCTCGGTATGCAGTCAGCAAACGATGATTAGGGGTTCGTTTGTAATTATTATGCCTAATTAATAACTTATGTTATATATAATACAATAATAACAGTTATAAGAAGTAATAATTAATAAGCTAACTAGCGAAACTAAGACAACACTACATTCTCGTATTAAGTATACGTACATAATGGTACATCAAACGTACCTAGTATATATTTTAAGATGTAAAACTGCTTTATTCTTACCTTAAATACAGATTTAATGTTACATCACAAAATATTTCTTTAGTAAATAAATGGATTTTTAAAGTATATTTTAATAATTGACAATTGTAGACAATTTTTATGGTTTTAATCGATAAGTTTTATTTTTATTTTTATATAATTTCTATGTTTAAAAATGGAATATCAAACGAAAAAAATTACTAGTTAGTTTATAATTTAAAGTTTATTTCATTTTACATTTTCAAGAAATTTATTAAAAACCTAAATTTCTTGATAATAATTATAATCACCTAAAATTATGCTTTTATCAAACAATAATTAAATAATGGTCTATGAAGTAATATAATTTATAATTTATTTATAATTAGTAATAAATTATAGCTGAAGGTTCTATCAGTTCTGTAGTATTAAATATAATAAAATCAATCTTTTTTGAAAATATATTCTAATTCTTATAATAACTATGAAATCAAAAATAAGTTGAATCGTCATTTAAAAAAAAAAAATGGTAAAATCGAAAACATTTTAATTTTCTTATATAACTTACAAAAATGGTATGATAAATGTGTATGCTGTGCGAGTGTTAACTTCTCAAAGGTAAACAATTTATAATGATATTATACACGGAGAAGATATGTAATAATAATTTAATAGATTATATCATAGTAAGTAAGTATTTATAATTGTAAGTTTGTAATGTAGAAACTTAAAATAATTAGATTACGAAAATTTGCGACTTGAAAACTACCTAAGTCTGAGACCCGGTAAAAGTTTCACAAACGGCAAATTATTCTAGTATTATGAGAGGTTGTCGAGTAAATAGAAACAACAAAATAATCTAGCTAATTAACATTTTGTTTCTCATTAAATTTTATTTGTTATAGCAATATTATTGCAATATATATTATATATAATTATTGAATTGTATGTATGTGCATAATATACAAATAGTCTGCAATAGATATTTATACCTAAAACCGTAGGATGCACATCTACTTTGATATTATATTATAATATCATTAATATCACATTTCTCGAGTATCGCTTACTATTTTGAATTTTGTTGACAAAAATGTTTATCTCCGTTAAAAAAAAATTGACCTAAATAATCAGAAATAATTTGTTTGGTAGATATCTACCTACAAAACTAATGAGATTCTTAGTTTTAATAACTTAATCTTAAAAATTAAATACAAGTTGAACAGTTTGTAAAAATAAATTAGAAACTAAGCACTTGAATCTACTGTTATACAAGATAGTTAATTACTCAGGGTTTTTCGTTTGTTATTATTTTATAAATCTAATGAACACGTTAAGTAACATTTTTAAAGTCTAAGAAGAGTGATTTTATTTTTATAACTTTCAAGAATTTTAAATCATTATAGTGTATGGATGGTCAAAATGAAAAATATTGCTGTTATTTTCTTAATAATTAGGATAAATTAAAAGCAATACCGATTAATCAATATTATTATGTTTTTGTAATTAAATAAATCAATACATTTAAGCAACTGTAATAGATAATTAAAATTTTAACCAATAATCGATTTTCATATACAATTATGATTTATCATTGAATTAGACTTTAACACATTCATGTAATTCAATGACGATTTGGTATACACTCAAAACGTCCTACTCAGTAATGTGAATTATCCAGTTTTTTCCTCTGTTTGTATTGAGTGTTCGTATAGTATTTTATTTAGATTCAAATGGTTTGCATATTTATTATTTTTTATTTATTTTTTTTTATTTCTATACATTGAGTTTTTCATTAATAACAGAAAAAGTGTAATTATTTAAAAGTATATTCAATAACTATACAATTATATATACTCGTACCTATATATGACATATTATAATATATGCATGAAGGAAATATGCAGACCGTACATATTTTTTTCACTCGTTTGATAAATTATTGTATAGTTATTACGCAAACATTGACCAATATTATTATAATAATGTAATATGTACTTTGAAAATAAACAAAAAATTTTAATTAAAAACTTTACACAACTTAAAACGCTTATTAAAAATTATTTATTCCGATAATAAACTTTTCAGCTATCATTAGTGGTACCTACCTACCATTATAAATGTACTGATTTGCAAAAGTTCACATCATATATTATGTATAGGTACACATTTATTATAATTAAAACCGTTTCCAAATCGATTTGTATTTACAAGTTTCAGGCTTATAATAAAACGACGGTTAATGCATGTAAAAATACTCTAGAATGTACGATTCGGCTGTTTATTGGCGTATGAAATCACGTTTCTGTGTAGGTATGATGCCATTTTTTACATTTGTCATTCGGGTAATCGACAAATTGCGTATCTATGAATACAGATTGATTCACCATCATTGTGATCTTGGACAAATGGATTAATAAAATTTAAATTTTGATATTTCAATGTTTAAATATACCCAAGATCATATTTTCAAAGACTATATAAATCTTTTATGTGACTTAAAGAGTGTCTAGTGGTGATATCAACTTTTTTTTTTTAATGACAATATTGACTTTTTACCGAAAATATAATTAAGCAGGTAATTTTTTATGTACATATTAATGTGTTTAAATTTAAATTTGAAATTTAAGTTCTTAAATTATTTTACTTAGTAAATTAAGGGGAATAAGTCTAAGATTGATCGGATAAAGTATTGAAATTAATAATAATTTATTAACTATAATAAATATGACATTTATAGTTTAAGTAAAATATAAATTTGTGATTAAGGATGATTTATGATTATGTAATTTAACATTAGTAATTTATTTAAGAACTTTATCAAACTTATTATCTCTAGAGAAACTGTTTGGTTGACTTTTGATTTAGATGCATCATTATTTTTAATAAAAATATTTGTTTATAATTATTTAAAGAAAAAACAAGTGGTTCTCGTTTGAGATGTAATAAAAATCCCAGCTATTTGAAAATATGGTTTTCAAGTATTCTTAAAATTTTAAAACTAGTATATTTTAATAAGTCTATCATCATAGGTGAATCACCTGTATCGTGTATTTCTTTATTGCTGTATAATTTTGTTTTTCTAGTATCCCGATACTTACGTATATTTTCAAAATATTTATTTGAATTATTATCGTTAAAATTTAAAAACTAAATAGTTTAAAAAAAATAAATACAAATCTTTAACAGTTATGAATTATTGTAACATTCTATAACGTCTAGTTATGCAAACATTTCAGAAAAATTTGAAGTAACATGTAGTATTCGAATCAGTATAATCACCCTTCACGTATACAAATATCTGTATACTTATAATATATGTATATTACAATAACGATAGTAAATTCGTGTCGATATATGTTCATTTTATTCGTTAAATATTGAAATTTGTATACGGCCAGGAGAGGATGGCGTAAACGATCTGCTGTAAACTACGTATATAAATATAGTATACTACGTGTGTACGTTGTACGTGTTGCCACACGTCACTAAATTCACGGTATATATAATAGTGTATTATCATTTTATATATTATGTGTGTGTGTGTATGTGTGTGTGTGCATAGCATAGAAATCGATTGGAAATAAATTGTCCGCAATTTGCTCGCTTCGCGTGGAAAATAAAATATACAAAACACGGTTTTTAGTGTCAAATTAATTTGGTTTCCAAGCTCTTCCAGCTCGTGTGTTATTCTTTTTGTTTTTAAAAACATATTATTGGCGAGTTATAAAATGTACCTATATAAAAATCGTCCGTAGCTGTAAGCACACACCAGGAACTGCTTTTAAATACCAATATAGGTATGTATTTTAATAATATATTATGGTTAACAAACACGACATTCGTGTAGTTACATAGGTCCACGATCGTATAATATGGTATATCGATTTAGTGGGTGTGTGCATATATTGTTATTCGAAAAAAAAAAATTGTCAACGACAATGTTATACAAAATGTCGACCAATCTAATTTTAAAATGTATTATACATATTATTATACAATATATTTCATATAAAGCGATTCTCATAGGTATAAGTAAACATTCATATCATATTATCGAATAGTATTAACGTTTTTGGAAATATTTGTCTTACATAGCTTATATTTATACAGCTAGAAAATAAAATTGTTACAAATGTATATCTTTGTAATATTTCAAGTTTAAATTGTATAGATTTAAATTCTCAGAAAAATATTCACGTTTGAAATTACTAAATTATGAAATACAAAATATATTATAAGTTATAACGCTGTCTTTAAAAGTAGTAATCAAATACAAAGATAATAAAACAGTAATAATTTAATTGTTTTTTAATGACTTAAAATAGTCCAACAAAAATTTTACTGTACTTTTCTGTAAAATCTGTGTGCAAATACTTAGAATGAATTAAGATATGTATATTGTATAATATACATTATACATATTAAACACATTTTTTAATATAGATATACAAATAATTTATGAACATTTGAAAAAAAAAAAAATTATTATTTCAATGAACATATTATACAATAATATTAACATTTTAAATAAAATATATATATACGATTATAAAAGCTATTTTTATAATATTATTAACTTTAATGTAACGAACGTGTGCAGTCATCAATAATTATTTTCAACAAGTTACAGGTACCGATATGGCAATATATATGTGTATTTAAAATTTAAATATAACATAATTTTGAATTATTTGACATAATATACATTATTATAAAATTTAGTGTTTGTTACACAAAGTCTGGTTTTAATGAATACAATAATTTTGTTTTATGCGAATTGCTAAAGTACAACAATAAATAGCTACTGTGGTATAGTTAAAACTGAAATACAAACTCCATTGTTCTTAAAAAGATCATTAGTTTTACAAAAAGTAAATTTTTTCACGACTGAATAATTTTATTTTTGGAAATGCTGAGGCTTATAGTTTTAAAATAAGTTACATGTATTTTGTAGAAGAGTTGTGAATTCAATTAAAAGTATTCGAAAATATGATTAATAATTAATACTACAATTGTATGGTAAGATTATATAACAACATTTATGATAACATAATATTATGTATAGGTATGTATGAAATGTATTAAGAATACTTTAAAAATAAATATTTTTGATTTCACAATCTGAAAACTATTTTAAGTATTTGAATATAAATATGATATTTTATTGCAATAATAATAACAATATTTAAATAAAATATATAAAAACAGTAATATTTATATATATATATAATATATATATATATAATATACTAATAACAAAAAATATATATCTTATTGTCATTTATAAAATATATTATTATCTTATTTTTAATAAACATGAATACATAATATACGTGTTAATGAAAGTAACAATATAGATTTTTTTCTCATTTAATTTTCGGTGTAGAATACATTTGATATTACTAAAAAATTGAATTTATATTAAATTAAAGTAATTATTTATTAAATGTAAAAAATGCTTTACCAGCAAATAAGAACAGCTATACACTATGTATTTATATGGATATTATGAAATATATGGTGTTTGCTGTCTCGGGTTTATTTAATAAGAGAAAAAAAAAACATAAAGTTGATGAATTCGTTATTATAATTTCAAACAAATTTAATTGAATATAATTTTTAGAAAGTTTTAAAATACCATATTTTATACAAAATACTCTAATTTAATAATTATACTATATATTTTTTTTTTTTATAAATTATAGTTATAATACTTATCATGAATGATGAACAATTATGGGGCAAATAATTTTTTTGTCATTTAAAATATGTGATAATGGACAAAACTCTGAAGATAGCATAAGCGTCAATCAATTACATGGTCGTTGAGATGAAGATGTGTCACATCCTACTCATGAATTTTATTAGGTGTTTGTTTGTTGAGTCCTTCAAAATATTTATAACTTACATTAGAAGGATCGTTTTAATTTTTTTAAATAAAAAAATATTTTAAGCATTTTATAAGATAGACCGGATTAATATTTTTTAAATAACACAGACGGTTTCGGTTGGTCAAAGATTTGATGTAATGAATTGGATAAATTTAAAATTTTTCAAACCACAATAATGCAAATGGATTTTAAAATATTGTAACGCGAGCCGGTCTTATACACAATATTGAACGTAATATTAATTACAATAAATAAGTCTATAAATAATTGCGAAAATACCTCGTGTAGCCTTTTTAACGGAATTATCCATTATGATATTCACGAGAAAAATTGTTTTTATTTTTATGATTATTTTTATTCCCTTTCTCTGATTGCAGAATTTGCAGAAGCCGGATGCAGCACGTGAGGAGTAAAATAAAAAAATAAAAAATAAAAATATAATAATCACGATTTATATTCATACGGCTTTAATATGCGACGGCAAACTATAATTATATATAGATACCTCCATACGAGCATATATGATATGATATTATATTAAATTTAATCCGACATATTATTTTTTTACAACAAAAGTTGTTTCCAGATAAATTATAAAATACAATATATTGAAATTGCGTTAAAATATCGGTTAAGCATGATTCGTCGTCTCTAATGGGTCGTAATCATAATATATGGTTGCTCTAAAACGTACACCGAAAAAAACAACAATATTATCACATATTATTATTATCATTAAAAGCATCGGTACTGTATAAGCATGTTTTTTTTTTGTGCTACAGGTATAATATATTATATATTATGTAATAAGAGCTCATTAAAAAACCACTTTTATCTATGGTACGTATTTACAGTACGATAAATGGTGATAAAGATTAAAGAAATATAAACACACGCAGATGTATAACATAGATTACGTGCAATTTTTCGCTCGTCACTTCTGTGTCGAATAAAAACCACACACGCGACTCTATCGTTGGTAATGGAGTGACAGGGTCGCCGAAGATCATAGGGTGAATGTTTTGGTCTTTGATCTTTTGGACCCATCGACGTCCTGTATTTATAATGTGTGTACATTAAAATGCCGCCGGGCGACTTGGGGCTCTCGTCGTCACGACTGTCTGTATAATATTATCATCTTCGCTCATGGTTAATTCATCCCACTGCTACGAAAATAATAATAATAATAATAATGAAGAGAAACATCGAGTCTATTTACTGTTGTAATAATAAAAACTTGAATTATATAGTCTAAACATTTGTTAAATGTGATTCAGATGTTCCAGGCTGAAATGCAAAAATGTAAATGCACTAACAAAAATAATTGGTAAGTAGCATTGGTTTTTAAATTCCATTAAAAAATATGTAAAAAAGGATATTTTTAATCGGGTTATGTTTTTAAATAAATATTGAAAATTAATTTTACAACCTACAGTAAATTGTTATTTATCCTATTAGTTCTTATTATTCAGTCACTTGGTTAAAAGTATTTTTACAAAATATATGATAACCTTCACACTTAAGATGCATCAAACAAGTATATTTTATAAGTACACACAGTTTCTACTTTATTTGAAGAAATTTACTAAAGCATATTTTTACTCGCTAAATAATTAAATATTCAGAACTGAAGATGTGTCAAATAATTAAATTATTTACTAAGACGTATAAAATATGCTAAGTACATGCACTATTGACATATTTCAGTGTGTGCCTTAAAAATTAAAATATGCATTCAAATTAAAAATATAATTTTGTCTGTAGAATCAGTTCAAATCGAAACACCGACATTTCAATCTCGCCGTCACTGTTTATTAGTGGTACATACTAGTGGTATTCTTGAAACGCAGGTTTGATCATTGATGTGCACAGTGCGTGTTGTCCGTAAATTATATAGAAGACATTTTTGAATATCATTCTTGTATTTTTTATCATAGATTTATAATAATTAATCTACACATTAAAAAATTATCAGTGAAGCACAGTATCGTTGAACTTGGATTCGTTAGTTAAGAAATGCGAACAGCCATGACTATTATAACGTCTTTCAGCCCACTAAAATTTATAAAATAAATAAGTACCTATTGTGAAAAGTATAATAATTTTGTAGGTAAATGTATAAATTAAAAGTTTTAATCAACCATTATTTAACGTAACTTAAGGTATCTCTAAATATTTTGTTTAGTTGACTTTGCATTGTAACCTTCTGAAAATGAAAAGAAATACCAAAATACACATTTTAAAACAAATTTCAGATTTTTAATTCTCTTGGTACACATGTGAGCGTAAAACTTAATTTTTTTTTAACTGCATCACAATTTTTTTTACAGATTAGAGTACAGTATTTATTTTTTAAACAATTTTTGTAAAAAAGTTTTTTTTTTTAATTACAAAATCATTAAATGCAATCTAACGTTGAAATTTTATATTTACGATCATCTTATTTTTGACATAATTTCAACTATTTTCAATTTATACTCGAAAATAGAAATTGTATCTCTGATATTATTTATAGGTAAATAAAACATAAATAAACACTTAAATATTTGTAATTTACTCTTATACTCAACATTCATACTTTTCAAGTAAAATAGCTAAATGTTGAACGTAATGACTAATGAGAATAATAAAAATGTACAAACTGATAGTTTAAAATTATATATTTTTTTTTTTTTGCAATTATTAGTTTTAACTACCTAATAAATTGTTCAAAGTTTCTGCTTTGATGTTTTAAACAGGATTCCAAACTTTTAAGAATTCAAGTGATATGACAGCATTATTTTAGTCTTCTCTTAAATAATGAAAAAATTAGCTTAATGTTTATTTATGTTTTATTTGTCTATACATATTATTTCAATTATTAAATATAAATTAAAAATAGTTGAAACTTTTTAATTAAAAAAAAACTTTTTTTCAAAAATAGTTTAAATAATAAATTCAGTACCCCAATTTGTAGAAAAAAAAGTTGTATTGCGCATACAGATACCGAAAGGGTTAAACATTTGAAATTTGTTTAAAAATGTGTATTTTGGACTTTCTCGAAAACTCATATCAATAAAGGTCATCCAACCGAAATATTTAGTAGTACCGTTAAGCGTGTACACTCTGTACAATTAAAAACTGAGCATTCGAACAATAAAAATGAATTTAAATCCCTCTCAATTCACAATAACATGAATTTATTGTACATATTGTTATGTTTGTTTTTAGATCGTTATATTTTATATTTTTGTAAATGCTTTACAGTGATCTAACCTTTCTCATAACTAAACTATTTAACTAAAAAAAAATAAAAAAATAATCGTTGAGAACATGGATATAATGTTCTTAATTTGACCTAGTAATACGTACACCACTATTACAATGCATGTATTTATATTATACCTAGTAAAATGGTAATACTAAAATTTATGTTGATATAACTTTTCGTTATCTTAATAATAAGAAACAATAATACTATTGATTTTAGAATATTCTAAAATCAATAATAATACGTAAGTCAATAGTATTTACTATATAATATCATTATAGTATATTTAAAACTAACAAAAATGAATTGATTCTACTGACGTAATTTCCGCGATGATTGTGCCTTCACTATTTTCGAGGTATTGAATTTTTACAGTGAGGGTGTCTCAGGAACATGATCAGCACTACTATTACGTATTGTATGATGCGATCAGGGTGTGTAGAGTCCTGTTAAGCACGTTCGTTGTTGCACTTCCCTCCTCCTCTAAATAATGATCGCCGTGAACCGTGAACGCGTGTCCGCGTACGTTTCCGGTCCGTTTGAGGACGTCGTCTGCGGCGTACCACTTCCGCGCGTTAAGGTCACTGCGCTCAACACTTTATAGTATTATTATACACATCTGCATAATAGGTATATGCGTCATACGATATCGGAAATTTCCACATCACCCGTCTCCATCATCGTAATTTTGCACTCTGCTACATAAGCATTATTAAATTAATATCTTTATGCCGTAAAATTCCATGTCCCGATTCCACCCCGTTTTTTGACATTTAAAAATCAAACTCACGATGGGATTAAAAGCACAAACGATTGATTTAAGTTTGGTTTTGGAATTTTTTACGCACGTGGCGTCGGCTCAACTATATTACATATTATACCCATACGAATATATATACATATACATATGCGTTGGGAAACAATATATCAACATATATATAGATTATACGGCCATGGCGGGAAAGAAAAATCAGAAAAAAACTCAAGAGACCGAAAAGAATGTGCCGCATCATCCAACACGGTAATCGTCGCGCGTTCTCGTGTACCGTGTGACTTACGTGCAGCTCCAGTACCGGATATATGCCGTAGCAATATATATATATATATATATATATACGTATATATGTGTGTGTGTGTGTGTGTATACCTACAACCGCCGCCGTATTTTTTGATCGTAATGCTCACTCCGTATATTCCTACACACAACCCAATTGTTGTGATGTGCTGTTATGTTGGACACACAACTACTACCTACCTAGCAGTAAATGTGTATTATTTTTGTTCTGTTCTCGCGGTAGTCTCCAAATTCGGTCCACTGTATTATCTAATAATAATAATAATAATTATTATTATTATTATTTTTCGTTCGCGCGAGCCACCGACGATCGGAAGATCCTAAGAGAACGCGGCAGCGGCGGCGTCACAAAGGAATCGTTTATGCGTATTATTATCACAAGTATAGGTATACATACAATGGTACTGTACATTTGTACTCGTATATTATGTGATGTATACAGCCATACCGTCGCGCGTGTTATACAGAGTGATCTGTCGAACATTCTCAACCATCTTACCTGTCATTTTAAATTCTGAACGGCGCGATGAATGCATTGATCTTATAATGTTGTGTGTGTGTTTTTTTTTTTTTTTTTGTATACCAATAAACAACAATAAGTAGTCGATAAAACACTTCAATTTTCACTTAGAATGTGGTTTTGGATAGAAAAATGGATCTAGTTTAGACTTTAGAGAGACAAATAATTAAAATTTCCACTTTTATTTTTAGTTGGAAAAAAATAAACAAAATATTAAAAAGGGATTTTTTACATAAATCCGATGTTGTTATTAAGCTAATAAAATTGTTTTATAATTATGATTACCAAAATCTAGACAATCTTCAATCAAAATTGTTTTTCATCATAACAATAAGTTATCATTGAATTCAAGTTTAAAAAATTCAATATATATAGTAATTTACTCAATAACGATTTCCACTCGACACTTAATGTATCTATATCTATATCAATACGACAATATCAGAACGGTACTAACGCAAACCTTTTTTTCCTTTAACAATAAATTTATTCAAAATATTCTGAATTCAAAAATGTTTAAGTATATTCAAGGACCATTTTTCCAATACTTGAATTAATTTTTTTTATACTATTGAAAGAGTATCGCGTGAGGTGACTAACTTTATTTAAAAAAAAATAATCCTTTTTCCTGCTATTTTTGAAAAGTAAAAATCAGAAAAGTTTGATTTTTATTAATAGTGAAAAACAAAGTTTAAATGTTTGAAGATTAAATGCATATTTACGGTTGCAATATTCTAAAGTGTATTTTTATTCCGTTCATATTATCACCGATGTTATATTTAACGTATACTCTGTGTACATTAAATTTGTATAAATACGGATAAATATCATATTTTCATCAAAAATAAAAGAAAAAATTGTAATAAAAAACTCAACTGGTAAACGTCGAAAAGTTTTTTAATACTATAAATTATTCAGTTGTGTATAATATGTAGGTATACATAATATGCACCATCATTATAAGTATGAGGTGCGCCGTTAATAATTTTCTGAGTGATGCGAACATATTTCCATTATAATATTTATATATTTTCTTTTAATAGTATAAAATATATGGAAATAATTGAACTTGCTTGATAGTAATATGTAAGAAAAATAATATTACCAACAAAGTTTGTCAGTCAAAAAAAGTTTCAATTTTATTATTAAAACTAACTCTGCGAAAGTTTCCGTTCGGTTGTATTATGCAATTTATAACTTATAATATAATTCCTTGCTATGTACGTTTTCATTTTCGAGACATATACCAAATTATTTCATTGCCTGCTTCGGAATCGCATAATACGTTCACGAGGAGTGTTTACGTCACACTTTCGTCTGGCTAGAGACTTTGGCGATTTCGTATTGGTACAATAATAGTTTAAAAAACTCCGTTTAAAAATGAATTTCTATATCCATTCGTAATGGCTTGATAATATTATGATTTCGCATCGGAAATATCATATAGCCAGCGGCGGTGTGGCGTACACTGCACCGACAGTCCTGCTTTGAGAACGTGTCGAAATTATTTTTCCAAATCACGCCGACAATGATAATTATTATGTCATTAAACAAGCTATATATATATATATATATAATATTACATGCTTGTACGATAGTACACGTTGGCGCATAATAACAATAATATAATAATTGGCCTATTGAACACGTAGGTACGTATAGGTAAGGTACTTGGAACAACGACTGGTCATATAGGTATAATATTATATATTATATTATTATAATCGTAACAAATCTCGTACACAATCAACAGTGGTTTGTATTTATAATATTATTACTATTCTCTGTTGCGGCGTCAGTGGCCTAATGAAAACCTAACCGGCAACGGAGATTCGTAATGGCCGGGGCAACAGCACTGCACCTGCTGCCGCAATGATAATTATTATATTCTAACGACATTAATTTACGTATTACGTATTGCAGTTCGTATAATATAATATAATGTATACTCGTTTATTATTACTTTGTTACTCGTATTTTTGGCTCTACGAAGCGTTTGTATGTGATACGGACGCGATAATTTAACCTCCGCTGTAATAATAATAACGATATAGGTAATTTTAAATATAAAAACACATTAGCACTGTGTTACACTCCGCGTGCAGTTTATTACAATTTGAAAGTTCACGATCTAGCAGTTAAGACGGATATAATAATAATAGATCCACGTGAGACGATATAATCTTCGCTCTTTTGGTACATATTACGAGGTAAAATAAATTATATAAAAGAGAATATTAGCAAGTCGTTTATATTTTCATATTACATATTATATATTATGTTATACCTTTACAGTTTTCGCGAATTTGTTTCTTTCGTTATTTCGTCGTAGTAATGAAAATGCACGTACAATGGACGAGACGTCGTTAATTACTGAATAGTAATTGTTATTTAACAAACTTGACATCCTGAACGTCTGTCGTACGTACTTTTTGTGTACGTGACAAGACGGTAAACCGCGGTAATCACTATATTATGTATGTAGAAAGTTACAATACGTCATAGTCTTTAATTTTTTTAATAAACGCATAATTTCGAATTCAAAAGTAATCACATTTTGTTTAATATCACGTCTGCACGTTTAAATCTAAAAACAAATTTAAACATGTCACTTTGATGTGACAAGTTTATGAAAAAGTTTAACTTAGATTGATTCTACCACATTTTTAAAGTTTTTAAATGCTCAAAAGGATAAAAGTTAAATACCTATTACAATTTTTAAATTGATATTTTGTTCAATATTTATTCATTTTTTCTGAAATTCAAAAATACCTATATATAATCAAAAACGTGGTAAAGTCAACTTCAAGTAGATATAAATACAAATAAATTCAATTCTCTGTTTTTAGAGTTCTTATCGGTTATTACATAGTATACGAGTATATATTTTACGTTGCAAACGATTTGTATCCAAAACGCGAAAAAGTATAAACCATTTTCAAACACATAATATATATTTATCAAACTTAGACACATCGCAAATTCGTAATGTGTTTAAAATATCGAAATCTCTTTACACTAACTCAATGAATAACTACTTTCAATTCTTACGAACAAAATAGATTTAAAGGAAATAATAAAATGTAAATCCATTTTAAAAATATCTTGAAATAATAATTGACGTTAAATAATATCAAACTTAAAATTCTTATTACAG
Organism: Melanaphis sacchari; assembly: GCF_002803265.2. NCBI lineage: Eukaryota > Metazoa > Arthropoda > Insecta > Hemiptera > Aphididae > Melanaphis > Melanaphis sacchari. The sequence goes on along the minus strand of NW_020270366.1, from coordinate 24,017,646 downwards.
CTACAGACAAGTATATTTGTTACACATTTCTACTTTAAAACGATATGTCGCACGGATTTAAAATTTTTTCGATCTCACCAAACACCCTTGAGCGTCGTGGTCGTTTTAATGATGTTAAAACGGTATTGATGTTGATTTGTATCATACAAAATTTTCAATCTTGTTTAGTAATTGTGATAATTTTTATTCATAAAAAATTTTTTTGATCACTGTTTAGCTATAAATTAAGATAGCGTGAATTATAAGTAAAAAAAAACAATAAATCAAATACGCTGATTAAACGAGGCATAATATCGAATACGAATATAATGCATGTCAAATATTCATTTTTTTCAACTCTTTAATATTTAGAGGCATAGAGTACATAATTTAATGTATTATTGATTTTCATGGTTTATCAAATTAAAATAACTGTAGGTTAAATGTATCACTTAATGCTTACTATGAGAAAGTAATTAATCAATAGCCTATACCACAGCATCACGTTATTACAATGATATGAATAGATGATATTTATTTATTATGGCGTATTATTTCTGCTAGTCGAATCTTCTGGCGGAGAATCAAAATATATACCAAAATCGGCCGAATTCCGGAGTATTGTTTTTACGTAAGGACACTCCACTACAAGCACATGGGATCGGAAGAATTAGACTACATTATCGGCTCGTATTATCATAATAGACGTACCCATTGTATCGTTATACACTTATGCGGTAGAAAGTAAAACGACTATTACGCACGCCGACGAAAATGTCAGCGAACGGGAACGCGCGATTTGTACAGCGCTTATAAAGGTCGACCTTTGGGGAATTTAAGGAATTGCTCGCGCGCACGTATGTGACGTACAAAGGTCGCCTCGAAAGCTGCTAGACCAGCCGAAAACCCCTCACGTGTACATAAACAATGTACTCTACGTGTGTGTGAGTATGAGTGTGTGTATGTGTGTGTGGGTGGGTGGGCGCATATTTTACACACAAATAACTTGGCGGCCTTTTATGTCGTCGTTGTCCCGCTCCACGCTTCAGAGCAGTGTGTATTGTCACAGCGGTAAATTTTAATTAAAACCCTATACACACACACGTGCGTACTTACCTATAGCTAGTAGTGTGTGTGTGTCTATATGTAGTAACTACCCGGTGGTGGCGTGTATACTTTTTTCATCCCTTAATATATAGCTCCCCTTACCCCGCTTCGTTTTTGCGGACATCGACCGACCTCACTCACGTCGACCAGGGGTCCGGTCGTCTTATATAAAATAATAATAATAATAATAATATATTAAACACGGCATATGAACAGTGCAGCACAATGGCGAACTCGCTGCTATCGTATAAAGTAATTCCGTTTGCTGAAGATGCATCGTCGAGGGTGTTCCACATGCCGTATTTGGTGGGACCCAATATAACGATTTGATGAATCCGACTTTCTCTCTATGTATAATATAATATATACCTAAATAATATATATATATATATGGTTTGGACTCAATTTTTAATTGGTCTTACGACGCATTATTTGTTAATGTAATGCAGGGAATTAATACGATATTCGATTTTTTTTTTTAACCTTATACTAAAATATTATCGTAAAAGTAGGTTTTTAAATATTTTAAGGTTTATGGCGTAATTTTATACAAATACTAAACACAATGCATAGAAACAATAAATTATATTGACGTTATCGACGAACTATTTAGCCATTTTATGAACTTGAACTATGATATAATAATATTATGTACACATGTAGGCGCAGAAACCACGTCACCACTTCCATAATTTAAAAGCGTTTTTATTTTTCATCGATTGCTTAGCGTACACAACTTATAAATTGCAAATATGTGTAATAATATCCAGGGACATCAAGGTTGAAATATCATTACAATTATTATTATAACTTAAATAAAATTAGTATATCAATTAAAAGGAAAGATTTGATTGTTGATAACAATATTTTAATGAAGGCTTAAGTAAAAATAATTTTTTTAATTATAAATTTGATCTAAAATAGTTGTAATGGTAATTTATGATTTATGAAAATATTTATATATCATGCGTGGTCCATTATTCTGTTAATATATTTTTTGAGATACTTTTGAATTAGTTTCTTGCAATTATTTATGTTTATTTATAATCTGTGTGATTTTGACTTTAAGATGAGTTAAAATCTTGTTATAGTAGTATGAGTTATTATATAATGACTACGAAAGAGTTATTTATATATATATATATATATATTCATTCTTATTTCTTATTTATACTCAAAATAAATTTTCATGACATTTTACTGATTTCTGCTTTTCAACAAGCTCAAGAAATCTCAATATTTTATAATACAATGATAATAAATAACCCACAACAATTTAATTTCTCAGAGTCATATTTAATCATATTTAATAATGTATGATAAATGACAAAAGTTTTGATAACTTATCATATTAACATTTCGTCAATATGACTGATTCTGTTGATGTTTTATAGTATGCATCTTTTATATATTATGAACTTACATTGTTCACGTGTACTTTATTAAATACATGTATATCTGATAAAACATTTAAAACATTTTTTACTCTTTTATTTGCCATTTATTATACTTTTAAGTACAACAAAATCCGGTCTTTAATTTTAACTAAGTTTCCGAAAAAAAAAATATACTTTTTCGTAACTCAATTTATATTTAATTAATACACTTTTTTAAATTAATAATTAGTACGTACTAGCTCTGCCTAATTATAAACATCTTTGATATTAAAAATTTCTGCAAGCACATATTTTAATTTAATTTACTCAAAAAAAAAAACAAAAAAATGATTACATTTTTGGTAGGTATACATAGTACCTACATTTAACTATAATCGTATATTATACATCCCAGGAACTATAGAACTAATAGTATTATAAATCTTAGCTGCTATCAAATTACTAAACCGTTAAGCCAAAAAATATATTATTTAGATGCGACATTAATCGCTTTCTCAACGCCTGTAGTTAAACAAAAAAATTATAATTTCATATTCTTGTTTAGACATTTATCAGTTATCAGCTATTATTATGTATTACATATTTTTAAGACACGCAGAACAGCTTAAACGTGCACGATAGTGTGAATTTAACAAGTGTCCAAGTGAGTCCGAAACGTTAGATATTAAACATTTATAATATTATTATATACAACGGTAGAGTATAATATTATTCTGTAAAAAATGCGAGGAAATAATAGTAATAATAATAATAATCAGACACATATATAATATAATAACGCAATGTGTCCGTGAAACGTGTTCACCTTATGTTCAGTCGGGTCTTATTGGATTTGTCAAAACGTTTTATGGTCGGTAATTTCATATAGCGATTGAGTCACAAAAAGCGCATGGGAGTTATGGATGTGACAACTCACACGGACTAACGGCTCAAACGGGTTAGGCCCGGTCAGTGGCCAAAAATGAGAAGAATAAAAGAAGAAGAAGATGAAATAAAAATATAATAATAATAACTGGTGATGAGAAGAAAAAACGGGTTCATGTTCGTTCATTTATTATATTATTATAAATATCATTTGTTTGTCCATATTTCGAACGACACTACCTATGTATATTATGTATTATTTTTTCGTCCCGACGTCTGGCGAGTATATAATATTATTCACATACTTATATATATATATATATATCCATATTTATGCGTATGCTTGGCTGCTTGGCACAAGTATATATAATATCGCCAACGTCCATATTAAAATTTTACTCGATTCGTAATGAAAAAATACATTATAAACGTGAGAGACGATACATATAAAATTAAAATTTCTCAATAGTGTCGGCAGACAATAAAATATAAAATGTGTTTAATACAATGATTCATCAAGCATAGTTTACTCCCTTTTTTTTATTCTTCGCCTAGACTATGGTAATTTTAAAATTTTAGTAATTTATAGCAATCTATCATTATTTATAATTTATAATTAAGGTACAAGTAAGTTATTTCATGATAACATCTCAAGTTCCAAATCTTTTTACAAATTTTTTAACGAAATGGTTACAAAACATTGTAAAAATGTCATGCAAAAATTTGAAACTTGAAATGTTGACGTTACGTAACTCTTCAAGTATCTATGTTTTTTTTTTTTTTTTGTGAAACTATTTCAAAGGGCTATTATTTTTATTACAAACATTTTGATGACTGAAAAACTACTCACTCAAATTTCGAATTTGAATGAGTTATACCAAAATTTTCAAAAATATTATCTACTTAATGATTTACAATAAAAATAAGTGATTTCTTATTTTAAAACATATATTTTTATCATCAAAAAATACCTCTTAAGTAGTAAAAAAAATTTTAAGATCTTGAAAATAGGTTCTTTAAAAATCCACTTTTTAGAGTTTAAAAAAAATCATTAAATTTAAATGAAAAAAAAAATAGAATTAAGCACGCTTGGTGAATCCTTTTAATATGTAATATTGAATTGAATAGATGTTGTAAGAAATTAATTTTTTTTCTGTCCCGAAAACGTTGACGTATTACTATTTTTTTTATTATTATTTTTTTGACTCGCGAATTATCTTTAAATCGGTCTCAAGGGATGTTCTATTTATATTATTGCTATCCGAACGACGCCATATTCAATCTTGCAAGACAAACCCAACTTTTAAGGACTGACGTACTCGGCGTACTCGTAAGTGTGTATAACACATAAGTAAAATTTGACGTTTCAAGGGAAGGTTGACTATAGCAAATAGGGTCTACGTATAATCGGGGTGTTGAAAAAATCAGACCAAGAGGCTTATCAAAGACGTGAAAATCGTACATAAGCTACAGAGATGAGAGTGAGCTCGGAGAGAAATTGTACATTGCCTATAACGATTGAACTGTGTAGTTTCTTTCAAAACTGTATACAGAGAGATGATTTCAATTTAAAAAATAAATAAATCTGAAAGTATTGTTAATTTTCAGGTAAAGTTTAACTTGTAATTTCTATAACATACTTAATCAATTTTTGTTCCCTACAACGATTACAGTAATGATAAAATGTCCAATTAATTTATTTTTAAGTAGATACAAATGCTATTTATTATTTTTTATCACTCAATAGAAAATTGAATAGAATTAAATAGGGTATCATGGCGAAAGTGGTTTTGAATTATATAATATAATACATTTTTTATTAGTTATAAGTACTTACCTATTACAAATATTATATAAAAAATCGTAATGTAGTACCAATATTTAAACAAAATACAATTTAATTACAATTTTGAAAACTATATACATTGATACCTAGCTAATTTTTAAAAGATATGAATATATCTAGTAAAATATGTAAAAAAATGTATCGACTGTTGTAGTAAGTACTGAATATTATGGGAATTTGTGGTACATAAAACTCAAATATTATTTTTAAATTTAATATAATAAATATAAATTAATTTGATATTATTATTAATTTTATAAAAATTAGTTTTATTTTAATATTACGACAATTGCTGACAATAATACGCTCAACTACCCATACAAAGGATATTTCGGTATTCTTGTTAATAGTATTAAAGTACAAAAACAAAAATGAATAACAGCTATAATCTTTCAATTTTATAATTTCCCTAAAATAGTATTGTTGTTATTTATTTTTTTCTGGTGGAATAATTTTTATTATAACTTATTAATCTTGAAACGGACTACCAGATGATATCATGCTTTATTATAATGTCGGTTTAGAAAATCTCTATCATTCGAGCATAGATCAGAGATGCGGATGTTTACGATTACGATCTACGAGTGGAAACACGCTTACGTTTGATCAGTCATTCCCAAAAATTGACATTTTCAAAATATTTTAATGCTGTAAATCATTACAGTGAATGCCGTAGGTATAAATAGTTAGAGTTTGATTGATTTTGATGCGCGTCCGAAAAATTGAATGGCCACGCGATGATGCCGTAAATCATGCTGTAAAGAAACAATATTATTTTTCCTCTTGATTTGAATTTATGTTTTTGATTCCTGTTGTGCATTTTTATGTTGCACGATATTATTTTATTATAACGTATAGTGTTGGCTGGAGAGCAAAAAAAACAACCTCCTTGCACACTGCACGCGCGTGTTCGATTCGTGTGCTCATCATACGCGTACGATACAGTTGTGCGAGTTGAGGGCGCGTTATGTTTCACCAAAGCGTGTTTTGTGTTTCCTGCTCGTTGTTTCGCAGACCATGAAATGGATTCTGTTGGCGCGGCGACAACGGAGAGGAGAGAGCATAGCAGGACAACGCGTCGGTCGGTTCGTTTCATTTTTTTTTTTCTGTCCATTCAAACTTTTTACACACACTCTCATACCGGCCAAGTATTCCGTAAATTATTATCGCCGTTATTAAATCCGACCGATTGCAAAACATAAATTACTTTGTGCATAATTCGCGTGAGATTTATATACCACGCGCAAACAAACTTGGACGGGATTTTATTTTATTTTTTTTTTCATTTTTGTATCCCGTTGATGTCGTACATAATAATAATAATATGATATATATAATATTATTATATTATGGCTTGGCTAATTTATAACCGACGACGTTTGTACGTTTGTACACCGCGCACAAGGAGAACGTATTTTGACGACATTATTATACAAGAATAATGTTATTATTAAATATTATATAATATATTAATATCATGATATCAATACGTGGGTTGCTGCAGCGAGTGATCCCTATGACTCAATCGAGTGTTCACCGTTTCCGCAGTCTACGAGGCATGAAACCGTACGTGTAGGTATAATTACTAAGATTTTATTGTATACACTCGTATCGATTTCATGTGTCAATATACGAATGTCCGTAAAAAATCAGTTTAGTCGGCGCGAAATCAATCATAGTTTAAGTCCTAACCATATATGGCTTGTTATAATAGGTGTATATTATATAAACTCTCTTGGTATTTTTATTTTACATTTTTGAATTATTGGTCAAAATAAAAACAACTATATAATGCACGTACTAAACCATAAAATGAATGATATCAAAATCTAATTTTTGAAAATTTCGATTAATACTTTGCAGGCGTAGTACCTTAATCAATATCCTTAAACTTGATTCTTTAAGACAGATATCATTTTTGTATAGATTTCAGTTGAAAAAGACTAAAACTTAACCGATTAGAATATTTGTTTTGTCTGTTTGGTGTACTTAAACTATAACCAGCTAATAATCAGGTTTTTATGTGAAATCACCTAGGTAAGTCATACAAAAATATTTGTTACCAAGACTTATAATATGATAATTTTACCATATTTACTTATGTTTAAACGATTAAAAATCATCTGTTGCTATGAGTGTTTGCTGTTAGATATATTATTTTATAATAATGCTTTGTTGCTCAATAGATAAACAGTAAGTATCTGTTTTTATTGAGGTATATAGTGGAATTTTAATTTATTTAGGATAATGAAAAATATATTTAATAGTCACTTATACAGCTGTAAATTAAATACGTAAATTAAATTACATAATCTTTCTGCATGATAAATTATTATCCATTGTATGATATTAGAAATAGAAAATCGCAAATTTACCACTTACGTTTGGGGTGAAAGACTAAGGGTTAAAATTATGACGTATTCGTTGGTACGTCACGCAAGTAGTTTTAGTCCCTTATTATCATTATTTTACTGTTCGACTTTAACACAAATTTTTTTACAAACCAATTGGTATTTCGCATCGAATCCATCTTTTCGATGCTGATCCAGATAACACTGACTTTATCGATGGGATAAAATCGTTTTTTGCTTGATATATTAAATGATATACGATGAAATGAGCAGCGCGCGTCTCTGCGGGAGTCTGATAGTGAAGTACCTACCCCGCGGGACACACTCGTGTACCTATATATTTATATACCTACTTAATATAATAATTATATATGAGTTTATAAGGGTACTCGTATACACACGCACATGAAAGATTATGTTTTGAGTAATTTTTTCTTTATTTCCCAATCTTTGAGAAAAACAATATCTACTACTATTAAATATATATTCAAAAGTCTATATTCATAAATATATATATTATATGTACGTAAAGCTTAGATAAAATATATATATAAATAATCGTTTTTCTATGAACCAGCCATATATGATCCATCGCCGATGACGTAAATTTATAAATTCAACCCATATACGATTTATACATGTCGATATTTACATATTATAATTCTATATTATTACGTATAGGATATATACAATAAACACGTTTATAAGCTAATTATCACCTAAAATATACTAATTACAAATATCCTGGAAATTTGTTTTTGAACAATACTATTTAGATCGTGTTTAATTTACCCATAATTAGCGGTCAGTGTTTGCTGTAAAACGTATATTTGATAATACAAAACATATATAGATTATTATAATATAGTACCTTAATACTTTGGTGGCTTTTCACAAAATTAAAATATGTATGATCCTACATTAACAAGAAATTCATCGACTACCTATTTGATAAGTAGCATTGCTGGGATATTAGTTTTAACTCTTTACAACTAGGTTAAGACTAATATAAAAATATTACCTAATTGTAATAAGACTTATTTTAATCATGCATATTCTGCCAGAGAACCCTATAATATTTTATATGACCTATGACGTGTCCCTAAAATGGATACATTGATTATCCAAGTGTGCTTCTCATATGACATTATACATATGACTAAATAGTGATAATATCAAAAAGAACAGTAGTTTTCCTAAATCACTTGCATGCGTTATTATAAGGTAAAATCTAAAACAATAATAACGATAATAAATAGGTAGGGAAAAGATTAAAAATTTAGTATAGGTATGTTTTCAAAAATGTTATTAGGTAATGACAAACAATTTTTAAAAACGAACATGATTATTAACTGCTCAATGAATCACCGAATATTATATTATGATAGTAAAATATAATTATGATGGTTTGGAAAGATGGTTCATCTCATGTATTTCTACGAACTTAACATAGTGTGTGTATTATTACGTACCTACATATAAGTGCATATTTTTGCCCACACGTATAAATGTATAATACATATACTACCTAGTTATTTACGATGGAACATTTTTTACAACAGAAAATGCATTAAAATGTATATGTAGTGTAATATTATAAACGTGTAGAATATTATACGTTTTACACACACACACACACACACATTCATAATATTATAATGATATACATTATACATTATATTACAGGTCGCGATGAGAACGGATCGATGGAGTTGTGGCATCCGTCACAACGAGATTTCGGCCGTTTATTATTAATATAACTGTATCACACGATAATCACACGTTGAAACCAATTGTAAATATTAAAATTTAATAGCCAATATGTTATATATTGTGGCGGTGACGATTTAGCGGTTATCGACGAGTCGAATCGAAACTCGTGTGGCCCGGATACGATTCGCCGTATACCTACGTATCATACAATACGCTTGGTTTATATACTACACGTATGGAATGTGTACATTCCATTGAAAATCGGGGGGGTTTTGTGATGATAAAAAAACGTACCGGGAATTGCGGCGAGGACTGTAAAGTTTAACGATGACGAGCTTCCGGTCGTTTGAGATGCGCGCGCGGAATTCCACGGTCCGACGACATCAAAAGCGATTAGAATATTTCGGACGGGGTTGAAATAATAATAACGCTCTATAGTACAGTGTATAAAATCATAGCGACATATAAATATATATACGTATCAGTCTCCTGCAATGTGCACCACCCTCGCCCCTAAGAAATTTTTTTGGTCCGGCGATGACGATAGTGTATATAATATATATATATATTTATGTGTGTATAGAGCCTTTTTTTAATCGTATTGAACGTAACGAAATGGTTTTGCTACTAAATTATACATTTTATCTCCAGCTCTTTTTTGTAATTACAATTTGGATTTTTCCCGTTTTAATTTCGGTCCGATAGGGTGACTCGCTCTTATAATTTCTTTTTCGTTTGCTCTCTCTCTCTTACTCTCTCTTCTATCTTTCTCTTTCTCTCTTTTTCCCTGTCTCTATCACGTGCGTCCCAAAAGTTCATTTCAGGTATTTATTAAACGTTATTTCGACGAGTATGTCCTACCTATAAATGTATTATAATATGCAAAAATCTAATATTATTCTGAAGACTATTATTTCGTAAATATAGCACTAAAACCCAAGTTTTCGATTAAAATTTGAATTTCAATATTATTATTATTATTCCAATATAGTAAAATCATACACCTACCTAATATAATAAATTTATATATTATATGTATATGTGTTGAGTTCGTGATACGTACAGGAAACGAGTCATATAGTATTATGATGTTTTTATTATTTGTGTTCGAAAAAGTTGTTGACATGATGGGTTATTTTTATTCAGAGCTAACCTTTACCATGCATTTTCTGTATGACATTTCGTATAACAATAATATATCTACGCGTGTGTAGGTACATCGATATTCGATTACGAACATTAACAGCTGTTATTGGGGTGTCATATTTCTTCTATCCTTTTAATTGTGTGAACAATTAAATTGAACGATTTTCTATAACAAATAAATTTTTGTTTTCTGGTAGTCAATTAGTTGTTTGAATAAACTTTAATCACTGATTCCCTAATAAAATATACTCACGTTACTGCAAAAACATCCCCGAGTGCTCGCTATGACTCTTCATTATTGTATCCTTCTCGTAACTCGAACACATATAAAAAATGTATATAATATAGCAAACCACTATACAAACTAATCCAGTTTCTTTATTAATAAAATAGAGAAAATATGACTAATATTCTAATAAACCATAAAGTACATAACACAGAACGATTAGAGTAGAAATAATGATAATGATAATTGATGCGATATTAGTTTACTATAATATTTTATATTATTATGCTTTTCGTCTATTGATAGTAACAATATTATAATATTGATTTTGTCAAAGGAATTTTTATTGTTATCACGCGTATATTTAAAAAAATCAAACGCTTCACGTAGTTACAATTATAATTATTTTATTTTAATAATAATTAATAACGAATTCTAGCGCCTATTAGTTATAAATTATATTGTTTGCCTAAATAATGCAATCGTATGAGCTACATAATAATATATAGTTATTTCTTAATAATGATAAGAATGTAAAACCCGTAAAATAATACAAAGTCGTACGATAATTGTTATATTCATAATATAGTAATAATTTTTATGGTACCAAATTATTAAACTAATGTTTAATGAAACCAGAGATAATTTTTCTTTGTATGCGTGAGAATAGATTTATAAAAGTATATCTACTTACAAATACAAAAAAAAAACAAAGATAATCTGTAATCATATTATTATAAATCTAGGTATGTTCGTGATAACTCAAAATAATAAATAAATAATTCCTTGAAAAAAAGTTAATCGGTATTAAGTAGTATTACACTTTTAAGAAAAATGTGATATATTTATTTCTTAACAGCATATCAACAAGTAAAATTAAATTATATATTTACAATCATTTCGTTCAGTTAAAAAAAAAGAAAAATCCTCCATATTATATTTATGTATTTTGCTTTTTTTGATGGAATAATATAATAATTGAGAATGAGATTTCAATAAAAATAAACCATATACATACATTTATACTGTATAAGTAGGTTTTGAATGTATAGTTATCAGATTTTAAATGTATTATTTGAATTCAATGACAAATTGTAGTACATACACGAAAAATGGTTCTTAGAAACGAAAACTGGTGGATAAGCCCTGTTTCTAAAAATAGTATATATTTTAAAGTAAATTAATATTCATCAAAAAAAGTGTATAATACCTATACAACTTATAAGTAAATGCCATTGAATTACGTGTATAAATTGTCATGAAAAATATAGCTTAGAATCAGTCAACAAATTTTAAAATATAATTGTGTACTTATAAATATTTATAATATACGTAATGGTGAAAAGATCCAAAACTTTACGGTTATTATTTTCTATTATAACAATACAACTAAAATAGTTATTTTTCGTAAAAATATCTAAATTCGACAAAATTTGAACTGCAAATGCTTTGAATGCTTATAAAATATAATAATAATTTCTTATCATATTATTCAATATTATAATTGTTCAAATTTTTCAAATGTTGTGCTCGGTATATTTTCAATTTTTATTTTTGTAGATTGCTTATCCAAATTATCCACGACAGTTTTTGAGTACTGAAAAAAAATAATAAAGCCAAGTTCTAACAGACATACGTACGAGTACATAACACGAGATATGATATCATTATATTGAAAACGCATCAGCACTCCGATGATATCGACAATAACGACTAGAAGAATGAGCAACTAGGCGACGTACATTATAATATTATATAGGTATATTAAACATATTATGTTTAAATACTTTATTAGTTTATACACATGTAATATTAAAGAGTAAGTTTTATCACCCGGCACTCGGAAGCAGTATTTATTTTTTTTTTATTATAATATTATTACGACGGTGACGACGATGATGATAATATTATGTGCGCGCGGCGTTTTAAATGCTTAATGTATGCGATCGCCTATCTAAACAGGAATCGTTCGCAAACATACGCATTCAATATATTAATAATATATTATAAATACTGTATACGTAACATTACACTGCGTTTAGCTATATTTTATAAAACATAATAATTTATGTATAGTTATTGGCAGCGGCGGAGTAGGTACGATGTACATATTACCTGAACTTACCTGGTTATACCTATGTATATAATAATAACAAGAATAATATGTATCTATATTCTATACTCACTAATAGTTTCTATTCTCGCAAAATGCATTAGTCGACGTGTGTCGTCTTGTCACTTTATGGTCTATAAAATATTAAAACGAGTGGACGGTGGACACTTATTAGTTATTACTACGATTATATTATTAAATTACGCTTCGTCTATATAATACACGAACGTAAAACATTATATTATTATTCACGACGATATATTCACAATTTTTTATAATTCATTTATTTTTCCGGCGATATTTGCAATAAAATTGTCAATCTATTTACCACCGTGTAGTGATCGCTGTTCAGACTTCAGGACACTGCAGTCGTTTACGTCTTATACATAATTATTTAAAGAAAAAAAAAATACGTAACACGTTCGTTATTCTATAATTAATGTTCATAGGAATGATAGGTATTTTATAATTAACACAATGCTGGTTATATTTTATAAAATTAAATTATTTTTATTAAATAAAAGGTAGCTACATATGACACGTTATTATTTAGGTACTAGAACTAGGAATGACGAACCAACTTGCGACGGCGTGGTTGTGACATCGAAGAAAATTATTCTTACATAATACTATAACAGTAATAATCAGTTAAGAACTGAAACTATCTTCTGCAAAATACTAAGTGATCTACTCGTATTTATATAAGTATTATAGCATGGAAATACAGTGGCGTGATGTTAGTAATAATATTTTAATATCGAGTAAAATTATGCTGATTGATAAAAATATGTGTCAATCGACGGTAATAGTAAGTTTAATCTTTGATAATGCTGTATTGGAATTAAATATCCAGTTTATACGTAAACCACATAATAATTTAGTTGCATATTAAAATAGCAGTGTAATAATTGTATTTTTGTTTACTATAATCGTGTTGAGCTTACTTTTTATGTCATTATTCGGGAAAAAATCACTTTTGACCTTACAATATCTATATAAAATTATACATAAATCGAAATTAAAAACTGGCGTATCTGCAGAGCTTACAATGTATGTATAATGCCAACTATCAACATAATTAAGCTTTAAAAACTAATCAAAATAAAAAATAAAAATAAAGATTTATATTCTCGTTTCTGAAAGATCAGATCGAAACTCATTTGTAAGCCGGCTGAATAATATATAATTTTCTTTTGCAGCCACAATGTACACAAGTCTGATCCAATTAATATATTCTATTTCATCTGAAACAAAAAATCTAATTGAACAGTTTATTAAAATCATAATATCATATTTATTTTCTGTTTTGTAATTTTTTATGTGATTTCAATGCGAGTAGTAAGAATTTAAAAGTCACTCAATAGAGAAATTCCATTTATATATATATATATATATATATAGGTACTTGCGATAAGTATACCAATTCGTTGTACGACGAAACGCAGTACATACAACTAGGTATAGAAAATACTTTGTTAATTACATTTTGTATTTTTATGACATTCACCCTCTTAATTTAATATCTAACCTAACTTTATGAAATCCTGTCAACGAAATATCGTCAATACGCTAGTCGGTATTCTTGATCATTGTATGGTATTCGACGAGCTTACAACTATCGGATGATCTTATTTAATCGTGTACCAATAATCGAGGAACAGTCAAAACAACATCACTCCATTTGCATTTCAATAACAGCAATAATATAATTAAAAACAATGCAGGTACTAGTAAGCATTATTGCAGCAATAATGACAGTTCTACGAGAAAACACGTATATTATACTCAGATACATACAATTCACAGTTGACAGTTATTTGATATGTGATTTTTGGTGAAAAATAAAAACTATATTGTAGATAGGTACAATATTATATTTTATTGTGGTTCTTTTTTTTTATAGTATGGTTAAAAAACCAATGAATGAACAGAAAGAATAACCTTTTTTTACCGTTTTAATTTCATAAGCGTCGGTCGAATATTATTATAATGTTATTATAACAACGCAGCACGAGGTGTCGGTTTTTAAAACACAGGAAATCGTTTTCGAGACCTTTTTCCCGTCGTTTACCGCACTGCTCAGAGGAGATAGCCATATATATATATTATGTGTAGGTACATTGCTTATATTATACTACGGATACTTTGTGGCTGGGTTTATTTTTACGTGATTGCGTGCCCGTCAGGATTTTTTTTTGTATTTAAGACTTATAGCATAGAGCACGGTAAAAATTAACGAATCGTGCGGTTTTTGGTTTTGTCGAGAAAAACGTTTTTGAGCACGTTCCTCCTGCAGTGCACACGCGCATACACTCTATATAATATATTAAATCATTATTTTATTGTTATGCTTGTATGTTTTTTTTTTTTTTGTAAAGAAAGAAAAATGCTTTTGCAAGAATGTCCACGTATGGTATAGTAAGTAAACCGTTTTCATATAATATATTATATTTCCACTATATATAGTAAAGTAAATAAATATTATAATAAAATATACGATGGTTTGAAATCGTCGTTCGTTGCTTTATGGATATTTTAAAATGTATATAGTAAATAACAAAGATAAAATCGAAAGTTAGATGTTTCTTGCTCTAAAATTACGGTGCGGGTAATTTTTTCGAATTTTATAAATCGGTTAAACGCTCACAAATTGTGTACGGGTAGTCTGCAATAATTTTTGTCATACACAGGAAATATTCCAATTTAGATTACAACGATAATTATCGAAATGTAATACATTTTTATAATTTATATTAATATAATATTTTGTATTTTTAGATTATGTAGTAGACTATACGTCGACCGATTATTTTCGGTAAGAATTCATAAATTCATCTATAAAATATATTATAGACAAGCGTTTTAGATTCATTTTGAGAGTATGACCCATGAGCAAAATATTAGCAGGAACATCGATGAATTAAATAAAAAAAATATTCTCTAATTGGTTAATTATTACCGCGTACATAATCTAAGTATTTTTCATAAATCACGGTTGAATAACACAAAAAGTAATACAATAATATTAAATATTTCAATCATCTTTTAGGATCATCAAAATCGATGAGATAAAAAAAAATTTATTTTTATTTTTTTATTGTTTAAATTTTTGTATAAACTATATATAGTCTTTATTGTATCCATTTTGTATTATTCTGCTTGTTCGTCTTTAAAATTCGTGGATATTGATAAATCAATTGAGTATATTTTATTTTTATTTTATTGATAAGAATAAATATATTATACAATCGAAACATATGTATTATTCAATGTGCCAAATATGTAAATGTGATATAGGGGGAAAAACATTATAAAATGGCAGTTGAGTTATTAAGAATCCGTCTATAAATTATATTGTTATCTTTGGAATAAAAATAAGGTTAATTTGAAATTAAATCAAAAGGTTTAAGGCATTACTTTTTTTTTTAAATCTGTGACGAGAATTGAATGGACCTGTGAATAATTTATAAGTGATACGTGGTAGATTTCTAGTCACAAAAAAATAGTCGTTTAAAAAATATTATGTAGCTCATTTCGTAATTTAATTCTTATCATGGTTATAAGTTACAGACAAAAGATGGAACATTTTGTGATTTTTTTGATTACCATATTTTGTATGCTCGAATTTTATCTTTTGAATTCCGTATTTTTAGTTGATGGCCATAATGCATTTATACAAAAGATATTTATGTTTTACTTTAAAGTCGACAGATAAAATTTATGTTTATGCACCTATAGATCGTATATATATATAAGTTGATAATAATAATACACAAATAACTGTATAATAACTGTTATTATTTTCTATCTGAACCCATAGGGTTATTATCAATCGATACGATTAGCATCGCACTCGAAGAGTTGATTTTTCCAGTTCGTACTATATAGCTTATTATAATAAAAAGAATATATTATTTCATTAACCATTTCAATATTGAAAAAAAACAACCCATAAATTGATATTTTATATTTATTTTCCGCCCGTGGGCGGCAGTCGTTTTGCATAAAACGTGCAAACATTATGTAGAATTGCTCGCATTCAAATGCGATTAGATTGATCACTGCGCTCTCCCAACGCAAAGCGCCACGGATGTCATCGCCGAATCGTTTATGTAACTTTTATTATTATAACTGTTATTATTTCTTTTTCGGCGTCGTTAAACTTTATCGATTTTCGGATTACGAAACCCGGTCGTCTCGCACAGTTCAACATGCTCCGAAGTGTCTGGCGTACAGGCAGCGGATGATGGCGACGATAACGGTTATAACAATAATAACGATAACATTAATATAAATCCGGAGGACCGAAAGTTTCACGTGTGTGTTAACAGACTGCAAAACATTTCCAAAGCGTCATAATACTAATTCCAAATGCCGTTGCTAGCTGTTAGAGTCCGTCGCAGTTCAAGTCCACGTCCCCACCACCGCTCGATTACAATTTCTGTCGCAGCAGTTGCTCATAATAATATTCGCTAAGCCACGCAGGTACTGATAATACTGTTTGCAAGTATTAACTGTAGTTACTACTAAGTGGTAAGTCCAACTCACCTATCTACTATATTATATTGTACACACAACCGTTATATAATAATAATAATAATATAATACGGGCGAATGATCGTCGATTGTTGCGAAAATGTTTCCATGACTGAACGACGGCATATTTGCACGTAATATTTCGACCAGGGCTTGCAAACGTTATAATAACGACATGATTAAAGGTTATATTTGATAAAAAACGATTGAAATTCGTAAACGTAATTATAACGGAAAACGATAAACATAAATAATTAAATAACATAAAATAAAACATAACGATTAAAAAAAAATTATGATATATATATATCATCCAACGAAACATAACACAAAACATTATATACATATTAAAGTTATAGTATATCATAAAAAAAAATAAAAAAATAATTTTAATTATTTAATTAATAAATTATAAAATATAATAAACATTGTAATTCTGAATAACGATAAGATCAAAAGTTGAATAACGTTTTAATTCTGAACAACGATAAACGCAAAATTTATTATAACGTTTTAATCTCAAATAACGTATAACGATTTTTTTTTTCAAATTCAAGCCCTGATTTCGACCACTCGAATTGTGTATAAACAGGATGGCTCTCTTACCGAGCATGTTCATCACCATTTTTACATTTAACAATGATTTTTGGAATCAAAATTCAAACGAATAATTTTCTGTGTTATTAAAATGTATTCGTAAAGAATTAAAATTCTTACAATAATCTAGTACAGTTCTAATAGAATCTAGTATCTATTATAATTGGACCATTTTTTTCAACTACTAACATTTTCGACTTAGTATGGCTTCATCTTCAAAATCCAATCTCATTATCATAAACCTATAATCCATAGTATACTATTACACAAAATTAAATAGGTAACTCAAAAATTACTTATTTGAATTTGAATTTTAATAATCATGATCTACTAAATGATTTGCCTTTAAAAGTATATATTTTTTAAAAAAATTAGAAGTTAATCGACGGTAAATTTATTAATTACTACAAAAAGTCACAGTAAGAATCTTTATATATCATCTTTGAAAATTTTAAAAATCATAGTTTGAATAAATGTACTATTTAAGAAAAAAACGGGGGTAAGAAATAAGAATACTCGGTGAATCACCTTGTATAATAACAATAATTTAACACAAAGGTATACACGGGCAATATTCTGTAATTATTCCACAAAAAAGTCGTCTTATTCTCGGCGACTTCCCAAGGTCAACGTTATCGTTCCGCGCGTATAGCAGCAGCAGCAGACCTTGTAATTATTGCGATTTTTTTTTTTTTATTTTCCCCGTTTGACTTGCGGATTTATTGCGATCCGACTGCATTTGACGGAACATTTAACATGCGTGAATACACCACTTTAACCATATTTCACTGGTTAAAACGTTTGTATAAACAATACGCAGCGATTTCATAGTACGTTAGTTTCTCGAACGTTTTAGAGACGTTTATTATTTAAATGGCTTTGTGTATGCGTTTGCAGAAGTAGGTAGCATATATGCATTCACGGTAAATATTTACTATTATGTGTAGAAGTACAAAATATAGGCTCTCATACTATGGTAAATTCACTAAGTCACCTATCACGAGGTGTCTGCATATTACAATTACAGAAAGTATAGTTATTTCTCGTGACTCTTAAGATTTCGAGCGTACAGAAGAAAGTATTTTTCCATCGAAAATAATGATGGAGACAGATTTTAATAAGTTCGATAGGTTTTTTTACCGATTTCATAGATGACTTGAATATGTTAAGTTAAATAAAACATTAATATTGTCGAGTTATACTACGTAATACGCATTAGTAGTAAGTTAACCAAGTTACAAAAGTTAAAATCTATTAACTTATGAACTTACCTAAATTAAAAATAAATTAATTGTTTTTTTTTTAAGTGATTGTGCAACTTTTAGTTTTTATTTAATGTAAAATTAAATTATTATTATTATTCCTTATTGGCTTCTTAATACACAATGTGCAGTGTGATTAGGTAAATAATTATTTCATCAACACGTTATATGTGTGTCTAATATAAATTATTAATTGGTTTGTTTTTATTTAAAATCTATATTTATGACGTGGTTAGACAATAAATAAACAAATATACTAATTAATATTAATCTGACATTTATTAAATAAATAAAATATTAATATAATATTAATGATTTATGTTAATTATTATTATTTTTTTTTTTTTTAACATTAATTAATTTACATTTTAATTAATTTTTTTATTTATATTTATAAATATTAATTTTTATTCTGAACCACAGTTCTCTACATATAAGAATTGAGTTTATTTATTTATTTATTTTTTATTTATTTATTGTCATCATAAAAATATTTGCTCTAAAAGACAAACGATACAGAATACAGAATAACAAATAACAAGTCTTATTACAACTCATGTGGTGATGTATTATTTTCTATACTACATAACTGAAAAATGCCGTGTTGTTACGATGAACGTTCATAAACTAGGAAATTAAGTTTTATATTAGTTTCTGAATTATTTAGAAAAAAGATTAACTAGTTTATGTTAACATTATTCAATTTTTAATGTTTCGTAAATATAATATAGTATGGCGTATTGGCGTGTACGATAAAAATATAAAATATTATAATAATTCTGGGTCATATCTTACGGAATCTAGAACGTAATAATTATACGCCAAGATAAACATTTTCAATGTCCATAATACTCTACGATAGGCCACAATATTATAAGCACACTATAATAATATTATGTATACAAAACATAGACGGAAATTTCGTTATTAAATACTTATTTACAACTATCCAGCCGTGCGATCATTTGATTTATTAAGTGGTTGATATTTCTTTGCTCATCGAAATTATACGATAATAATTATTAATATGCGGATTTACCTATGTGTGTCTCTATGTACCATCATTAAACGAGTGTCTCACGTGCTCGTATCGCTGTATCAAATAATATTATGACGTCGTTCGTCTTTCTGCTCAAGTGAAAAAAATAAAAATTGTATTTTATACTTTGAACAGCGTGATTCATCTGGGTTCGTAAAACGGAAGAAGAACGTTAATGTAGCGATAGTGGCTAAAAAACACAGCGTATATGCGGTGATGCGAGTGATTTTTGAACTTGAAAACACCGTTGAGTAAACGCAATATAATAATATCGCAGCTCATTAAAATAATAATAATAATAATTGGTAATTGATAATAGCAATAATAATAATAAAAATATCATATCGTACAGGGTCATTATCTTACATTGTTCCGCCAGCAGTCGATTCTCGTGCAGTTTTTATTCATTGCCGCCCGTTGTAGTACACACCGTTCCGGTTATTTCGATTGTGTATGGAACGATAATCGCAAGTAATAATTTAGGTACCTACCGAAACGGATCAAGACTGATGGTGGACGCGCGCGTTTACTAACAATATAATATTACATTATATCGTTGTCTGAAGATGTATTAGAACGGCATAAATGACGGCGTTGTAGATAATCATCCGAGAAAAACGACTCGGCGAAGATGAGGAGATGACGTGATAGTGTGTTCCGTTTGGAACGATAAAGCTTTTTGGGACGAAACTTTGTATACATAATATAATGTATAATATATAATACACTGTGTATTATGGAAGTAGTATATATTATATATGTCTATAAATAAAATTATGCTTGCGGATACGACGAATAACGATTTAATAGAGTCACACATATAAACATATACTTACATTTATATTATTATTCAGTCGATGTATAATGTCTTCCGCGAGATGTACACGTCCCGATAGTATTCGACTATATTTTGACTCGGCGCGCGCGTGACGTACGCGTCTCGTGGCGGTAATCCGCGGCGGGTGCGATAAACGACGCTGCCGAGGGTGAAAAATCGGTTCTTCGCTTCCCCTAATACAATTTAACACACCCGTAGCAGACTTAAAGCCCACCGATTGTCACGGTGCCCAACAGATTGTCAAATGTGTAAAAATAATCGAAATAATCGTGATTAATCGACAATGTTCCCTGTTCATCAAGAATATAATAGGGGCACCCACAAATGCTCGGTTGTCAAAATAGTTTTAAAAATAATCGATTTTTTGCGCAATATTATTTTGAATACCCTTTAGCAGCACCGGCAATTCAATATTAATTGTTTTTGATTCTAAGGACATATCCTAAATTCCTAAATTAATAATCAAATAAATATTTTTACACCGATCATATTATACAAGGACAATGACGTGTGATCATGCATACAATATGACATACATTCAATACATCGGTAAATCTATATTAATTTCGAGTTTAATCGGAAATGAATACTTATGAAGAAGTAATCGAATAAACCAATTCATTTAAATAGTTTAACAAGCTCAAGTGATACCCAACTACTATGCGTCAGTCGTAAATTCGCGACGGTACATATTATATTATCTTTGCACATCAGTCGAGACCGAGACGCTTCTAGAAACCTAAATCAAATCTAAACACATTATCTACACGGATTTATACGTTTATATTTTCCATAATGTATTATATTATATTATTTAGCTTGAGTCCGGTTCGACTTTAATACCTAATTCCTATGTTCGCTGGCTGTGTTAAATGTACCAAAATTCGAGTATGTTCGTGTTTTATGATCAAATCGACCATTTCCGAGAGCCCGAAGCGATTGTGTTACACCATCTACCTATTTAAAATGAATTATTAAAATCAAATTAATCATTTCTCAGAGTAAACCTATACGTATTACGTAGTTAAATTAAGCGAGATAGTAAAATTTATCAAAAATTTAAATTACACATTTTCTGAAAAAAAATAACAGATTTGGTAATAAAAATGTTTTTAAAAGACGTAGGTAAGTACCTATATGTTTTTTTCTGAAATTCTTCTCAATAAAAATTGGCCTTCGTGTACATTTGAAATACTCGTAAATAAAGTGTTTACGCGCACTATATAGTTTATATATATATATATATAATATATTATATAGCAAACATAATGTACAACACCATTATCAATATCAGTGAAATCCATATAATCATAGTATATTATCGTTTTTATCTGTCCCGCCATTGAAATATAAGCAGTAAAAAACTGCACTATTATAAAACGTATATACTTGAATACCAATCGCAATGGTACATTTTGTGTATAATAATATATTAATATTATGCTGATTTGAATTAAGTGTAGGAACGTATATCGGAGTGATTAGCATAATATTGTGTCTAACTGAGAAATATTTAAATGTACATATATTATGACGACGGTCGACTACGATGATATTATGCGCGTACACATTATTACAGTTGAGCATAATATTATACACGAGCATTGTGTTTTCGCCGATAATTAATCATAATTATTTAAAACGCGACGATATAATTTATGTACAATATAATATTATATACCTGCTATAAATAATCCGATTACTCTTTTCGCAAACGACCATGTTTTCGAATTGCATCTCTGCGTGGCGTATAATCATTCGTACCTATTATACCTATAATACTATTTCATAAGCGTGTGAAGCTCGATCATCGTTCCGGGAGACAACGATTCGAATGGCTGTACACGATTGCGTCCGTCTGGTGTTTTTATACGAAAAAAAATAACGCAACACGATTACGCTCCAACATAGGTGTTATCTTTTTAACAATTTTCCAATACACTTTTTAAAAACATCAAATATCAATGCATGTGGCAAAATAAACATTTATATTTTTCCAATATATATAATATAAGTACATACAATTTCCAATACCGATATCTTATAATTTATATTATAATATACGGATGTTTAACATAAAGTAGGCAAATAGACGTATGTAGATTTTTATACATTAATATTTTTGAATAGTGTATTGAGTTTGAGTGTATTAATGTCATAATATAAAACAATAATCAACAAATCTAATAATTTTCTTTTATCATAGGTCTTAAACCTGTGCAATTTGGAAAGAACTAACACCAATATTTCATGTGACGCAATCGTCCTAGTTCTTAGTGGGCAATCATAATATTGTTGTTCGTGTAAACAGGTAAAACAAGTGCAATCATATTTCAACGATTTAAATTAAACCACCACGGAATCGTTCACTGTTTACGTCCAACACAAGCCCGAGACAGTGATGATAATAATATTATTATTATTTTACAAATACGTGCAGATAAAGTTTAAATTATTATTATTATAATACACTATAACATGTATATACGCAGATGCGACATTATACTGTTATATTGTGTTGTATTTATTGCATTGACTCCCGGGCGGGATAAAAGTTTGTCGGCTTAAATCTCGTCTGTCGTGTTTATTATTTATATTTATTTTCATACATGATTCGCAGTAATCGTAATATCATATTATTATTATTATTATTATTATCATCACAACGCCGACCGTAGACTTCGAAGTGTGTATATCATATTATTATTATTATTATTACTATTATTATGTATAACATCGAAACGTGTCTCGACTCGTCCGACCGGGTCAACAATCATCGAGACCGATGTGATATCGTTGTAAGATGACCGTCGCGCAATAACGAGAAAGTCGATCCCGTTTGCGATCGAGCCGTGTTCACGGTGCGTACGGTACACGTTGCACATAATTTTATAATATTATAATATGCTGTATGTCTGTATGCATTATGATAATATGATGTTGTTGTTGTAATACGTTCATGATTATTATTTTTTATAGGGATTATTATATTATAGCAATACTGCAATAGTATGAATCCAATGCGCCGGTGATCGCGTCTTGCAGCAGATGCGGAACACCAACGGACGAAAAAATAATAATAATTCGGTATGCGGTCACGCGGCTAACGTCAAAAGACCTTAGTCTCTTAGGTAGGTGTATTTACGTATTATATATATACAATATACATATTATATTATGAAGTATTATGAAGTCGTTTATTTATTTAAAACGTCCGACATTCGTACGGACATAGGTGTATTATATTCCGTTATAATATACTAAATGCATATTTTATTAAAAAAAAAAAAAAAAAAAAAAAAATAGGATAGGTATACCAACTGCACATATATTTAATATAAATATTAAATCGAACACAGATGACGAGTGTCACTGAACCATATGACGGCACGAGTCGAAAACTGCAGTTTTGGCAGATATATATATTTATAATATGGCGTTTTAATCAAATCGGTCCGTTTATGATCCCAGGCACGTGCTTTTAAATTTCTAATATTTTTATACACACGAGGACCATAGTACTCCTGGCATGCTATCAATATGCATTTAATAATATTATGTAATTTAAGTAATTTAATATTATAATATATAATAGTATCGTATATATCGAGTATATTGTATCTTCCAGCAGATAATATGTTAAGTTAGACCATCCGGTTGTCGTGTCTCTTTATCATAGAGGTTCGTCTGATTAGTATGTTAATTAAAATTTGGCGTAATAATCCATTTTCAGCCATAACAAAACTGTATAGTATAAATTCAACGTTTCCGCCGTAGAATAATGTACAAACATTAAAGCAAAATATTTTCCTTTCGTACAGATGCTTAATGCATAACTATCTGTTCTGCCCTTCGGGATTCAGTCATTGTGTACAGCGCTCGCGATTTATTAGGTAGGTATAACTAATAGTCAATGGGTGAACTATATAGTCTTAAGCTATATAAGTCTGCAGCGGGTTAGTAACCCGTACGATTCAAGAACGTCCTGTGTATTACGATAATAATAATATGCTATATCTACAGTTAAAATATCGTTAAACGAATTGGAAACCCATCTGCTGTTATAGTTATACTGTAATATTATACGTATTGCATATAATGTAATATAGATATAGATAGTAAGTACATCTGAAATACGTGATCGCATTAAAACCAGCGATATGCGTCCAATAATAATATTGTTGTTACCTATCGTACTACAGACATAACACTACGTATACCACAACAATATGTACACTTGCATTTAAATAATATTATTTTTAAGCGAACACCTGGAGGGATATTATGGTAGCCATATAATAATAAGTTGCGATCTTTTTTGGTACCTTTAAACGTGCTTTTTGCATTATATCGTATTATAGAGGTATAAATGAATTCTATTTATTACGTATTGTTCAATGTTTTTTAAAACACACTCTGAAACGCGCGTACGATCGAATTTATGAATATACGTAGGACATGGCTGACGTATACTGAAAATCGTAAACTTACTAGATTACTATACATTCTAAGGTTTCCTTATATTCCCAAACGTGTCATAATATTTTTCACAACAACAATGCAGGGCTAAGTTAACTATATATTGCACGTATTTATAAAAATTGTCAAAAAAATAAAAATATGAGTATGTGTTAGCAAATAAAATATATATATTTTTTTTTTAAGTGTATTTTTATATTTATTTTATGAAACTAGTGTAAATAATATAATATACAATACTACTTTAATATACATAATATACATAATATACATAATATCATGGATGTGTATAGTGTGTACGGTAGTATACGGCAGTATACATACCTTTGTATATAAGTGAATAAAATAATATAATTTGACAACTTTAAATGTCGTGCCAGTGAAAAAACTAACTTAAATAATCGGTTTAACGTCCAAAACACAAAATGAAATATTCAAAATATTAATAAACAGCAAGCCCTATACATTACACAACGTCATAATGTATATAAATATTAATAGTTTGTATTACCATGTTTCTGTTGCTTACACAACCTACCTAAATGTCTTAGACATCTCTTTTTTTTATTTGTAAAAATATACAAAATATTATTTTGTGTGATTTTGATACGCATCCAAAACATATTATGTATTGAGACTTGCGAGCTACAAATCAGATTTCAGTAAAAATAACGAACGTAATAATAATAATATGATACTTATCTTTTAATGTTGTTTTGGGTAATTTATCAGCAGTGTAATATAATTTGTAATTCAAATCTTTAACTGATAAACTGATATTATAATTATTATTTAGGTACTGGGTCATTTTTAATATTTAAAAACTTGTTTTGACGATTGACGTGCAATTATGTATAATTTTTTCGCAATATGGATTTGAAAGTACAATGATGGACATCGAGTAGATCCGTAGATCATTCCATATGGGAAACGATACCTAGTCGAAGTTGGTCTGTACCGAAAATCAGTCTAAAAACCACAACCATGCTATAGCGTTGATACGTCTTCAATCGCTTGTTTTTGTTTTTTTTTTTCTTATAAAACTGTAACAAAATTTAAAAATCTATTTCTAATAATAATTATTAAGTGTTTAAATTTCCTACTCACGAGTCATTCAGTGTTCTATTTACAGTAAATATACGACCATACAAAAGACCTACATTTTTTGTTTTATTAGCACTTCAATAAATGAAATACGCAATATACGAGTCCACCCAGAGTCGATCGTAGACGTTCCTGTACTACTTTAGGTGAAACAAAACAAAAAAAAAAAAAAAAACAGCGTTTACGCCGGTTTACTATGTCGTTTAAACTATACACAACTACTGTTACACACATGATATATTATTTCTACATAATTTCACTTTCAAAGTTTTCGAACGCACGTACATTTTAACATACTATATAGCTGTAGTTACTGTAGCTTGCTCATTCTATTTACTATTGTATTACCGGATTATACGTATAGAATAATCGGTGCGACGATTCATTTTTTGGCATCAAATATCATATTTTTATATTATTATAAACTATACTTTACCCATTACATGAATACACGTCCTCAGACCGTTATCGGTCTTCTATTTATCTTAATAATAATGTCGTACCTACGTACAAACGCCTTTGTTACAAATATATATATATATATATATATATATATACAATTTATTTCGTTGTGTCTCTGTGAAATATAATATACGTTTTGCACATGTATTCAGGAACCGCACACCTAACTATACCGTATACGCACGTATATGTTATACCATATATGAGTATATGATATTCTGGCACATCACGTGGTGTAATATGTTTTCTCTGTACTTACTTTTATAAATATAATATAGTATATATTATATAGGTATATGTTTATTAGCGGCAGCGGCCATTTCGTATGAAATTAACGCCTTTTGTCCAAAAAACGATTAGGGTAAATTATGTAATACATCGTCATGCAATATTTTTTCTATGCATAGCGATATCTCGGAATAATGGTGAGTATACGGCATCTGTGGAATATAATTCGTATTTTATTAACTATTTAATATTATGAGATTAAAATATTAGATGACTGTCATGGTATTTATGATATGGTTCATCGGCCAATTAAATCAAGCATTTACCGCGAGTACGCTGTACCTACAGATATTATTGTTTATAATTTGGTTAGTCTTGGTCATATATCATGTTATACAAAAGTGTGGATTTAAAATATTTATTAGAGGTAGGGAATTCAATAAATATATCGAATATATTAAATAATTTTATTAATAAAATCTGTGTTTAAAAAAATCAAGAAGTTAACATATAAAATTATCTTTTTAATCTAAAAGCAATCGGTCTATGTATTAAAAAAACTGGGAGGAAAAAATTAAATATGTAAAAATCTATTCAGTGCACATTCACGCTTTTATTAAAAAACTGTGCTACAATCACATTAAATTACCTACCTCCTACTACTTTATCAAACAATTATTACTTATGTCTAAATATTGATATAAGCAAAACACATCCATACTAAACCCTTTGCTTTGAATAATCTTTAAACGATAACAACTTTTTCTAACATTCAAACATATAAATTGCAAAGGTGAACTCTTTTTTAAAAGTTTCTCAACATATCAATAAGTTTCAATAGAATTTAACTCTGGCACTTGTCAAAACTTTTTAAATCCTAACCAGTAACCACCCAATCAAAATTTCTCTGTAAGATTATTAAAGAACTGTTTTATGTCTCAAATCACATTGTTTTAAAAGTCCTATTGATTACAATAGTAAAAAATATAGCTACAACTTTTTATGTC
Source organism: Melanaphis sacchari (assembly GCF_002803265.2). NCBI lineage: Eukaryota > Metazoa > Arthropoda > Insecta > Hemiptera > Aphididae > Melanaphis > Melanaphis sacchari. The sequence continues at coordinate 23,989,352 of NW_020270366.1, read as the reverse complement.
AACGTTGAGATTTTGCTTGTAACATTACGTCTAATAACTATTGACTTACAATGATTATAATAAACTCTTTGAACAGTTCCAATAAATATATAAAAATAATATACACAAACATTTGTGGGAAGTACCGCTCCCATATCCCCTATCTTGTATTAGTCCGTTTAACTATACATAGTTCAATCTATGTCATGCTTCATCGAAAAATTCCTAGGTGTGTGATTGGTGTGGCGTAACCACACAATCTTCTTGCCCGAATTATTTCACCCGCGAGTACAATAACACGTCGTATCCAAATACGACTTGGTGCGAGACATAATAATAATATGTTTATTATAATAACTGATAATGTATGTATTATGTTACACGTGCTCGACCACGACGAAGGAAATAGAATAAATCGCGAACGGTGAAAAGTCACGTTTGCGACAAGTCCGTCAGTTACATGTCCCCGACTTTCTCCCTCACTTTAGAATTTCGAACACAGTTGACGTTTGTGTTTCATTTGTGCTGGTTTGTATTTTAAATTTTTAATCCAATTTTTTGTGCTTAATCTCTTCCTAAGATATACAACTATGAAATATTCTTTCCTTTGTGAAAAAAAAATTGTCTTACAAATCTGATGATAACAGCCTATACATAAACATTTTTACCTTTATATGGTATATAGTCGTAAAATATTTGGTTTCCAGAAAAACATAAACTTTTGTGGATTAGAAAATAGTTTTATTTTTTTTAAGTTTGCGCGATTTTTTGAAATAAGAAAAAAATATTTGCGACTCAACAAATGAACTTACAACTCAACACTAAGAATTTAATTGTAATCCAGATGGTGCTCTATTCTATGTATTGTAGAAACGTTACCCATGTGGATTAGGAAATTGTTATTTTTATAAGTGTGTGATTTTAGAATGTTAAAAAATTATTTGCAACCCGATCTATGGAACTTAAATGTACTCAAACTGTTTAATAATTTTATAATTATTTTATTTTATACTGGTTTTGTATCATTTTTTAAAATTATTTATTTCTAATGTTAGTGAGTTTTTTTGATTTTCAATCAAAACATATAAAAATGTAAATAATGCGTAATTAATTGCACTGACTCTGCTTAAATTTTAATTAACTACCATTGGTTTTCTATGACAGGTAATAATCGTAACTATACTATATTTAAAGTAATATAATTTAAATTTTTATGTAAAGAGTACCTATGGACAACTGGTGAATAATTAAACCATAAACTGAGATTTATTAATAATTAAGTTTTCAACAACTATCCAATTATTTGTATGAAAATGTAATGTATTAAACTTGTAGTAGGTACCCCTATATAATATCACAGAATAAATGAAGTTATTTCATTTATTTTGTGATAATATTATAAAATCGTAAGTACCTACAAATGGAGCACAAATGAGAAGTTAATTTTGTTTCAAAATTCCTAAGTTGGAGGAGTGGGGATATGGATTTAAGTCTGTGACATTTTGTCCAATCGTTTAGAGTCTAGAAAGACTGCAAAAAGGGACGGGATGCGACGAAATATAACACATATTATTATATTATAGTATTATACGACCGCAATGAGACAATACGATAACATTATAAACGCGTATCTACCTATATATAATTTATATCTCGTGACCAAAATGGTTGTAATAATAATAATAATAATAATTGACATGGGAGGATGGTATGTCTGTTGCGACCGACATATATGTTTATACTATGATATATTGCAGTGCACTGTATCATGCGTAAAATATCGATTTACTCTCAAAATTTAAGCTATATTATACGTACCTACATTATACGACATAACATGATTTATAAAATTATATAGTAATATATTGTATGAGATGTATCTAGACGCACATATTATTTTAGAAGTAATTATGTTTCGTGACCGCGAAACGGCGACAACGGCGACGACCGCGACGGACTTCTACGTCGTGGTTGGATAAATGCTGCAGCAGTACGACGCGATCGAATGTCGTCATGAAAGAAGAGAAAAAAATTGGTTTCCTCCCGCCTAGGGGAAGGTTCAGGGCCGTACGATAACGTCCATTTGTCACCTATCATAATATTGATATTACTACGTTTCGCATCGTAGGCGTATGGAAGGGTTTTTGATTTCTTACGGAATTGCCATTAGTAAGTACGTAGGTATATAAAACTATTATATTATATTGGTTGATTTACCAATCATCAAGCACGTTCAGCCGTGTTTTTTTTTCATAATAAATTATTATTCATGTGTTTTTAACTATTTTTATTTTTATTATCATATAATTATATTTTAGGAGTGTTTTGGGATGATAGAGAATTATTTTTTCAAACGATGATCAACCCTTTTCACCACAAATTATTAAGTTGATAATTTATTTTGATAATGATGATGCATCAAAAACGTCAAAACTCTAACGTGTGGTTTCTGTTATATTAAAATTATATTGTGTATACACTAAGAATAAAAATTCTTTAAATTTATTATATAAAATTAGAATGACGAAATATATATATATTTATATATATATAATATTGGATTTAGTATCTATTAATACCTTCGAAACAATCTAAACTAACTATAAAATATTGATACATTAATAATTCTTCTTAAAGTACTCGAACACATATTTGAAAAGAATGAAAAGACGCTACCCACGTATGTAATGTCTTCATCTTAAAAACATACAATATAACAAATTGTTTTCAGTAGAATCAACTGTATATTATTAGCTTTAATACAAGGTTAAATTGACTTATTATTAGAATTAAAGATAAGAATATTTTCTATACTTAAGCACTGGCTTTTATTCTTTCAACTTTTAAACAAAATTTGATTATTGTAAATATTGAAGGTTAAAAGTATCTACCTTAGATATTAAAATATCGAAAAAATCCGACATTTAAACACAGATATTTTTCTTATCTTTTTATCTTTAACAATAGGTCAATTCAATTTTATATAAAAGCCATCAACACAAAAGTGGTTATACTGGATGCAAATTTATTATATGTTGTGAGACGAAAGCAACACGTGCGAAAGTAGCGTCTTCTTAAATAACTCAAAATATCGAATTTTTTTAAAAAAATTATTTGATTAACAATTTATAGGTAAAAAAAATCACTCTCGTTTTAAAAAGGAAAGTTGCACCATTTTACATTTCTTAATTTAATAAATAAACTTAAGTATTCTGAGAATATGGCCTTAAAGTATATTTAAATGTTTCAAAAATCATAACTTGAATAAATTAATTATTCAAGCAAAAATAGGGTAGATCGTGCTTAGCGAATCACACTGTTTCACAATACAAAAAAAAGATCGTGAGTACGTACGATACAATTCTGATTGGAGGCTGGACCGGACGCTTGCATCACGAGCATTTTAATACGCGTTGATCCTGGTCTGATGATCGTCTCCTCCCGGATCGTCGTCTACTTTAACATCTCATCGGACGTGATCGAATTAAATTGCTAATTTTCCTCCCTACCGCGGACTTATCTTTTTTCTGTGAATTTTTTTTTATATATGTTTAATATTTTCTCGGTCGTTCCCCGAGAGACGTCGTCGTCGTGTTGTCAGCTGAACATATTATTATATAATATAAATAATTTATATATATACACACTATAAAGATACAAGGTAGGTATATAATACGGGTCGGTGTTTAGTGAGAGAAATCATCTGATGGCGTCGAGGAAAGAAGAGGAGATCGCAACGGCGGCGTCGTCGCGCGTTATTGGGAAGTAATGGATGAATTTATTGTGAAGTCGTGTGTGCGCGCATTTTATTATTTTTTTTTTTTCTATAATTTTATTTTATTTTTTTTTTTATTTTTATTTACAACCCGACGGGACAAGAACACAAAAAATGTATATATGTATATATAGGGAAGAAAAAATTGCACGCATACACGATGATAGTAATAATAATAATAATAATAATAATAAAAAAAACCTGTATTTTAACCATGGCTTTATATAGAGAGAGATACACACGCTCGCGCGCGCGCTCGCCGCCGCCGCCGTTGTACACGTCAGCTCGGGCATGTTTAAAATTCGCAATTAATGAATTAACTAATCAATTATACGCAATATAATGTATGTGTAGTGATGGTGGCGGCAGTAGTATGCGAAATTCCGGCGAGAGATACCTCGGTCGGAGACGACGACGAGGTCGTTGTTTTTTGCCGCCGCATAACATTTCGCGCATAATACGTAGGTATATCGTATACCTACCTGCAATGCACGGTACCTATTATAATTTGCATATTGCACTTGTCTTAGTATCACTGATCTGATATTATTAAAACATAAAAATGGCATTATTAAACACGATCCCAGTCGTACTACTCTCTGACGAAGCTATCTAATCGAATTCAATATCTCGTCAAGTTTTCGATCATAATAATATAATATTTTTCTACAGTCTTCTATCGATTTAGTTTCATGCTTGTCGTCGACAACAATATTATATAATAATATTATAATCGTTTTAAATAATATTATTACGGATCGCGTAGTAATGCTCGTAGGTTTTTCTTGTTTTTTTTTTTTTTTTTTGTAATTGGAAGGCTTCTTCTCCATGCCCGTTCCCTCCGCGACGTGATAATATTATAATACTATATTATATTATGAAGGTGTTTACCATTGTAGTTGCCCTCGAATGAACCTTTTAGTTCTACCAATTACACCCGACACTCTACCATACAATTTTAGTAATCATTATTTACTCTTAATTTGCTATGTAGTTCACCATATTTTTTCTTCTTAAATCGTGTATTATAATTTATTATTTAGTGTGTATTAACTATTAAGGATTATATGGTGAAATCAGAATTAAATAATCAGGCATTTTCATAGACCAATATTATTTTAATGATTAAATCAAGAAAGCGTATACAAAATGTACGAATATATTGCATTATATTATGAATAAAAATTATTAATTTATTCAGTAATCAAATTTATTGCGATTCAGCTATACCAGGAATTTATTTAAAATAAGTTTTTTCATTCTTTTTAAAATTCATAAAAATATTTAGTATATTGAATTAAAACGTGACTATCAATTAATAAAATTAAAAGTTTCGAATGGTATTGCAAGTTTGATTTATTTTTTAACTTATTGACTTTTTTGAAATTATTAACTTATGGGAAATTTCAATTTTAGATTTAGTTCGGAACGATAGATTTATTGATTTTACAATAATATGTTATTTTTTGCGTAATATAGATGTCAATTTGTTTGAAAATGTTTCAATTTTAAGCTTTGTGGATAGTTTCTAATAGAAAATGGGCTCAATGTTTATACTATAAAGAGGTAAATATTAAAAAATTTTAATGTTTTCAAAATAACTAAGAATACTGATAAAAATGTCTTACTGGATAAAAATGCTTTAAAATTAAACACATAATTCCTCATAACTTATGAGTTATAAATTAAATATTTATCTATTAAAAAATATTGAAAATTTATTGTTAGAACCTTTTTTTATGAATGTCTAAGCTTAGAACATAACAATATTAGTCAAAATCACAAATTTTTACAAGCTACAATTGTCTTTTTACTAGAATAAATATATAATCATCAATTTCAATTACTTAAGTGTGACGATTTAATGTTAATTTAAGTTGTGTGTATTGGAACTAAAAAAATTTTAAATTTATACAATCATAATTATTTTTATATATATTTTAACTTTAAATTTATATGAAATTACATATTTTAATGTTGAAAAACGATATTTTTTATTTGGTTATAATTAAAAAACATTTTTCATAGGAACTTAAAACTTTTAGTTTATTATAAATTATGCTATACGCAATGGAGTCATAAAGTTAAATTTGTAAACGATTTATTTTTACCGTTTTAGTCGAAACAAAAAATATTTTATTTTTTTATTATAATCACAACTAGATGAATTCGAAAAGTCAATTCACAAAGCCATATAATATATCATCATGATGTCATTTTGTTATTAAAATGTTTATAACAATTAACATGACTATTATATTATTTCATTATGATATACCTGAATAATGATTATTCGATGTGTACCAAAATAGCCTATACAATACGCCGTGTGATCATAACATTGTTTAAAAAATTAAATTATAACACCGACTGGTATTTTTGTGTAATATTATGAATATATATAAAATATTATTATTCAAAAAGATCAATAAATAATTTTATGAAAAAATAATAAAACTCAATTCCGAGCCACAATTTAAATAATTATAATATCCGAGCATTTTTTTTTTTTTTAAATGTATAATAATAATAATAATAACACAGAAACACAATATAATTAAACTATAATTTATACTAGATATAATATGTATTTTTATAAAAAAAACTATTTCATGAAGCAATACTAAATACTATATTAAAACATTTAAAATTATGTATTATGGACAAATAGCCTGTACTAAAATATAAAATATATAATTGATAAAAAAATCTGAGGTAGAAAAAAATGAACTTATGTTTTGTTTTCAAAACAAAATAATTAATTATAAGAAATCTCATTCAAAATAATAATAATAATATTAATTTTATTAACGCTTATAAATAATAATTAAATATTAATAATCACTTTATTTGAGTTCAAATCACATTAAAATAAAAAAGTTTAACTTTTTAATGAATTCTAAATTTTAATAATACAATAAACATGACTTTATGGTCCAAGTATTATGCGTAAGCTCAATGTTCTTACAATTCACGATGAAATATTAATATATTTTATTATTGGTGTAACATATTTAGTGTGTGTATTTAAATTTATATACATATACGTATAATGATTAATATTACATACCAGTACCAGCTCAAGCTGAATATTTTATTATTATTATTATTATTTTTTACTCATATTATTTTTGTTTAAGATTAGATTCATCAATTTTATTAGAACCATTGGTTTACCAGTTACCAATGACTAAATTATTGGAATTACATTCGTATTCTACCATCGTAAGGTATAAATAATATGTCTATAGCAGTAGGGTGTTGACATTTTGAAAATATATAGATATTAATTGTTATTTAACATTTTATTTTATTTTTTAAATATTTAAAGAATTAATTACATAAATCAAAACTATTATTAAAAAATATTTATCAAAAATATCATTATTTTTTTTTTTTTTATAAGTTATAAAATGTTTTTTTTTTTAAAAGAAATAATTTTTTTTTTTATTGTTTACGTGTACTTAAATAATTTAGTTATTTTTTCGTAATTATTATTTATTTTTTATAATAAATGTTAATAAAATAATTTAATTATCATTATTATTTTAACAGACTATATATTTTCAATTTTTTATTATTTGTATTTTGTATTATATTTATTATTTTATATAATGTTGAGTATTTTTTCTTGAGATAAACTTGGATATTCTAGTACAAGATATTTAGTGCTAGATCAATTTTCTATAAGTAATATGTTGTAAGTATGTAAGTATGTATGAATATATAAACAGTATACGTAATATGTATTATGTATGATTTTGGTGCTCACTTAACATTATTGTTGAAAAATCACTGATGTACATTAATGTTCATGGTTTTATATACATTTAGACTCAACATGGTAGTGAAAAATATATATATATATATATATATATATATAATGCATATATGTATAATGGCTTGACGATGACGTTTACGTTTTGCGTGCACTTTTAGCTGTTAGACGCATTTCCGGCTTGTCACGATCACGCATACCACAATAGCATATATTTTATATATATACGATGGAGTACCCTGTATATTGAGCTTAGTGTATCCTCCGAAGTGATCAATTCCTTCCGGACGTTTGCCGGTTTGCACCCCAAAAATCATTCCTGCATATAATAATATACAAACGATATAATAATAATATTTGCCTCACCGATTGTTTGTCAGACTTCTTCGACTTTTTACAGTCACTGTCGTCAATCATGTCATCGATCACGCACGCAGTCAACTCTAGACTAATTTATTCAAATCGTTTATTTGGATAAAAAAAAAACTTATTATCTATCGATTTTTATACTTGCATATAATTTACATTTAACTATATTAGTAAATACATTTGTGTTTCTAAATACATTTTTCCTATTTTCACTGTGGTTATTTTTCCAATAATATTACTATGTTTGTAACTTTTTATGATAAACGCGTAATGTATATGAAATATTTTTATTCTTTATACCTGATTCATATTAAAAGTTAAAATTAAACAGCTTTTCTCAACCAGTTTCTTGAGTTATAAAATAATAGTTTTGGAAAATGAAGTTATCTTTTTCTTGTATGAACCTTTTTAGCTGCAGACGAATTGTGTTCCTATATGAAAATTGCGATTTGTGACATACTAATAATTGCATCTCGATAATATTTAAAAACTACTATAGATTCAATTACATGGACAGCAAATAGCTGTGAAACTTTTTATTTAAAATTTAACGGTATGTTTTATTCTGTTCATTCAAATATCAACAATTTTATTTATATACTTAAAAATGTACAAAAATAAATTTACATAAAAATTCACGATAGTAGTTTAATAAAGAAAATAATACGTGAAATATGTTAAAAACAATAATTGTTAAGAAAAGAAAAATAGGACGTGAACAAAATAACACGTTTTACTCATTTTGATTTTGTCAAAACTGTATCGTACAAATTTTTTCTAAACCATAAATAATATATATATATAACTTGCACAAATAACTATATTTTTTACTATTTTTTTTTTTATCTTTTCATTTTTATATTCAACGACGAAAACAATATTTTTAACCTACCTTAAGCAATATAATACCTATAATATTTATTTTATGTTATTATTGAGTCTTAAGTCTGTATTAAATTAGAATGGAAGTTATGTATTTACATTGGTCGCAATTAGTATAGTTATTTAATATTATCGGGACGCAATTCATATGTTAAAAGGATTTTGGGACGCAATTCGTTTGCCCCGACCTTTTCCACTGGAGAAATCAAATGTTTTGCAATAAACCAACGAATCATAAAATATATGTTTTTTTTGATCTAGTTACCTTATAATAATATATGACTTCAAATAAGTACCTAATTGTAATAATTTCTTTGCAAAACCTTATACCAAAGTTTTTTTCTTTGCCAAAAAGGATATTTTCGGGGAATGTGTTTTCTTTTTTATGTACATTAGCATACTTGGGTCTGTTTACATGTTCGGTTATTCGGTTTGTTTATCAATATGAAAATAACATGTTTTGGTGCAAAAAAAAATAAAGGGAGCACAAAGGCTATACACACATTCATAGTAAATAAATACCCTTTTAAACATGCACCCTCGTAAATTCAGTCAAAATCCAAGCTAACTTTTTAGAGACTTGCGATATGCTAAAATATCAAAATCATTGATATAATAATATGTACCTATTTATATATACATATAAACGTCTGACATAATAGCTTACGTACATAAAAGCTACTTTATCATCGTTGTTGTTTTTAGAAATATAATCACTAGAAATACACATCACAATTGCCCGCACAAACCATTTTCTTGCTACATTACCGTTGCATAAAATGTATATTATATTTATACCTTCTAAATCATTTAATAAACTAAAATATTTCCCATGGCAAGAGATGCGGTTCATTTTCATATGTAAACTCAAGTGAACTTAAATGACATTTGCCACCGTCTAGACTTTTATATAAACAATAACTATGTTACATTAAACACGTTGTATACATTATTGGTATTATACAAAATGTATATTAATAAAGTTTATGTGGTTGAATGATATATGTAGTTGTTTTTAGAATAAAAATAAATTTTGAAATATTAACAGAAATCCAAATAATTCCAATTTTTTTTTTCTATTATTTTTATTATTATTATTTTGTATGCTTGTGCGTAGATTGCTTTCTTATAATACGATTATATTGCGAGTCTGAAAATTTGGATTCGCAATTACAAGGAAGAATTAGGTAGAAAAATCAATATTACTAAAAAAAATAAAATAAAATAAAAAGCCGATTTACTCTTAATTTAAAATTAAGCAATCAAAACAAAAGTTTCTTATTGTACAAACAATTATAACAATATTAATAAACGTACCATATATTATATTTAACTATAATAAACGTAGTATTAAAATATTTTTATTAAATTAAAAAATTCTTTAAAAAGGTAATTGTTTTAAAATTACATAATACTCAAATAATCTTATGAATAAAAAAAAAAATATAACGCTGCAGCTATCATCCAGGGGTGTACATTTGTATTATCATGGGATATGATCTTTTATTTAACGTACTATACTATTCATATTTGGTATAGAAAAAAATAATAATATTTTGATGGTTTTAGATACTTTATATTCAAAGTAGAGATAGGATTCTAACTTTTTAGAGTAATATGTGTTTAAAAAAAAATGTCTCATTATATTTTGAGCATGAGATTCGCTCCATTCTACCACTTCTTTATACATAACATAAATCGCCCATTTTTATTTTTTTATCGTAAATGAGTATAAATTATTTAAGTTATATTAAAATAAAAGATGAAAAAATAGACATATTTTATGTGTTAAAAAGAATAAAAATAGTTCTGTGAACAAGTAAGAAAATTAGTAGTATTAAAGGTACATTTGTATATGTAAGTAAAAAATAAAATTTATAAAAAAAAAAAAAAACATTTGTTTTAAAAATCAAGATTCTTTCAGCTTGAAAATTTCAGTTCCCTAATGTAGAACGCAAATAAGGCGGATTCATTAAATCATAAATACGTTAATATTTAAAGACACTATTCCTATAAGGCAAAGGTGTAATTGATACGAGTACTTCAGTACAATGCATTTATTGTCATGTACTATATATGAATGTTTGCTGATAATTAATTTATATTTATGACAAATATCGATAAAATAAAATAAAAACAAATTTTTACATTACTCTGCATTATGTATTTTTTGATATTGTATTTAGCAAAGAATTTATAACATGTAGTATTGTGAATTACCAGTATTTATCAGTATTAGATAAAAATAATTTAAAGTATTTTTTCAATTATTTATTTAAACAAAATCGTTAGCCGAAATGAGTTATCTATAATCTAGTTGATATTTTATGACAATATTTTAAATTTTATTTTAATATGATTTATATTTTGATGGAAGGAAAGAGTTAATTTTTCTAATCTATTGCCTATAGCTGATTTATTCGATTTTATTTTCATATTTGTTGATAACGTGTGAATTACTGTAAAAACTTAGTTATAATATCTTGTAGTATATTGTTCATTTAGTATAAAAATCTATAGGAATATGTAAAATACACGTGCTTACGTGTGTAAACCCTTAAACGTATATCTACAGATATATTATAGTATTACTATATTTAATTTATAGCAAAAACACTATTTTACAATTGGAAGTTTTAAATTATCTTTTTTGTACTTAGATAAATTTTGTTTATCTAAAATATCGTTTGTACAAATTTTAAGTTAACTTTATGCAACACCGAAACATATCTATCGCCTTCAATTATTTCTTAAAAGCTAACAAATATAATCAACTTTAATGTTTTCCTATTTTGAACACTGAAATTGGGCATACTTTGGTTGTCAGAAATAATGAAATTAAATATCGTAGAGACGCACAGTATACCCCAAAAATGGGGTCTATAATTTTGAAAAATGAATTAATTTTAACCAAACGTCGTGTTTTATATAAAATTTTTTTCCCAAAACATTATCATAAAATTTAATTATATAAAATAATATGATATAGTGGCTATCTTTTTTTTTTTATCGATTTGACTAATCAACAGCAGACACTACGCCGTCTGTTTATTATTACTCATCTGCATACATATTATTAGTACGATAGTTTTCATGTTTTCTAAGACACATTTAACGTGCAATTATAATGTAACTATTACCGTATATAGTATGCTCATAAGGTAATATAATGATATCATGATAATACGTCCTCAAAAGATATTTTCAAAAGTTTTTTTTTCTCTTTTATCTATATAATAATAACAATCTATATTTAAGTATATCATATAATATAATAACTATACTTTATAGGTACCTACCTACATAACATAGGTAATAATATTAATATAATAACAATAATTAACTATAATAATGCTCGCACCCCAAGCGTAATGACGCGTATCATCAATTATAATAATATCTTCGTTATTTCTATGCACGTGCGGGGCGCACGCCCGAAAACGGCAGCCGGGCCTATACACACCTAAGTATCAGGCGCTTAAGTATAGTTTTATATACATTATATTATAATATGTACACAAATACGTAAACACTGCCGCGGGAGGAACTTCTCGTCGCGCAGGGGTAGAACCACCACCAGGTGCTATTGTTATTGTTTCAGGAAGAAAGCTACCCAACGTACGCTATACCTACTACACCTATACATGTAATATCCTATTATATAATATTATACTATATAAATAGTTTTTCCGAGGGTTCTGGCACAGCGTTCGCACTTACGCATTAATTATTTATTTAAATGTTTTGCTTAATGGCGTCAAAATGGGTTTTCCACCGAAATCGGCCTGAGTCCCTCGTTATATATATATATATATGATTATACTGACTTGGGAAAAATAATGTATAATATATATATACAATTGTAGGGTCTGTCGGTATTGGCTGGTTGGTTGTGGGTGGTTTAGGGGATGAGGAAACGAACAGTTGTGCGGTATATTATACTCGAGAGCGATTCGGAACGAAACCTACACCACTCCGCCACCGCGTTGGTGCCGAAGAGTGGTTAACCGTCACGTTTCGGTCGGGATCAAAAAAGTTTTGCGCGATGATTTCACTGGCACGGCCGCCGCGCGACTATTTTCGTTAAACTTTTAAATCCTTTTCGCGTTTTACGTAAACTTTAAAACGCATAATTCATATAAATTATTTTCGTTTTAAGTATAAAAGATTATAATATTTTGATAATATAATAATAAACGCGTTTATATAATACTTTACTTTGTACTCAAAATGTGTATGTATAAGTTATACACATATATATTACTACCCAGGTACTACACTCTGTGTGATTATTTTTGTTTTATTTATTTTAGATTTCTAAAAACTTAAAACCGTAGACATATCCTGTTCTATATTTTCAAGCAATTATAATAATAGTTATAATTGTATTTAATATTTAATGATATTGATATTTTATCGGTGATAAGGTTAAGAATATTACCTAGCTATCTGTGTTCACTGGAAATTCACCGCGGTTGTTAATATAATAAATAGATATTATTATAAAATAACAAATTTGTATTTTTTTTTCTTGATTTATTTAATTTTCAAATTCTCCTGAAATACAAAAAAAAAAAAATGATCTAAAAAGTCAGAAAAATATAAAATAATATTCAGTAACATAGTTTTTTATATTATTGAAAAACATTTAAGTTTTCAAAGCATCTTTTATAACGTTATCCCTAAAAAATTCAAAAGTCATTAATATTTGGACCTCTATCATAATGAAATTAGTACATTGATCACGCCCTATTAGGTCATAATTTTTTAAAACTCATATCCAAATTATTAATATATTATCGACTTTCGATATTTGCTAAAATGGCAATAACAAATTTTAATTTTAAATATTTATACATTATTTCCAACTACGTATTTATAAAATATACATTATTCCTAAATTTTAACTAACTCTAATTTGGTGAGTTATTCAATTAAAAAACATATTTTTGATAACAAAAATTGTTTAAAAAAAATCGTCTATCCTGTTTTGTATAAAAATATTAGCATTGCTATTTCAAATAAAGTACTTAAATTCTAAATTGTATTTCGCATGCATATACTGAAAGGACTAACATTTTGAAATGTTCTCAAAATATATACTTCAATATTCTCTTTAAACTGAAATATTTAGTGGTACCTCTTATCGTTATATATTTTTTAATTCAACCCTTTTTACTATACTTACTCATCGTTTAACCCAAAATAAAATACATAATTATAATTAATTATCAACCTTTACCGATGTTGATAATTATTTATATTAAAAATTAAGCACTTATTCCCTGAAATACAACATGTAGGTTTACTTTAAAAAAAATAAATCACACTTTAACCTTATCGTCGAAATAACAAAAACAATAATTATAAATTTATAACACTAAAATACACCCATCGTTATTTAGGTACAGATGTATATAATATTACCCAAAAAGCAGAATCGGATTCAACCCAATTTCTGATGGGGTGAAAATTGTAAAAAGGATAAAATATCTCTTATGAACCGCCATAAATATACGCATATTAATATAATAATATAATAGGGTGTTATTGTATATATTGAAATTTGAATGTACATTAAACATTATTGTATTTTTTTTTTTTTATAATACTATCGGCTGATAAACAAAATTGCATTGAATTAAACATTTTATTATGTACAAAAATAACCAATGGATGGATACAAAGAAAAAACTACAAACGCACTTTTCCTTTTATAGTATTATGGATTTTAATGAAACTGAAAATAATCCGTTTTAATAACTAAAACGGAAGTATTACTTCGATATACCACCATATTCGTCCATTTAGCTTGACGTATACATGAGAGATCATGATAACCCTGTTATAAAATATTAATTATTAAAAATAACTAATTAACATTTAATGTTGTTTTTTTTTTTTTTTTTTTTGAAAAAAAAAAGTAATAAATGGTAAAGTACATAGCTTTCAAAAATAATATTTTGTTTGTTTTTTTTCAAAGCAGATGTCGGTGGTGGTTGTATGATAACAAAGAAAGAAAACGTATATCATTAGCATGCAAATAAAAATCAATTTATTAAATTAAAAACAACGACACGAAAAATAGAAATGATTAATATTTACGTTTAGGAATCATTTTAATTCCATTTTACAATCCGTTGAATAAATTAATATGATTACGTATTTAATATTTATATTAGTTTAAAATATAAATATATAACTACAGTATTCATAGTTATAACCATTTTTTTTTTTATTTAATTCATAATTATTAATTTATTCCGAAATGTACGTCAAATTGATATCGATCAACCTACTACGCAAAGCCAATGTAATATTTAAAAAAAAAAAATGAGATTATTACACAAAACTCAAATATTAGAATTGAATAACGTTATTTCTTAACATTTTTTGCTGACGAGAATGATAATTAAAATTTTTCGTACATAAATAATGAATACGTGGATACATGTACTCGAAGACACACAACCTTAGTTGTGTAGTTAAGTAATACTGTAATCTCAGATAAGTATAAACCAGCCACAAGATGCGTATACATGGTAATATGGTATACTATTCACTATTTTATAGTGTATACATACCATAAACCATCAGTTTAAATATGTAATATGTATTTGATATTAACTCCAAAACACCTGTCAGTTTGGGTTTAAAAAATAATAACAACTAAACTCTACAATCATTTCTCAGTCGTAAAAGGTATCATAATATACGTAAACAGTCTTATTGTTTATATTTATTTTATATATTATTTATTTTTATTGTAAATTTTTTATGTTTACATCGTGAATAAACACATATATTTATATTATTATAGTATACCTACCCAGGTACCATGATACATCGTTATTATTAAACTTTCGTTCGATATATATCACAATAGATATTCTATGAAGTAAAAACATTTTTAAGTACACGATATGAGTTCTGATATGATTCTATTCATTTAATATCAATTTTGCTTCACAGTGCATAGGTAATAATAATATACAACAGCGTTTAAATTTAATACGAGTACACCAAGGTATAATATCAATTGATGTAATTTTTTACTTTTAATCACTTGATCAGATTCAATGAGCATGTACGTATAACATAACAGAATATTATAAAAATGATAAATACTAAATAATACAGTATTATGGTGTATAATATTTAGTTAAAATATGACAACAAACTATTTCAGTAAATGTTATATTTAAACGTAAAGATTATAAATTATAATAAAAACTCACAACAATATTGTGCCATATTATAGGTACTGTATAACTTGAAAATGAATACATATTTATTAAGATTAATTTTAGTGATTCTTGATCTGAATAATTATAAATTATTGTATATTAAAATATAAGTAAATACGTGTTTTTTTTTTGTTTTTTTATCACACAATATACAATATTTCATAATTTTTACATCTAACGAATGCGAACACAGTTATCAATTTATATCATCACTACCAGTTACCACTCCTCAAATCAAAATTCCCAAATCCGTTTGTTGGTATAATTGTTTAATTTCAATAACTATTCCTGAGAATTCTCCTTGTTGAAGAAAATAATGTCAACATTAATTATAGTTAAGTCACCTAGATAAAAGTGTCACTAATAAGTAATAACTATAGTGAGCAACTCTATTTTTCAAAGCCTTTAACATTACATAAAAAAAATCAAAAAAAAAAAAATCTGAAAAATATAATTACTGTACAAAATATAGTATATAGATCGTATAATAAATGAGAATTCAATCACAAAATAATATATTAAAATATACTCACTTCTGACAAGTCAGTTATATGATCCAATATTATGGAAAAAAGAGAAAAATAATCACGTCCTTTTAGGCAATAGAGATGAATACAACTTTTCATAAAATTATATCCTGTACAATATAATATATTATAATTTATAATATATTTTATAATATTTAATTATTGTATAACGATTCACTGTGAAGCCTGTACATTGTACTCACCGATATGATATTATGCAAAATGTATTGTCCAAAATCCACTGAACCACATTAATTTTTTACAAAAAAAAAAAACACAATCAATTACAAACATGTTTAGAATATTTTAAAATGGACGATACCATAATAATATTAAATATTAAAAACAGTTCCTTTATAGTTTTTAATTATGTATAAGCTTATTGTATTTTTATTTTACAAAATTTTCCTGCACTAACCGTATTAAAATTTAAGCATACCTATGATATATTATTTAGTTAAGTAAAAATACTTCATATTTATATTTAAATAATTATGTATGGGTGTACCAAAGCATGATGGTTGGCTCAGTATATTAGCATAAAAAATTTATTTTTTAATTTTTCACTATATGTTTACATGTGTGGGACTTGGGTGCTTATTTGATTTCATATACGCAGGCAGGTACCTAAATTAAAAATATTATATCGTCATCATACTATATTTTGGTAATTAATTATAATTTAAGTACATTATTAGGATCACGGTTCCGTTACAAATATATATGTATTATATTTCGTAATACATTTCTTGTGCTGCATTTTTCCCACGCAAAATAATAATAATAATAATAATAATAAATGACAAAAGTGTATCTTATTTTATTTTGTTTTAGCGTTGATATATAGTTAGATATTTTAAAAGTGTGGCAATAATGATTTAATATTTATATGACTATACCTGATTTACTCATATACGAGTTGTTCACACATACATAATAAAATATACTTATATACATTCCTATACGTATTAGATATCTGAACTTAAAGTGAATTAAGAGAAAACAATGTGTGAAAAAGAAAGAAGATTTTCCGTATAGATCCGGTTAGTGTGTGTGTGCAACAATAGCATCAGAAACTTTCGTTAGTGCTATGCATTAAAATATTTAATTGAATCGTTATCCTTATAAGTGTATATATATAATAATAATATGATTTAATACGTATTATATAATACAGGTACCTATACATCCGAGGACAACGACGACGTGTTCACCCACGGAATGTGCTCGACCAATGCTGTGAAAATAGAGAGTCTATGAGAGTACCTATATTATAAACATAAAATTATTGTACACGCTTTATTATTTTAATATATATATATAAATTTATTTTTAATATTCAGAACGTACAAACCTACGTGTACGAATTTATATTATTAATTATTATGTCCGATCAGGAATGAAAAAATATATTTTTTCATGATATATTATATATACCAACATAATGTGAAATGTATATGATAATAATTATTAATGTCACACGAAATATTAAATTATAAAATTCTATGTGGGTTTTTGGTTTATTTTCAACAAGCGATACGAGTTGATACACTTAAATGACCACGCAATTATTTGTATTTTTAAGCTACAGTGTTATAATAAGATGCAAAAGTTTTCGTTCAATACTCGGCCTGCTGGGGTAACTACTTTAAATACTTATTAATAAAAAAACCGATTTTTTTCAATATCCGATTCCAATGCTAATAGGTAAATCAATATTTTTGGGAAAGTATTATTGTGTTTCTAATTTTTTATTCCTATAAATCTTTAAATAATGTGTTGTTTATTTAAAAATTACTATCATAAATGGTTTTTAATAAAAATTAAATTTGTTTATTAAAACGCAATAATCTAAAACAATTAATTCATTCTATAGTATATAAAAATAAGACAATATTGTCTTATTGAGTTTGTTTTGTCCTGTTACCTTGTACAATTTATTAAATGGTGTTATATATTATATAGTATCTACCCACTATCTGGTGCTTATATTATGTCCATATTAGAAATTTTATATATTTAAAAAAAAACGCGAGGATGAGCGGGAAATTGCATGTTATATATTTTGGCAATCGGCAAAGATAATTATTATTATGTGAGTAGGAAGAGGACATAATCTAACTTCTCCCACCAACTGTTCGGTTTCCGTTACATATCATTTGGTAGAGCTTGCGGTGAAGACGACAGGCCAGCTATAGCAGCGCGCCTCACTAAAAAAATACGCGGATACGAAAAAAAAAAAAATGCTTGGAATAAATCAATGAGAGGAAAAGATCGTGTGGCAAACGAGTCTGTCGTGTTTCATGTATTATAATAATACCACGTATAATATATAAACATTTGCGTATATTGTAGTCCAACGTATTATAATACTGGGTAGTAAAAAAAAAATAAAAAATAATAAAACCGACAAGTAAAATATCTTAACGGTGTTTTTTTTTCATTTATGCTTAATCCTGTATACTGGGTAATGCGCACGCTATCGTGGGACGTGAACGCGCGTGTATATATAATATAATCTAAGGATTAGTAAATATATTATATAATGTATACTGTAAGACGTTCAGAGGAAAAGATTACGCAAAAATTTAGTTATTATCATTATATATATATATATATTTAATATATATATAGGTTCCTATGCGTATATATATATTATATATATTTAAGAACGCGTAGGTGCGTGATAGCCAAGAATGACGATGAAGAGTAGGATGAGAAAGCATATAACGAACATATAACTAACTATACATAATAATACCATAAATCCTCGTCGACGATGACGGACGTTTAGCTGCACTTACATTTTTAATATATTATAAACAAACAATGAAAATTTAAAAAAAAATTACGGGCTAAGAGCTCGGACGTATAGGTTAAAAAGGTTTTCGTTAAAGCTTTTTCAAAACGATCAGATAACATAAGCGCATGCGGGTAAAGTCATCATCTGCTGTTGTTTTCAATACATTATATATTATAAGGTATAAACATGTAAATGTCTATTTAATTCCTATAAAATATAAATACATTATAATAGGTTAGGTTAGGTTAAGAAACTAACTCGTAATATAACGTCATAAAACGTTTTCTCTATGTTGAAATAGTTTCCGCTCAAATAATAATCATTGTTTTTTGTTATACGATTCTAAAAATCCAAGTGGCGAGTAGGACATCTGTCAAATCCGGCAGTCTACAAACTGCTGCGATATCTAATATATTATAATTATTATTCACCTCTGTTACTGTTTATCATCTAAATGCCTGTCATTCGCGTCGACTAATTAACATAATAGTAGAAAATCATATAATTTCAGATTTTGATCCTCGATGTTAATTTAAATACAAAGTGGTAACCAATGAATTTGTATTCGATGTATTCACAATTCATTGTTATCACATCATCGTCAGACCCACTGCACAAATATTTAAAGCTGAAAATATAAACTCAATGTTGATGTTATAAAGGTTATTTTAATATATAAACTTGTTTCAGTTGGAACATTCTCAATAGTTTTCGAAAATATCGCAAAAATGTAAATAAAGGTAACATTTTTTGTATATCTAATATTCTGAAATCATATTCTCCCGAGTTTCGCTCAGAATTGTTTTTAATATAATAGAACAATATATTTTTTGTAATATTGTTTTATATGCTATAGCACAAACAAAATAATTGACTTTATTTGCACCATATAGTACTGTAAAACCACTAAATTATACTATATTACACTATATCATATCCAGCACTCATATGAGAGGAAAGGAAACGGACGATTGGATGAAATAAAAATCTGGGACATATTAAAGTATCAACAATTCATTTAAATCTAGGCGTGGGGTAAACTAAAGGGCTTTATTCTACACCTACTTTTCCTTGGTAATCGTATAAATTATACATTTATTTATATAATAAATAGTTCAAAGTCTTAAAGTCCATTAATTTGAAATATATATAGAACTGTTAATATGGTTATCAAATTGTATCTACAGTATTATTTATAATCTATTAAGTATTTAATAAAATCATAAACATATTTTATATTTTTATCTGAAAAAAAACGTGGTCCCTCCTCCTCGTACGCCTGTATTAACACATGCTGAATAAAATGTCTTCAAGTTTTCTATGGTCATAATCGTAAGGTTTCTATCAAAAACAAAAACAAAATTATTATTTATTATGTGATTTAAATTTAAAAATATACATTTTTTTACGTGAGATTTAATCTACCTAACTACAGTGTATAATATAATATAACATGTATTATGACCAGAATATAGATATATAAACACAATATAATTGATTGTCGAGGTATTAAAATATCTACACATCCTCGCCCATCCCTCTCCACACTACGCACTACGGGGAGATCAGAACAGAGAAGACATTATAAATAATATACTTAATTTTAGACCGTGAATACGTATTATGCATATTATGTTGCGTTATAAATATATACCTATATTATGCTAACATCTCGAAACTAACTCTTGTGGTACCTACACGCGTATTTACACGAAATGTCAAATAGTCCGCTATTTACATTTTTTTGGTATAATGTCGTAACTCGTTTTACAAAAAAAAAAAAAAAAAATGTATAATTTTAACTATATACGTATATTAAATTGATATCATGCGTACATGTAATATGACGATGGTCGACGACTAATTGCCATCATCAAACGACGGTTACGGCGCGCATGGCTTTAAGCGCAACGGCAATCGAACTCTAGTTATTCATTATAATAATATTGTTATTACCAACAATATTACAATATTATAACGCTGCAGTACTTAGGTATACGAAAAGAAACCGACGGCGGTGATTTATTATTATTTTTTTCCTCGTTCGTTTGCGGGGTAACACATATTATTCGTAATAAATAAAAATAATAATAAAACGCCTCGCTATCCGTTCGAACATTTTATTATAATATGTACAGTGTACGACTGTACGATATTATTATATATAGGTATTAAGTACCCATATATTATTTGACCAATACCGACGACTGTATGATATACGGTCGTATCCTATCCGGCGCGTATTATTTATTTTTTATTTCGACACAAATAATTAACTCCTAAATAAACTAATAAAGAACCGTTTTTGGATTCGTTGTTTTAAATATAATTATGCGCTTACTCATGTAAATTTACGCGTTCGTGCCGAGGGCGCATATAAGTCGTATATTATTTACCTCTTTAAAACGTAATTTGTCCCGCAGACACATCACAGCGGCGGCGGTGCATGATAAAATGTATTATATACGTACTTACATAAACGGAATGTAAAACGAATATTATTATTTTTCATCAACTTCCACATAGTGTATTTCAGTTATTTCGTTTCTGTTTTAGTTTTTACAGAAAGATTTCTCGCGCTCGTATGTACATATATTTTATTTCATGATATTTCTACCCCTTTTTATTTTACTGCAGGTACACATAACATTAAAATTTAATTAAATACAATTCTTTGAAACAGACATAGTCTTACTATTTGTCTATAATTAAAAATTGTACTGCATAAATACAGCAACATATTAAATACTCAATGTAAGTATATATTTTATGCACGTTTTGTGTATTATTTTTGATACATTTTAAAAAGAAAAAAATTAGATATTTACATGTAAACAATGTGAAATATAGTAATAGTTTAATGTTAATTAATTTAATACGAATACAAATATTTTTTTGTTATAGGTAAAAATATTATTCCAAAATCTAAATCGGTATACAAAACTCCCAAATCAGACGGTTTTTACACTATTGGGCTCTCCTTCTCACGTAGTTTCATGTAATTGTGTTTTAGCTTACCAAATTTACTTACTGTACAAAATATTACGGATTGTAAAAACACTTTTATTTAAATTAAAAAAAAAAAAAAAAAAAAATTATATTATATTTAATCAATGTTTATAATAACTTAATTCGGATATTATATCAACATATAAAAAAAAATTAGAAATCACTTAAAAAAAATGAATGTTTTAATTTAAAAATGAAAGTGTATTTCTAGGGTTACCGTATGTCAGGATACAATATTGTATTAAATGTCTATAAAATCTAAGTGTTCAAAATAATTTAGTCACTATTAGTATATAGGTGCTAAATTTATTTTGTTTAAAATTTTAAAAATCAGAATTAAAATAAACATTATTTTAAAGCATAAAAATATTCAAAGGATGAACACATCAATTTGCGTTATATAAAAAAAATACTTTGTAGAATATAATGTTATCTACAACTTCTCAAAATCTAAACTACAACTTCAACAATAACAACAACCAACGGTGAATAGCAATAATGCGCATACACAAACGTCGCTTTTGCATATTTATTGCACAAATAAGAGTAAAACGTGCTATTTTCAACTCCCCCGATTTAGATTCTGATGCAATTCACCGAAACTTTTACTTATCGTAAATAGTTGGCACATTTGAAGAACGGTTGGAATATGCGCTTGCCATTATGTAAGATGAGCTTAACAACTTAAAATATACATCGAATTAATTTTACACTCGTTATAAATTCGAGTTTATTGTCAATGTTAAGTTCTAGAATAATTATTTTGTTTTCACAACAAAGTTCAATGTGATAAAACTCCGCGGAACAAGCATAAGCGTAATTATAGTGTAATTAAAGTGTATAAATAACCTATTTCTCCTTTCCATTGTTATATAGTGTACAACAACAGTTAATCGATGTGTTGTATAAAATGATTAACAATGTTTTTCGAATGGAAGATGTCAAGATATATTATTCATCAAGGATTTAAAAATAAATGTAGTCACCATCAAAATTAAAATGCGCTCTCGTTATGTACAAAAAAAATAAATAAGTTTTCTGAAACAGGCACACTAAACATGGACATTTTAATGTCGACTTTGCGAGTGTTTAATGCGATGTCATTAAAATTCGATTAATGACTGAATAAAATATATTTTATTTATTATAATGTATAAGTGTAATATTAATTATTTACAACTCATAATTTAATAAGTACCTACCTACAGATTATTATTATAGCATGATTTTGTTTTTAAATAAAAGTGAATTCTAAACGATAATATAGATTATATTTCATGCATGCCTTCGAGTTCCGTAGAGTTAACTAAAAGTCGATTAGGTATTTAACTTAATAAACAGTTTTTTTTTTTTTTTTTATGCACAACCAATAATTCTAAAGCGATATTCGATCATTCAAATAAACTAAGGTTATTAAAAATCTCAACTATGTAATTATGTTGAAAAAAAGAAATCACTTGACATCTAAAGGAATATTGTGAAAAACGGGTAACGACAAGATGATGTATGACAAATGTGGTAAACTTGTTTTACTCGCGTCAACCAACGTTTTTAAAAAAATAGTAACATCCCAATAAAAACAATTATTATTTATTCATTTATTATATGTGGCTTTATATTTTAAAGAAAAGTCATTTTAGTTACTATACAAAATTAAACTACTGGCAATCTACAATAAGTACTCATATTTATAATAGTAAGAATGTGTAGGTAAACAGTTGCCAATTGGTTTACGATTTCAACTGACATAATTTATTGTTAAAGAAAGATCGAATTGAAATTTAGAATACATAATTAATACTTAATTTATTGTATAATATATATATATATATATATATATTAAATATTTATAAATATTTTTTTTACGAAATTCTATATTACACCATCTGTTTCAATTAATGAACAATACGCTTAATTGATAATACAAATAAAACAAAAGACAGAAGAGACTGAGAGAAGAGGCCTCCCATTGGAGGTACTTTAAGTATAATATATTTAAACTGAATAACAGACTCATGAACGTATTGACTGATGAAACATTTTTTTGAATTTCATATTTATTTTATATTCAACAGTAATTTAATTTTTATTTTTTTAACTTACAACTTCAATAAAAAAATATTCAAAAGCTTAAAAATTTTATTTATATTCATCTATTTCCGAAATTTCGATATTCAAAAATTGTATCATTAAGATGCTTTTATAAATCCATAAAGTTATTTCCACTAAATATCACCATCTGTATATTATAATAATAAGTAATAACTAATTTATTGTTAAGGTCGTGAATTATTGTGCTTAAATAAACTATACATAGACGACATGGAATGTATTATAAATAGTTTATGATTTTGGTATGATGGAAAAAAAAATACAATTCATAAGTTAAAATTTACAAACAATACCATAGCTTTTCCTATACAAATTTGACTTTAAGAAGTATTATTTACAAGTATGAAAAATTAATTTTATAAAAATATAAAATTTAAATTATGATGAAATATTTTGGTATTTTTTAAATTTAAAACTTAATACTAGTGTATAACAGTATAATACAGATTATGTATACTATCAGGATAATGCATGATTTTAAATTCACACAAATTAAAAATTTACGTAAATAAACAATTCTAAAGGCGCCATTGCATCAACGATATTCGAAATAATGAGTGCTAAATCACTTAATGAGTTAGAAAGAAACGCCCTACAGTATTATCGATGTATATTATTTTATATTGTCTTATAAATTGTATATTATTATAAACTCTTGATTGGGTTGTAAATCATTTTTTAGTGAATATTATGTTTTTATTCATATTTATCTCTATAATTCGTTTGATCTATAACCGTATCATAAATTTTAATTATTTACATTTGATCATTAATATATTTTTTTTTTATAACTTATACATTTTTAATTACATATTTCAAAACTAAATTTTATTTAAAATATAACCATAATATACAAAATAAAATCTAGAACAAGTAAAGATTATAATTTGTTAGTATTTATAGTTAAGATGAGCAGAATATAATGTGGACAAACCATCTTAAGGGGCTTAACTTAGATAATAAATTGCAACTCACGATTAACTATTTTCACATTATGATGAAATAATGATATTATGTGTGTCTAATCTTAAATAAAACACATGGTATGTAATTTATTACCTAATTGAATTAAGTGTATACCGAGTATTGTATAATTTATATATCATATTTTTTTTCGTTTAAAATTTTTAATATTAAATAGTTTTAAAATATTCAGTGGAACGCTGTAGCTCACTTATCTCTCCTCTCCTCTCCTCTCCTCTTTTCAACGGGTAGATCACTGCGTTTTCTGATTACCTGCAGCTGAAACATAAATCGTGAAGCTATGACACTACGGAAACGGTTATTGACGAAAAACTCTACCGTCACGCGTCATATGTGATTTTTGTAACGACGACATTTTATAATATAATATATAGGTAAGGTTTGAATTTAGATATAGTGTTTTTAATAATAATATATGTAAGATCTGTTGTGAAGTACACCTCGTTTTGTTGACGATAATATGTACTTATGCGCGAGCATTCAAACACACACGCACATACACATTTATAACATAAAAAGATAGGTATTAGGAATACAAATAATACATATATGTGTATTATATTATATATGTTTTACTGACTTTAGACACGCGCAGGTTTCATAATACGTATAATATGAGCTCTCCCAAATATTCACATCGCTCTGCACATAAGGCTATACCGCGTTCGGTGCCATTTGTCGAGGCTTTCGCAGTTCTGTAAGAAGGATATGCACGGCGAGAAGTCGCGCGGAGAAAGGATTACACGTCGCGCGCATTCAAATCGCGCGCGCGGGCTTTACTTCTTACCACCGCCACCGTCACCGCGTAAGACTCCTGCAATTGCCCGATAAGAAAACGAATATAATACACACACACACACACACACACACACACATATATATAAATATATATAATACTGTGGTGAGAATTAGACGACTACGACGATATATCACGACCCCGAGGCCGTATTATTTATATTATTACGCAGTGCTTTATACAAAATTTATACATATATATATATATTTATGTGTGTATGTGTTGTATATACCTCAACCACCACTATTGCCTCCCTTGCCGCCGCTGCAAGCGATTTGGCGAGCGGGTCGTGTTATATCGTACGGAAGTATTTTCGACGACGGTGAGGGAAGGGCGAAGAGTCAAAGACTTGTGTATATACACGCCACGCGGACGTTATCGCCGGACTCGTGCTTTTGCCGAGCCCGGCTTAAGTAAGCGCGACTGCTGCGCAGTAACGTATAAAGCAGTTCGCCAAGGGTTTAGTTCTGTTTTTTTTTTTTTTTAACATTTCGTCGTATAATAATAACGTGGCACGTTGGCTAACAGAGAGGGCTTTTTTTGCCCATATTCATCTACCCTTCCTACACGCGAGACGCAAAACAACATAACTGTGAATGACCATGGTCTGTATATACACATGCATTATATGTATGCATATTATTGTATAGCCTTATACTTATGCGCGAAAACTGGCGTATACACTTGTGTATACATACCTCCTTCTGTGTTGTTAGATACCGTACCAGTAAAATTGTGCTGCAGTATCGTTTCGGTGGCCGATAGACGGCCAAAGCGAACACGCGCGTGTGTGCGTACGAGAAAGAAAAAAAAGAACGGCGGAAGACCATTGAAAAATATTGTTAAGTGATTCGGAAAATAAAGGAAAGAAAAGGGTCCTATCTGTCCGCCCGTCCACCTACCCGTTCGTCTGGGCGGCTGACGAAGAAGTTCCGCCGCACTGTATAAGGGTTTTGTACCGTACGAGAGGGCCTTCTCCGTCGGGCCATTTGGTATTCCCGTAGCGTACACAGTCGGGCGAAATATATAAAAGAAATTGGAAAAAGAACGAAAGCGAGAGTGTTATTGCGGATGAGAGCCGATCGTGTATACAGGGTTGCTAGATTTTAAGTTATATCGCGAAACGAGCACTATTATATTCGCATCTTTTACCTCTGTTTTATGTTTTATAAATTTTAATACCTTTTTTTTCAGGATAAATATTGTTCTGTTGTTTTTTTTTTTTATGATTCATAGTGTCTATATTTAAATTTTAAGAAAAACTACATAAATAAAATCGTTTAATAATAATTTGTGCTTAGAAAATATATCACTCGATTGGAGATAAAAAAAAATTTCATCCTGTACATATCACTTATAGATATAGTAGGTAGACCCTCCGCGCGGCGATGCTTACTGTTCCGTTTTAATGCAAAATATATTTATTGAGAAATGGTATTTATTTTTTCTTCTGCCTCAGAATTCTTTAATCGTAGATTCGGACAAAGTCGTGGTGGTAGAAACTGGGATAGCGGTTATTCAAATTAATTTTCTGCGGCCTCCAGGCTTCCAAATAACGATTAATGTGCACGATAACGGTCGAAAAAAGGAATTCAAACAAGTACCTTAATATTGTATATATGTGTGTATGTGTGTGTGTTGTGTGTGAAAGAGAGTCGGTATTGGTAGTGTGTTTTTCAATTTCGATTTTCTAAGAAAATTTTTACTTATAAAAATCCAAGGCCACAGGAATGCCTGTGTATTTCCGTAATATAACATGATCACACGAATTTACATCGCACTCCTTTCCGACCTGATTAAATAGATTTTAAGTAAACAGCTATAATTGAACAGAATCAAAGTACATTTAATATAAATATACTGAGTGCCATCGATCAATAACTATTTGAGCTACGAATAAGAGCAATATATATATACTCATAATATAAATTATATAAATTCATAAAACTACTACAATTCACTGAAACATGTACTATTTTTTAAAGTTGGTTGGTATTTGTTTTATTTTAACCAAGTATTTATAAACATTTTGTTTGTCAACAGGAATATTTGTATGGATTTTATTAGAAACGAATATATTATTGTTCAAGAATTTTTCCGAATTTCTTAACTGTTCACCTCTTTAAAATTATGTTTTCTCCCTGAATCAGAACATTCAAAATACATGATTACATGAACATGAAATTTATTATTTAATAACTTCGATTAATTTATAAATAAATAAAATATAATTTAAGCATTTTAAATTATATTCTATAAAAATTATATAATTTATTTTTATTCTATAAATTACATGATAAATACAAATTTAGTTTTTGTACATTTAATGTGTGAATGGGGTTTTATAAAAACCTGATTTAATTAACTATAGGTACTATAAGTAGTTATAGTATCTATCTATAGAGTCTATAATATATACTTACATCGTAATTTATTATAAATCATAGTATTAGAATGTAAGTATTAATAAATATTTTAGTTAACTTTAGGTTAATATTCTATCAGTACTCTATTTGTATATAGTATATACCTCCACAACGCAATTTATTACTCATCTTCCTATTAAGCCGCCACCGTAGAATAGTACCTAAAATACTTATGAACTAAATTTCAATGTATTAACGTGAATTTAAAAACGTGTTACTTTTTTCATCTTCAGCTATACTTTTCCTGCTCAATCGAGTATTTTTAGTTTATGAGCTAATACCATCAGTAATAAAACTCATATCAAACAAAATAATTATACGACATGAATTAAAACAGTAGGTAATCATAATTAATGCAACATCAATAATATTCTAAATTATCACTTTTTTTTTAAGATTATAAATAAATTAAGATTTATAAATATTTAAAAATATTATCAAGTAATAATTCAATGAATTACTAAATAGTGTGTTTTATTAAAACATTTAAAACCATGAAAAAAAATTTATGTTATCTAAAACCCATTAAATTTTATTAGAAAATGTTTCTACTGCAGCAACTACGTTTTGTGGGCTATGGTGCCAAAAACTATTACGGGGTTCCATAAAATAGCATTATCATAATAAATTATTACTTTTATTAGTTTAAGAATTTATGATGTTAATTTTTTTGTGACACAAATAAATCTTATAATCAAAATGTATAAAAAGATAATTTTGAGCAATGATGTAACGGTTTTACAATGTTTATTTTTATTTTTACTCGGTCATTTTTAAAAATAATATATGTTTAAATCTTCTATTTTGAGTGAGGTTTCTGGTAAAATATTGGACTTACATATTTCAGTTTACTCTAAATGATACAAATATTTGAAACAGAATATTGATATATTATGCCTTCAAAAAAATTATACGAGCATAAAACTATATATTATTTTTGTTCTATAATTTTCAATGATTATGAATACTATTGTTATAATATAATAATAATTATATTACGGCATTGAAGAATGATTTACTAAATCTCTGCCCTGTAATATACGTTTCATGTATAATACAAACTACTGTATTTTTAAAGATAAATATATGTATTTACATAACCACAGACATTTTTTAAGTTGGATAAAAATGTTAAACTAAAAGTTAAGTTATAAATCACCGAGGCATATATGCAAAACTTTAAAAATAATGGGAAAATGTATTATACGAAAATTTGTTAAAATAACTTGCTTAAGATCGTAAATAACAGAAGTTTAAGATAATTTTTTTGAGGTTTAAATAATATTTATATTCTTATAAATATATAATATAATCCCGTTGTCGTACATTTTATTTTTATTTATTTACTATAAATAATTTACGCACAAATTGGTTCTTAAATCTGATTACTTTAAAAATAATAATAATTAATATCGTGTAAATATAAATTGAAAATATATTTAGGCCCGTTCCGTAGAGGAATTCAACAACTTTGGTTTTACCAAATTGACTGCAATAAATGGATAGTAGGTGATTGGAGAGACTCTGAAATTAAATTTACTTATATTTACACTGTTACACATACGTATGCGTGATTATGAACTAGATAGTATTAATTATAAGACTTTAAGTATAATTTCACTGTTTTTAAAATACGTTCATCATATTATTGATATTATAAAGTAAAAACATGTTAATATTATTTTTAAATTATTCATCACGATTCATCTCGAGGTACCAAACATGTATTAAGTAGATAGTAAGATAATATTAATATGTTTGATAAAAATATGATAAAATTATTTAAGTAATTGTTTTTTGTTTCACAAAAAAAATGAAAAATGAAATAAATTGAACTTTTGTCCTAATCAAACAATTCTTTTATAATTTATATTCGTTATGTTAAATGTAATAATGACGAGGCAAAGGACGTATCGAAGCGCAGCTGTATTAATTGATGCGTTGTGCAGTCGGCATACGATTCTTGAATGTTTCGATTCGACATGTATAATATGTATAAATGGCAGCCGACGAGTTACACACTCGTTCTTTTGTTACCGAGAAACGAGATCACCGTTCATAATAACAGCGATATATTTATGACGTAGTTATAATTATTATTACTGTATAGTATATCGACACTTACAAATATCGTACGTTTTCGATTACCAACAAGACGTTCGGTTTTATGTGATTCAAATATTTACAGCGAAAGGGGGAAGAAAAACGGAAGGCCATCTTCCCGGCCACCACTTCAACAACTACCAGTCGGAAACCATTATCTACCTATGTACGTACGGTTGTATGTATACACCCGCGCGCATTGTAAATTTTAATACGTATGTCGGTGGCGATATGATTGGCTGGCGCATTCCATAAATATTGAGAATGAAAATCTTAAGCAACGAGCAGTGCAACGCGTGCGTGTAAAAAGTGTACATATAGGTTATATATATAAATGTTAAGTTTATAATATTATGTACGTTTTGCCTACGACGCATATTATTAATAAATTAATTTATTCAAACAACGCGATACGACGGAGATCATCAATATAAATACGCGTTTGTTATACTTCAGTTGGCGATGTTACTAGGCAATCGGTAAACCACGGTTTTACGACGAAAACTGCAATATGTCGAGAAATATTACACATCTGCACTTATTATCCGTTGTACACCACAACGATTCGACGCTCGTTCGCTCTTGTATACAATAATATTATATTATATTAACACGTATTATATATATATATATAATGTGGATATTAGATGATATAAGATGGTGTTGTGATATTTTCCCGAGGGATCTACACAAGTGATAGCGCTTGCCCGCCCCTACAGCTTGTGATATTATTATTAATATAATTTATATTAAACACATGCGTGCGTGTGTATTTATGTGTGTGTGTGTGTGTGTAAACGGATGGACTAATGTGACGTGTATGTGCGTGGCCAATATTCGTCGTTGATTAATGAATTCGTCGGAAAAACGGAGTGCGTAGGCGGAGAAAATAATATGACGATTTGTGGCAGCATAACGACGCAAAACGCAAAATTGCGCCCGCCAGTATAACATAATTGAAAATTATTAATCCACTATGTAGACGCACTTATTATTGCTCGTGTTGTTATAATATCGCTATATACTTCAGAGCGTGTATATATGTATATACATAATATATATTTATATATTGTTATTATACATACATATACTTAAAGCGTAATTTATCACGTTATTCAGTAGCAATAGGCCCATTGAACACTCGAAAACCTAATTTGATTTTCAGTAACACATTACAATAGTAATCGAGTTTGACACCCGGGAAACATGAAATTACGAAGAAAACGACCGTATGTGTGTGTGCGCGTGTGTGTTTTGAGTGTACAATATAACTAACCGCATACCTCGCACTCCGTGTCATACCTCACGTCACGTAATATGACTTGATACAGTAACGTTTTTACTTGTTATTCGAGCTTATATTATTTCGATTTCAAACAGTAACCATATTTTGAAGTGATTACATAAAATATAATTTTAGACTATTTGACGTATTGCAGATGGCTACGGCATTAAACCATCATATAAATGGATATAGCTACTTTTAATAATATTATTTCAATTCTTAATAATATGCGTTTGTTTCTTGAGCGCGTTTATATATTATATTGGTTGAATCACTTGTGCTAATACAGCTCTTCTGTAAATACATTACAATGGATCGATGATTTGAAAACAAATATTAAACTCTGCGAGAAGGAACGACAACTACCGTCATCAACGCCTGATTACATACATTTTTTTTTTTTTTTTTGTCTCATATGGCAATTCACAACAAAATAGACGGACGAAAAGTGTATAGTGCGGGGTTGAGGAAACGCGTACGTGTTTACAATAACTTGCGAGTTTTACTTTATTGCGTACACAAGCGAATAAGATCGTATCGCATTGTGTACGTTTGACCTAAGTAAGCTTTTTCGGACGCCAACTCAGTAACATATACTATTATTCGTTTAGCATGTAATATAATATAAAATAAATAAATAATGCGTTGTATATTCAGGAAAACGAGATTCGATGGATGGAAAAATACACGTTTGTTCTATGCTTGTATTCTATGTATTTAATATAATATTACAGGTAAGATAGATATGGATTGAACGTGTACGCTTTCGGGAAAAGTTTCGTATTAAACATTAAACCATGACTTTTCGACGGTGTGGGTGTAGGTGACCATCAAAATAAAGCTATAATATTCACAAAAGACACTGCACGTGAACAGTTGTAATATAATATTACATATAACTAGAATTTAAACATTTTACGAGTCATATTACAATACATTTTGAAATATTTCAGTAAAATCTTACATAATACTACCTTTAAATATCATGAAAAATGATATTTTACGAATATAATATCGTTTATCTGTATATTGTTTTCTTTCAAACAAGAACTAGAATGAGTAAAAACCTACTTATTTTCTCTCCTTCAAATAGCTCTCAGCTCTAAATCTACTGCTGCAATCAAACTACTCAAATACATAAAATAGCCAATATCTATTAAAAAATATGAAACATTTTTGTAATTTACTACTAAAATAGTAAGCCCGTCTCTATACATTTACTAATATCTCCAATGACCATTACTATCGCCAATGTATATTTAATAAAAATAATATATATGTATATATATTAATATTCTTTGTATTTATAATTATAATTATACGTCATTTACCAGTAAATCAATTATTATTAATTAATCATTTATGAATTATACTAGTTATTACGTAAATGTATTCCCAAACAAATCAGTAGTAAAAAATACAATATTTCCCAGTCTAATTATTTTAAGTAAGGTAACCATATAGTGCATACAATTTAGACGAGTTTCGTTGAGTGTTTGATATTTTTTTCAATTTCATTAAATATACTGCGAACAATATGCATATAATATATTACAAAAATTTCAAAAATCAAATTTTGTAAAACTGCAATATTGAAGAGTATGTTTGGTGAATATTATGTGTATAATATATAATATTTGTACATTATATTCCGAGAATCGCTTAAGCAGACGTGTTGTAGATAGCATGACGTACGCGGGAAAGCTAATACACATGGTGTAAATTATACGCGCATATGACGTACTCGTGTGGATAGTCATCGCACATGTGTGCCTTTCCGAAAAAATGTCATTTACATATTCAAACCCGAACTTTCCGGTGAGATGATAATCACCGTTATTAGTTATCATATCATTATATATAAATTATTCTGCACATGATAAAATTATATTATTATTTATATTTACATAACGTTATGGTTTACACTAATGCAAGTGTTATACGACAAATAATTTTAAGAAAATATTTCAAATATTTTTAAATGCTTACCTACTTATTTACAGGGGCATATTTAAGAGTGGGGCCCATAGGGCCCATGCCCCCCCCCCCATTCACCGTATTTTAACCTTTTTTTTATTATTTAAAGTATTATTAATTATTATACATTTTTCCAATACAATTTTACGTTTTTATTACACATGTATTTTGATTATTTGGTTATAAATAATATGAATGATGATAATATTTATTAAGATGAAAAATATGAGATATTTTATATCTAACGCCCCATTACGCTAATTTTGAATTTTGAACTTTTTGTTTGTGCCCTCCCCGTAAGACATTTCTAAATACGCCCTTACTTATCTACGTGAAAGAATTTATGTTTGAAAATGTATAGTTTTAGCCAATTCTATATACAATTTTATAGAATTTTCTCACTTTGTGATATAAATATACTTTGTATCAGTGTTTTGTATTTTTAAATATAAAATCGCAATATTAGTATTTAGAGATAAAATATATTTCTTATAATTTAATTCTAAACGTACTCTGAATATATTTGAAATAATATATATGAATTGATAATAAAACTTAACAATTAACAAGTAACAAGTATCGATGCGCTGTGGCTATATTATTATGTAACAGTAATAAATAATAAGTACCTATACCGATTGGTTTACGGCGTTTACGCGATTAAATTAAATAGTCATATTAAAATATATATTATATTACCGTGTGGAGATAGCCCATAATAGTCGAAATAATAACGATATAATGCATACTGTAATGTGTTGTAAAGATATTATCGTGTACATGCCATGTACCGTGTACGGGTGTATCCTGATTGTATAGGGCTCGTGCGGAGTCTGCTGCAGGTGAAAGACGGGTGCTGACGGTCGCAGGTGATTTCTCCAGCGACCGCCAAAGGAGTACACTTTGGATCAACGGTGTTTTATTCCCATCCCGCGCTGCTCGTTTGGACATTTTTTCGGAATAAAACAAGCACATATTATATATATTGTTATTATTATTATTATGATTGCGAGTATAACGATAATCGATCATTTTTATACGCATGTTCGGCTATGCCAATATTGAATATCACGATATGACTCTGGTACAGATAACTACGAGTATGTTAAAAAAAAAAGAAGTATGTCACGACAAATCTGGTCTTTCCACCAAAGTCGATAACATACGAGTATTCTCAAACTCTCCTCGAAAATAACCTAACAGTACAATATGTGTAACAATATTGTACAATATCGAATTAACATCGTTTGGGTTGCCGCGGTGATCATCGACTCCAGGGGTGGACTGCGACTGCGGGATATCCGGATTTTTCCTTATGCTGGCGAGGCTGTTAAAAGGCGTCGGGCTGTTCGTTCAATTATTAAATTAGAGGCATTTTTGTGCGCATGTCTGTAGAAAAAAAACGTATAAAACAATATCAATGTAGAAGACGTTATTGACGTTATTCAAAAGAAAAATGATATAATTGATAAGTTTTTCAAAGCGTACATTTTATTTAAATTCATATTTTTTTCTATTTTTAATATGTGTAAAATACGAGATATTTTGTTGATTAATTTTTTTTGACGTGAAGGTGACGCTTGATAATGAGCAAACATTTATATTCAAAAAAAAAAAAAAAAACACATGAATTATATCCACTTGTTTTCAATTAGGCTCGATCAAATAGTTTTCCCTGGCTGAAATGTTTTCATAGTTCGCCAGTGATCCATCGTTGTCAAATGACGGTTACGGCATCTTGATTTGATGTCCGTCTTACCGTAGCCTGAAATCGCGTAAAACTACGTCGAAATCGTCGGTAGACATCGCGGAATTGACAAATAAAACGGTTTTTTATACGATTCGCCGCACGTAAAAATTTATGACGGGAAACGGCACGACAACCGGCACACCGTGTGCAGGAGCCGAAAGTACCTATAATAATATTATGAGCGTTGGTCTTTACGACGGTTTCACGAGCTACTATCGACACGTTCGCTATGTGTGCAACGTAGGTACGCACAATATAGCACAATACACGCGTGACATGTCGCAATGACAATGTCACGGGGACGCGGCTAGGTCGAGTTACTGTAATTTGACGTCACATTGTCGGCGGCGGGCAAAGATTAAACAAAATATTTTACAACAATGTGCGGCACATAATGTATAAACAGTGACGCGGGGGTGATTTACTAGAAATGTAGATCAGTATCATCGCAATAAAGTTTTCTCAAGATTTAAAAATTGAAATATACACGCACGACCGCTGAAAATTCACTTGTACATTATGTAAAGAGTATTCTGCTTGTCTAGAATAAAAAATAATTCATAGTCGAATAAGCAAGTACTTAGTTCTAAATATCGTGAACAAATATAATGGTGAACGACTACAAGTGCAATTTTTGGAATTTGACGTTAGAACGCGGGAACGGGCTTAAATATTGCAGATATTATTTAATTAACCGTATACATTTCGTGATTAAGTATATAAAAAGTCTAAGAATTTATAGAAATAAAATATGCATGGAAAAGTTATTTAAAATAAACTTCGGCCAAAATGTCTGCGATAACGAAAATATCGTATTTTTCGAAAACCTATGAAGATACTATTTTATAATATTTATAAAAAGTATACTAAAATAGTTTTCCATAAATATTTTATTTTGTTTTTTTTATTCTCAAAAATAAAACTTTTTCTTGAATATATTTATAATGTACAGCCTGACTCAAATAATTTTAAAAATATTTTGAAACAAACTATAGACGTATATAAAAAATATATACAATACTTAATGAACTTCTATTTAGAAACCATTTTTATTAAGGATTTAAATTATTTGCACACACTATTAAAATAACATCTCAGAAGTCAAAAGTTCTAGAAGTTCCTTTAGAAATTTCGCTTATTTGTATTATTTTAACATTTCAAAAATGTTCGCTCATGGCGAATTAGATCCATTTTTAAATGAGTGAATTTTGTATTGTTATAAAATAAAATGGAACAGTAATTAAAATTATCATTATCAAAATATTTTAAATGACCGTCTATGTCGTAAAAACTTAAAAGTATAGTATTTTCCTTTGTCCTAAGACGGTTATCTTTTTTCTCTTTGTATATCATTCAACTTGCGCTGAAGTTTTGTCCAATTATTTTAATAATTGCAATGGTTTTTTCAACATCTAACAATTATATATTTTAATGGACACCATACATTGTTATACATGTATATAATAAGACATTTAAAACTTAAAGCTGTATCAAATAGTTTTTTTTTTTTTTTTAATATACTTTTTAGGAAGTTAATATCAATGATCTAATTTATTATTTACGTTTTACAATAGAAATTTGCAATTTTTTTTGATACATTAAATTATAATAAAATATTTTATATATATTTATATCTCATGTTTACTTTAGTGTATCATATTATCATGTTTAAGATTTCCAATTCGTAGAAGTTATGCAGGTATCTTTTTAAAAACTTTTACTACTTCAAAAGTTTACTTATCGAGAAAAATGAGGGCAATTTTAAAACATACGTTGAGAATATAAATTATATGACGTGTTGTCCGATTATTTAAATGTATAACTAACATAATGATATATGTTTTGTAAACACTGGTATTGAAGTGGTGCTACCAAGTCGACTCGAGACCCTTTTTATAATATATCAAATATAGGAATGATTTATGGGGGTAATATAATATACTGGAATATGACGCATACGAAACTTCTATCAATATAGTCAGTGCAGTCATAACTCATATAGGTTCCCTAAGTATATTTTTAATTTAACCATTTTATTTTTTATACATGTAATTATTATGCTTGTAAGTTTTTATGCACATTTAATTGCACGTCATTATTGCTTACTAAGCTTAAATAGATATAAAACTCCACTATCACAACCTATTCTATGTTTAAAAATGATTAGTCTCAAAAGCAATAAAACAAAAAAACTAACGTGCTATGAGTATAAATTGTTGTTATTCTCTTATCATAGGTATCCTAATAGCTTATTTATATTTCAAAATTTCTAGACAATCTAGTATCTAAAGTGGGACTTTATACGCTGCGCAGTATCGGTACTAACCTATCATTATGAAATGATTAGTAAAACAACTCGTTTCGTCTTATCACTATTATTATTATTATACAAATCGACGGGAAGACAGCGTTACTATAATAATATGTTATATCGATATTCATACTTAAATGTATCACATATGGTATATGCTTGATCATCCACGCGAATATTATATTATAATATTTGATATGACGACGTACATTTCCACTTCACGGAAAGCACTGCAGGTGATCCATCGCAGGAGTTCAGCGGTGGTAGCAGTCCCTTCGTCATTTTCACAGTGGCACACGACCGCACATGCAACGGAATACTAATGAACGATGGTTATGAACACTCGTTCATAATATAATACATATTATTATTTATGCATTAAGTCGACTCGCATTAATTTGTTTTTCTGCTCGCGAATCGTCTGTGGCGAGATTAGGAAAGCCAGTATCGGTGGATTTATATTATAATATATACTTATAAATTATAGTTTAGTATAGACATATACATATATTACACTAATGTAATATAAAAATAATATAATTAGTATATTGTATTAAAATATTTAGTGTGAAATATCTCCGAGAAAAATATTTGCAAAAAGTTTAAATGTAAAATCGACTTCGTCAATTTAATATTACATATAGTGCTTATATGACACACACATATATATATATATATATATATTCGAAATTAATAGATTCAAAAACTACTGAATTAATTCTCATTGCAGTTTTTTACAAAATGGACCATATTATCCGGAGAAGGAACATAGCTGTTAAAATCATCTTAAATAGTTACACTAACACACCCAAAACTATTTTTATACTTATCATCAATACACTAAAAACTTTTAATAAATAAATATTTTTTCTTATGGGTTTCTTTAATTACTAAGGCTTAGTAATACGGATGAAAAAAAATAGTTATCAATTATTATTATAAATTAGTATTTAAGTGAATATAAGATGTCAAGTTGATACTTCAGAAATACATAATATACTATAGATCTTGTGTCATACATAACTTAAATTACCTTTGGTCGCTTCATATGTTAGAAAATATTGAGTAGGTACTGGGGATTATTTGAAATGTCAAAATTAAGTACCTACGTGTGTAGTTTAAATTTAACATAGTTTAAGATGAGAAAAATTCACAGACCACAAGCAGCCAAATTTAACACAGATGCATTTTTTTCAACCAACCAAGTACACGGGTAGTTTATAATATGTATTGGTATTATTTAAAAATTTGTGACTATCAATAATATGGCTACACATTTAACACTAAATAAAAAATATCCGTGTGCGATTTAACATACGATTGAAAACAAAAATACGTTTTCAGCCGACTTGGGTACTTCGTTAAACCGTTCTGTTGTTAATAACTGAGCTGATAATAAATTATCCACAGTTTATAGTTAATACGAAAGCCGCATGTCATTTGCATTCTGTGAATTCTGCAAGTGAGTATAACGTCATATTTACAGGGCTAAATTATTTATTCTGGATTAGGGTTTTGAGGGTTCGATGTATCCAGATGTTTAAACACAAGAATAAAAAAAAAAAATCAACCATGATCACATTAATATTATTGAATTCGCGTTAGGTAGTTTAGGGGAAACTAAATTTGAAACTATATTTACAATTGATGAAATAATATAACCAAATTAAATAATTATTATGATACAGGGCTTTCATTTGAAAAAAAAAATATTTTGTTATACGTTATTTACGATTAAAACGTAGTAACACAAATTTTGAGTTTATCGTCATTCAAAATTTAAACGTTATTCAACTTTTGCGTCTATCGTTATTCAAAATTGAAACATTATTCAACTTAGAATTAAAATGTTTAGTTTATTTTATAATTTAAAACTATTAAATAATTGGAAATTCATTATTTCTTTTAATACGTTTTGCGTTATGTTTTGTTTGATGATATATCATATATTTTGTTAATCGTTATGTTTTGTTTTGTGTTATTCAATTATTTATGTTTATCGTTTTCCATTATAATTACGTTAGGTTTACAAATAAATTTCAATCGTTGTTTATCAACCATAATATTATTACTTACTATAACGTTTGCAGGCCCTATTATGATAATTTATTATTATTATTATAAAATGTCCATTTAAATAGTTTTCTGAACAAAAACAGTTTATTTCACTTAAAAGTTAAAAGTTAAACATATTGTGTACCTGTCAGTATTTATTAATATAACACTAACTTAAAAATACAATAAACTTTTAAATAAACATACAAAAAGACATATTATCACATAAAATGTTTAAAATAAATAATGAAAAGTATTTAGTGTTAATATGAATACATTTTTTTTATTTTTTAAATCCCAAGAAAAAAAAAAATCTCAAAAAAATTAGGTGAATTTGAAGGTGATATTATAGGATCTGGCTGGTTCAAAAAAAAAAAAAAATCCTGAATATTTTAATTCTTTTTAATTTATTTACATATTCAGCGCAGTACCAATAAACAAAAACCTCATTACTAGTCATTACCCTTCTTTTTTGTTTATTTCTATTCCAATGGTAGCAATTAAAATATTTTTTCAATCACTTCTAATTTGCACACGAATATCAAACATCTAAAAACCCTGCAAAAAGCGACAGTTAACTTAATTATTAAATTTACAGCAACACTTGATTCATATATTTTCATGTGTGTTAAATGTAAGTAATATACTATATCACATACCCCTCCTGCGCTAAACACCGGATCTTACAGCAAAATTCCACATTTTTCAAATGATTAAATTTGCTAACTATAAATTATGTATAATCGTACAATATACAAGCAAGTAGCAACATAAATACAATATTTCAAACTAAAAACATCAACAACTACCACCATCCTACTTCACTTTTAATCCTAAACACCATAATCAACAATTATAGTCATTAAAAATCCTACAAAACAACGTTTGTATGCAGATTTAAAAAAGTATCACTAATAATTCAAACAAAATTATATTTAATAAGCAACAATTATTTTTAATTTCTTAAATTACTTGATGCATTTAACCCATCATATATCTCATCGTCGTTATAATTTTAATTTTCACAAAAACTTATTTTAGTTCCTTCGGTGAATATGATAACTTCAAACAAAACAGTCTTTAAAACATTAGCTACCAAATTTAATATAATATATTTAATTTAATCTTATTTTGTATTAATCTACATCACTTGAACTAACTGTTTATTGTAAATATAAATAGCAATTATTTACAGATTTTAAATTTAAAAATATCACATTTTTACATTGAACGTTTCTATTTTGAAATATTTTTTTTCTCAAAATCCTCGCCCATCGATTAAAATGTTTCATTGGTTAGCGAGAATTTATATATTTTTTATAAATACATACTTTAAAATATAATAATAATGTATTTAATGATGTAATACTGTCATGGTAAATGTTACTATTGGTGTTTGTATAGCTGCTGCTGCAATCAACCAATAATTGCACGTCTGTGATATTATTATAATGTTAGGTTCGCAATAATTGCAGTGAGAGAGAAGACGAAGGAAAACAAGACGAAATTGCATATTCAGCGATACAAATAATCGTGTGACGGGAGAAAAATTCGGGCAAGTCGCAATCTTTTAGTTATATTATATATCATTATCCGAAGAAGAACAAATTGTCTCATGA
The DNA here is from genome assembly GCF_002803265.2 of Melanaphis sacchari. NCBI lineage: Eukaryota > Metazoa > Arthropoda > Insecta > Hemiptera > Aphididae > Melanaphis > Melanaphis sacchari. The sequence goes on along the minus strand of NW_020270366.1, from coordinate 23,947,565 downwards.
ATAAAGCTATTACTGTTATCTTTGAAACTCTTATGAGTACTTATATGTATATGCATATTGTACAAAATGGCAAAAACGAGTTTACACAAATCGGTCATAAATTATCTGGCAAGTAATCTCAAAGCCAAGCACAGCAACAGATAATATAAACTATTATAAAAAAACAATATCCCGTTGATTGTTTTATTTATTATAATATTACATGTTTAATATAATTAATAAAATCCATGCTTTGAGTTAATTTATCTATGCATAATTTTTTTTTACTATTTATTTATTTCATTTAATATCAACAAAAAGATCGCCAAATATTATTGAGAAAAAACTGGAAGGTCTAGGAGTTATCTTGATTACAAATGTTGTTATCAATATGCACATAAAATTGCAATAACATAAATTAAATTAAACTTTTAAGACATAGAAAATAATAAAATAAATTGCTATTTACCTAAATATTTTAACATGATGAATTGGTAATTTTAGTTTTAATTATTTCGTATTCATATTAAAGCTGGATAAAGTTGTTTTAAACGATAGTCTTAACTATTATGATATAATTCACACGTAAGAGATATTACACTTGATAGATCTTAAAACAGACAAATACAGTTTTTGTTACCATATGGTGTCATAGGTGACGTCTATGTATTACAAATTACTGTTATTCCGTATTTCATTTAATGCACTAACAATTATCATTTTGCCTACTATAAAAATCTATTATTAACGGGTTTTCTCTAGGTGTCAATATATGTATACGTCTGTATGAATATTTTTGCAGAGGTTTGTTGTTATTGAAATATTTAAAAAGCAACTCAGTGCAAGTGTATACTTACCATGGGAAAAATTTCACGCAAGAAGTTATCGTAAAATCGTGCAATTTCAAAGAACATTTAACACACTTTGTGTATATATCAGTGCAATGTTATGATGGCGAATCGTACGTATAATTTATTTGTTTTGTAAATAATTTATCGTGATCATAATTCATGTTTTTTTTTTTAATCATTATAATGTGGTATATAAATCTTAGAAGAAATAAGTAGTTGCCGGAGAGTTATAATAAGCAGTTGCGACGTCCACCGAGTCAAAGTGACAAAGATCAATGAGTGAAAACAAATTTTTGATACGGTTTTCTCGTATCAAATAAATATACACACGTCGCAGCAGAATCGATTTTGGGCCATTAAAAAATAAGAAAAAAAACAACCAGGACCTATAATTTAGTTAAAACCGGATAAATAGGTAGATTATAATACCGTCTGTTTAGGGTTTAATACCCCCCCACCCCGTACGAACGCACCCGGGTTGTAAGCATATTGTATACCTATGAAGGTATATATTTATAATAACAATAATAAATAAAGATTTATTTTACCAATTGTGTTATGATATCGGTGAAAGTGAAGGTGGAGGTATGCGGCTATTATTATTCACCGAATTCCATGTGCGCGCGTTTTGAATATTGTTTAAATTACTATGTCTACAATATAGTATACAATAATAATAATATGTTATAATACATATTATAATATATGTATGTATATAAGAGTGTAGGGAAACAGATCATTACTTCAAACGTCTGGGAAAAAAAAAGACGACGGAGCTATATAGGCACAATATTTTAATATAATATATACTGTATATATGTATACTCGTGTATGCAAAGCTGAAAGCGATGGATCGATGTACACGAGTAAGTCGTTCTATTATAATATAAAATATACTCTATATAAGAGCAAGTGTTTTATATACACATTACATATATAGGTATATAATATACCTAAATATATATCCATAATGGGTACTGGGTATATGTACTTAATATATTATGGCGCATGTGCTTAGGCGACGGTTTAAACACATATAATGTAGAAAGAAAATTCCAAGTTTTTTGTTTTTCAATGATTAATTATTAAGTTTTTCGGATGAAAAAAAAAAATGTTGCTGGAATACGCGCGTTGGTTGTGACACTGCTCTAATAATAATGATAATAATAATATAATTTGTACTTATGATAATGATACAATTAAACAATTCTAACAGACATAGTTTACTATTACAATTATGTGCACATATCATGTAGGTGTATAATGTATATACTACTATTCATAGTAATATAATCTATTAAACAAAACACGCGTACATCACACATATAAAGCATAGAAGCGTTCTTGAAGACGTATATTTTTTATCAATATAAATCAATGTTAAAATACCTGCAGCGCAAAATTTAGCTGAAAACTGTAAAAAAATATAATAATATAATGTCATAATGTTATTATATTAATCTTCATTCGATTTTTTGCGCAGTGTACGCAGCTACAGCTGTGTAAACTACATATTCATTAATATCGACTAAAGATAACGTACATGTACTACATAAAATTATGACTATAATATTTATTTTACGCAGAATAATCACTATGTCATAGTAATAAATAATAAGCCATAGTTTACAAGATAATTCTTTTAGCAGTTAATATTGATCTATGTGCCAGGTGCCCAATAGGGTTCGTGTGTGTACATAACTACCTCCGTGCTAAGAGACCCCCTTGACAAATTGGGGGTTAAAAGGGTTTTCTGATGGGGTTTTTTTTTTCCTTAGAACATTTGTTAAATGCTATACCTCCAACCAGCCAATCACGGCCCATAGCGACTCTAAGGGTTCCGGCCACAACAGATGAAGGCCAGAGTCGAGTAGAGACTGCTGGTATGACCTATTAAAGGCCAACAAGCTCTCTCACCGCGTCAAGATGGGTCCTGTCAGGGGAAAACCTAACCAAACCTTTTTTTTTTTTTTAAAGAAATAACACTTGATTCCGGAAACCGTTTGCACATTTATTCAGATTCAAGTGCATCGTTTATGAAGAAATTTATACATTACAGTGGTTAATGAGAAAATAGGACAGTCTCTATTCTTCATATTATTGCTATTTCAGCATATAATAAATTTAGCAAACTAGGTAATGTGTTCTATGTTGCTTGTCGCATTTTTTCATCGTTTCACTTAGTCGTCATTACTCGGTTGATATACGAAGATATTATTCGCCACTTAGGTAATCTTCTCTTCCATCATTGTATTCATTATATTTTCTGGTTTTAGTTCGTAGCTTATCTCATCCACTAGATAACATCAAAGTATTCTGATTCAATAATTAGGAAATTTTTTTTTTTTACTTGTAGTGATTGTATAATGCTTTCCCGTGACACGGAGTTAAATACGTTAGCAGTGTTCAACATGAGAAGTACGCAGAGTTCTGGCTTTTATATGGATCCCATGTCGGCGTCTGTTACTTCACTCATAATTTAATTAATTGACCATCCTTTTCTAAGGCCGTACTAGTTATCAGAGAATCCATTTTACGAAGATGACAAATATCTTTCAATTTTATTCCATATTGTTCTTTCAAAAATGTCCTATAGTAGTATCCAACATACATAGTAATCTGTAACTTAATTGAAGATCCTTCGGCTTATTCTTTTAACGAAGTAACAGTACCTAACCTTCTTTTTGTCTATGGTTTAGGGAATATTCCATCTACAAGATAGCTATTGTACGTCTTTAAGAATATATGTGATTGTAATTTGGTTTTAATCTTTAATATTTCATAAATTGACATTTGTAGGTAGTGAATTAATAATAGTAACATGTATATAATTATTCCAACAAATATCGCGTATGGAGTAGGATTAAAATTGTAACTTGTATATATTTATATCAACAAAAAACAAATTTAGCGCATACAATAGTATTATTGGATATAAAAGTATTAGTCTCATTAATTTTATTCTTAAATTGTTTAATATATCCTCGTATTAATATGCAATTCACATAGCGCAATCCTGATGTATTTCTCGCCCTTTCATTTTATAATACAAACTGTTTTGTCTATAATAAGAGAAAATAAACACAAATAAACTCAAAATTTTAAAAAATGACTATTTAACAAATCTTATATTGTATGTCTTATTTTATTTATTAACCATACCATATTATATAAATTTTGCTTATTTAAATAAAAATAATAAAATGTAGGTATTCGAGTTTTACTATATTGTATATGCATTATACTTTATAATAAGCCAACTGGATCAAAATATACAAATATGCAAAGGAATCGATAAAATCCTACCGAAAACTTTAATCCTTCATAAAAAATATAATCGAAAAATAATAAATAATAAATAAACAGGTACTATGGTGTACATACAAATAATTTTGTTGTTGTGGGTATTTAATTTTTTTGGATAGTGAATTTCACGTCTCATGACAATTCGAAAATCACGAATAATATTATACAGTGAAACCTCTCTTAACAGACACCTCTAATTAGCGGATACCTCTCAATAACGGACAAAATTTCCAGTCCCGGCATAGTCCCGTTACATACATATTATTTTATCAATTTTTCCCAATAGCGGATACCTCTCAATAGCGGACAATTTGGTCGATCCCGTGAGTGTCCGCTATTCAGAGGTTTTACTGTATTTGTTTGTTATAAAGCCGACAATAATTAATTTATTCGCCATTTGTATTCCGTGATATTTGTTTACACGGCCGCATCGAAGATTGATCGTTTTTTTTTTTTTTGGTGTTAAGCGATCACGCAGACGGGTCAGAGGCGAAATAAGATGTTAATAATAATATTATACTATTTGTTTGTTTGCAGTGACGGCGGTGGCAGACGTACGTATGTCTGAACGTTCCAATGTTCCATGAGATTTGTTCTAGCGTAAAATTGAAGACTGAAAAACGCATATTTTTAACGTATAATATATAATACATATTATACAATATTTGTTCGCATTATACAGACCACGTGTTCGTCTCTTACAATAACGATGCTAGCGGGACCTTTTATGATGGGTAATGAAATGGTAGAAATTCACGAATGCATATAGACCATTGTCGATAAATCGCACTATAAATAATTATTATCCTTTCAATTTTGAGACTAGCAGGAATGATCAAAGCTGTTCCCCTCCCAATAACAATCACATCATTGATATTATTTCCGTTATCTGCTAGAAAGTTAAATTATTATGCCGCGCGTGTGCGAACAATAAAATAATAATATAATGTTAAATTATGATGCTGAAAAATTCTATTATAACGTGTTAACTATTTATATGGATTATGTTAATTAATTGGAATGTGAGTTATTCTAGTTCATGACCAATTACGAGTATTCAAATGCAATTATTTTAAATGCGTATAATATATATGTGCTATAATTATTTATTAGTGGAATAAAATATTTCAATTATTATAATAATCAAGAGTGTTACTTTTTTAATGTATAATAGGTACGTTTTTAATATAATTACACATTTTTTATGGACTAATATTAACTAATATAACATTTTATAATCAATAGGTATATTAAATTAAAAAAAAAAAAAAAAAAAAACATCACTGAAATATTCGTATTACATCCTGAACTGTGATTATTGAATTTCTGATTGCATTTTTTTACCGTACGCATAACATATTATAATATTATTTCGATGCCAAATACACCGAATCACTAATCCGCTAGAAGTAGGAAATCGTAAGAAGGCCGGCCATCTATTGCATAATGTGTGCGTGGTATGAAAGCGTATACACGAAAATAAAAGATTGATATTTACTAGAAATTATGGTGGTACGCAAGGCGTGTAAGCGATTCATGTATTTTATAATAATAGTGTGCTATTAAATTATCTTAATAAACTTATTAATAATCCTACGCATCTTGGTGATGTGAAAATGTGATCGGCGTGCAAATGAAGTGGCCTATATAATACTTTGATAATTAACATTCAGGGTATTAGAATACTATCATGTACGCATAGGTAGTTACACGTATTCATGTATTCTTACTGTAAAACTGTAAAAATAAAAACAGATACCGGGTGAATTTATAGATCTCGGTAATCATTATTATTATTATTGACAAAATAATTTTAATCATTAATATTATGCTTAAAATAATGTACCTAGGTTAGTTACCAATAGTATAATATGTATAGGTATAATACATTATTGTATCTTACTATAAAAATATATAATTATAGGTAGGTAGTGTTATCGAGGAGAAGGGCTTATCGATTGATTAATCGTCCTATAATTTAGTTCAACCAAAAGTGTTTGTAATTAATATTCATCATTTAAACTGTCTATACCCATTATTTATTATATAGATATAATTAATATATTATTATTATTATTATTATTATTATTATTATTATTACTATATGCATCGAGCCCTAGCGAACGTTTGCGAGACGTTTACACCTCATTTTTGAAATTCCGAAGCAGAATGTAATAATATAATACGTTTTTCACACATGACACCACTTCACGCGTGGACGATGTTAAGACAGTGTATTTTCAGAATGTTAACATAATCTAAATTCTTCTAATATAATGATGTATACATGTTATATAAAATTACATTTTACCATTTTGACTTGGACGGCTGTAATGTTATTATTTATTTTTTAAATTTAATTTTTGTTTTATTTATATTATAATAATATTGGTGACCCAATGAAATAAATTTTTTTGGATTATATGTCTAAAATTCATGTTTCAATAAATTATCTAACTTTATTTCTTTTAAGAATTTTAAGACTGCTTGTTAATCATAATATCTTGTCATAATGCTCAAATGAAGAGAGTCCATCGGTCTGCTTTCGACGAAGAGGTGTTTGATGGTCAGCTGTTGAGCTGTATCACACAGACTGCGCATTTAGTTGGGTCCTCATTACTTATGATATAAACGTGGGCGTAACGGGTATGTTCTACTCATATTATAATATTGCAAAAGAAAGACTTTTATTTTTTTAAATGTTTTGGTTTTTTCCAAACGTTAAATAAACCATTAATTATCAATTTTAACATCAATAAGCCTTATGAAATCTACTTACAAGCAGTTTTGTTTTTAAATTTATTTCCATTATAATGTGATCTGTTGTTTCTTTTGCTAGTTTGCTACTTTGTCACTCCTCTCAATATTGCTATAGCCTGGTATCCAAGTCTCTAATTATTATTTATATGCTAATTTTACGAGTTTTTAATAATTTTATATCATAAAATATTATTTCTATTTGATTAAAATAAATAGCTAAACTATTCGGCTGTTATATAATATATAAATCAAGTTATTTTATAAATTAACAATTATAATATAATATAATATAGCTTATAAATATATAAATAATAGTTTTAGTCCAAAGTATCATACATTCTATTGTAAATAAAAATATTATGCTATTAAAGTTTATTATTTACTGTAAAATAATTTTTTATACTCATAGGAAATAATTTATGGAATATAAACAAATAAAAACAATAAGTTGGCGATTGTACTAATATACTTTTAAATAATAATACAACAATAATATTTGCTTAGAATTTGTTATTGGTTATTTTATGCTTTTTAAGATAAAAAAATATATATATAGAATTATGCTAACAAAATACTTTGTAGTAGATAAGAATGCAAGACTGAAAAGTATATAAATAGTAATATTTTAATGAAAAAAAATTAATTAATATGTTTTTATTAGCTATGGACAAGACTGACCAGTGCAAGAAAAGGAATAAAAATACCTTATTTATGTATACTTTGTTTTGTATTTAATAAGCATGTTAAAATCATGTCAGATAAAACTGCATAGTTAAAACTAAAATAAACAAATATTTTAATTAAATACAAATTTAAAAATATGTTCAAAATTTTAAAATAAAATTATTTTAATTAATAAAAAAAACTAATGATAAAATCATATCGATTTTTTTTTTTAAGTTCTTTAAATAAAGCTAGAAAATTATAAAATTATAAAATTTTGTATGAATTTAATACAAAAAGCATTTCTTAAATGAATCATAAATTTAATATTTAAATTAATAACCTTAATTTTTTTAATCGTAAAATTGGGTTATTAGAACTAACCAGTAATGAACTGAATTTCGCGTTACGAATAGTACATACTTGTATTATTCAAAATTTACAGATAACGTTGGTATTTTTTACGGACGCAGGGTCGACGGCATTACGTGTAACAAGTGTTGAACAGTTTACGTTAGTGTAAAAATCAGACGAGGCGTTTGGGATTTTGCAAAGTGTCAAGTTTCCACGTAAGACCTATAAAGAGAGAAAAAATAGAGGGATACGAAAAGAAAAGAAGGATTTCCTCTGAGACACGGAGCACTAAATCCCTTAAGACTGTCACTGACGAGGGAGATAACATAATATATATCATATTAATAACATTGTTATTAAATAATATAACACATACAATATCATAACAATGTAACATCATATTATGCTCGAGAAAAACGGTGACAGACACGGGCTATGTGCGTAGCTGATGTAATCTAGTGTACACATGGGAGGTGTAAATTATAATATTATCTGCACGAAGTCGTACATATATGCATTATTGAAACTGTCGTGAATCGATTAGTACACCACTTATATAGTATACATTTTTGGAAGAGCTCAATCTCTCGCGAGATTTTAGACAAATTTATTTCGAAATTATAATACGGTTATATGTTATAGCGACCTAACGCGTTTAAAAGTGTGCAAGAAACAATATATAATTATTAAAAGTCTTTGAAAACTCTGTCTCATCTTTACCAACTACTAAAATTAATTGTTCAACGGATATTAACACGGCCGTTTACAGAGTTTTCAAGGTACGGACATTTGAGTAATGGATCTGTAAGCAGTGTATTTTCAGCAATATAATAATTATTTATAACAGATGTATATTATAGTGCCGTGTAATACACATACAATAATTCACATCAGTTGGTCCATAACTATATTAGTCACCTTCTCGTCACGCGAGAAGACAATAATTACAATATTGTAAAACAATCATTATTATCTAACGCTTTTTCAAATAAACGGTTATACATTATAACCGTTTGTCGATTAATCGTTCACTATTTATTTGGTTTACGGTAAATAATAATATTATTATAAAATGAAATAGCTTAAACATAATTATAATATATACTATATCGACAATATTAGAACACGACCGCAATGTACTTCAATCAATATCTGACGTTATCACGAAAAACAAACACGTGTAGCTCAAAGCTACATTATTTGCCTTTGTTGAAACATAATTATGATGTATGTCATCGCGTTAGAAATCACGTTTAGATTTCGCTTTGATGTTTTTCTCGCATGCATTCATATTATTTCACGGCGTATACATTACCTATTAAAATGATGCAACTTGATAATTGCATATGTAATTATTACAATTTGTCGTCATAATGGTAAATTGTCAAAACATCTCCATGTTGAAAAGTACGGAAGCGACATAAAATGTATAATGTACACAAGTCACGGAATATTTTGTTTTCAAAAGATCGTCGTAAATATTAAATAAATACAAACGGTCGCGTTGTTGAGCTAAAGACAGCATTATAATTACTCAAATTAAAAGTATGTAATACATACGATAATAATATAGATATTATAATATATAAAGAGACATAATGTACGTCAGGAATAGTGTCTCGTGGGTTATTTACGAAAATCAAAATCAAAGTTTACCTATAATGAATTTATTTTATACACACTTATGGAAAAATATGTTTCATGTATAACTAAATGTGTTTAGGTACATAAATTAAAAATATTTGCGTTGGAATATTTTTTTGTGAGTTCCTCAGATCTGGTTGCATCAGTGAAAGACAGAAAGAACAGTTCTGAATAACTCGTTGAAATGATTATCAGTTAAACTTAGATTCATAAGCGCAACAAGGGGGTCTATTTGGGCTTAGCCCCCCCAATATATTAATAGACCCTCAAAATAAATAATGTTTATATAGGTTACTTTCCGGTATAATATCAAGGTGGGCCTGTAGCCCCCCCCCCTAGGATACTGTGTTAGTTGCGCCATTGCTTAGATTAATGATTTGATGTGTTTATTGACTTTTATAGCTACCTTGATTACTTTTTTATTTATAATTTGATCTCGATTAAAATAACAGTTGAAATTCTGCTCTTGATATCGATGTGTTTGTCCGCATGATTCGTAAATATAATTGTTTTCGATCATCTCGATGTATACGTAATATGTATATAATATGATATATCATAATATTACACGTGACTCAATGCGTTCATTCAGAGCCGGTGCTATAAGAAACGGAATTATTATACCTACGTGTCCCCCAAAGTCCACAGCTACGAATGCACTCTACGCCGCACCATCGCATTTGATGATGTATACAAGCTAGCCCTCTCGCCGATGAACTGCATTAGTCGTATGTGCATATATAAAATAATATAGTCTACGTGAAAGTCATCCCCTCGACGATGAATGACTGGCGTACGCGTGGTACGTATTTTATAAATAAATATACACATATAACTAGCTACTTTTGCTGTGCAATACAACCACTACAACGTATACGTATATTGTGTGTATTAGGCGAGGGGATTGAAACAAGGGAGTTTTCCATTAAAGCGGCGTTGGAATACGTGACCAGTCGACTTTAAATTAGCTGTTCACGTTGGTCTACGCGTCTTGTACATATACGCATAGCCGACGTTAGTATTGTACTTGTGTATAGATATATGTACTATAGACAAGCCTAGGGCCTATATACATATATATATATATATATATATATATATGTGTGTGTGTGTGTGTACCCATATACGGTATAATGTATACTGCTGTGTGCGGTACAATAGTATACATACATATTACATATACATGTAATAAAAAATTGCACAGGGAGGGGTAGGCCAGACGAAAACTCTCGACGGCTATATACGATAAATGTATATATGTATTATGCGTCCTCGCGCGAGTGCGGCAGTGACGGGAAGAGAGAGAGAGAGAGAGAGAGAGTGAGAGAGAAAAACTTGAAGATGGCTAGACGACGGCGTCGTCGTACCAGGCGACGGAGGGCAAAAAGTGGTCGAAATGCATATACGGGACGTATAATATGTTTACACAGCGTGCACTTTTAGGTAATTTGAACGTGCTCCGTGGAAAGTATTTGGTTTTGGTTTTTTTTTTTTTTTTTTGTACACACGCACACGCCTAACACCGTGTCCTCGTGTACATGTGCATAATACGCGCGCGTGTGTGCGTGTGCGCGCACGTATATTATACGCCATAAGTACATTATTACAATGGCCTATTCAATATGACGGTATATGGCTGCTCCTCGCTGTTTGCTGCTGCTGCTGCTGCTGCTGCTGTTCCAGGACAAGTAGCTCGGGCGACATGCACAACCTTTTAGTCCTTCCGCCCTCCCCCGACCATTCATCTGCACTATACGCGCGTGGATATTGGTGGTACACGCGTATACGTTCTTAATATAATATTATGCAATATATTTGTATTTGTGAGCATTATTTGTGTTGCAGTAAGTACGGAAATGTGTGTGTACGCGCGTAAACGCGATCCGTCTCGATACGTTTACATCGTATTATATGTGAATATTTCCACCCGGCCACATCGTCAATTGCTAGGATGTCAAAAATACCAATACCAAAAAAATAAAAAATAAATAAAATAATAAATATTTTGATATAAGCACGATAATAGTAATCGTACGACGAGTAAATTCTCGAACACGCTTACGTACGAGGTATATATTTACAATAAAATTTCGAAATTGTGCGATATATTAATATGTGATAAAAAAAAACTTGATTTTTTCAAGTTTGGTTAACGTAACCATTCAATTATAAATATATATATATATGTATATTCGATGTATTGTGTCATTATAAAGTGGTAAATTCTTCAGACGTGTACCTATTATTATGGAAATAAGTAATAACACGTAAAACCCAATATTAAAATATGCACATACTGTTTTATATATTATTCAAAGAATTTAAAGTATAGACTTTTTAACAGCTTCGCGTATTTTATGATATGTGCACGTGTATATTACGTTATAATATAATATTATAGTTTATATTATGCAGATTTTCTTAAATGAGTATGTAAACGGGTAATAATATGTTAAAAAAATAAATTATTTAAAATGTATGTAAGACAAATCATTTTTTTTAATTTAAAATTGTAATAGATAATGAATAAGTATGGTGAGAATTCTCAGTTTTTTTTAATAAATAATTTAAATAATTAACATTGTTTGAGACAAAACCGTTAGTTTTATTTATTATTGTAAATAAACGTAATAGTAAAAATATCTTACGTATATTTTGTAATTAAAATTTCTGTAACAGCCAAACCAAAATTCATGAGTAACCTATATTAAAATTTCAACATAATAATAAAAAAACTAAAATATATTGTTTATGAACATAATATCAAACTATAAACAGCCAAAATATTATCTAAAAATTACACTAGAAAATATGATTCATAAATTATAAGACTTGAAGCATTGATGTAATTTTGTTTGCCCACACAATATAAAAAAAAAATATTATAAACTATTTGTATTTGAAAAAAATAAGCATATTGTTTAAATAAAATATTTGAAAATTGATTGATAAACATTTACATATTATATGCATTTTGATATATAAGTTTATGCTAAAATTATAAATGTTAATGCATTATATTTTATAAGAATGAGAAAATGGGTCCTCAACCATCATGTAGCCAAATTGACTACACAAGTCGCCGTATTATCATAATACTTTTATTGAATTAGTTTTTTAATAACTCATTATATAATAATAAGTTATACTTATTTAAACAGTATGCTTTTAAATTTAAAATAATTTATTAATATATCAATAAATTTAGTAATTTTAATCTAAATACTAATATTTAAAAATACAGTATAGACATTTAAATATAAATGTATTAAAAAAATTTATAATATTATGTTGAAATGTATCATTAAAATAATATGTAAATATTTTTATTTATTTAATTTATTTAAAGTCAAAAATCAAAATATAGTATAAATTTTAATCTAAATAAGTATATTTATTATTTTCAAAATGTTAATAGAAGTATTTTAAATGCTAGCATTTTTATATTATTATACTTTAAACGTTTGTTTACTGATTGGTAAAAAATAGTAGGTAACTAATAACTTAACATTTGTTGAACATAATTTCATGAAACTATGTTATAATTGTTTAAAATCTTTTAAATTGGTGAAAGTAGTTGATTGTCTATATTTAACCTATATTTTAATTTTTAATATTTATAACTCAAAATTAATTTGTATTTCAAATTACTTTTTATACTATTTACGAAAAACTTTAGAAAACTATTAAAAGAAGCATCACGTTGAAAACGTATATAACTAAACTAATTGGCGTTCTAAATACATTTTTCACACATAATTTATTATTTATTTTTTTAATAGTTTATGATCTTGAAAATTTGAAAATTTTAGTTCTACTTATGCTTTACTTTAAAAAGTTACAAACTATTCCAATATTACAAATAATGCTAAAATACCAACGCTCACGTATTTTAATTAAATAATTATAGACATCAAAATAATACAATTAGTCCAATGTCTCAAAACAGAGGATACAAATATAGAGTTTTAAAACATTAAATATTATATGGTTGGATTGTCACTATCTCAGTATATTTAAATTGCTATTGAACTTGAGACTTTTAAAGCTTTCACATTGAATACTTGCAATAAACACAGACAGTTATTACATAATCATTAACCCTTGATCTATATCATAATGAATACTGCGCAACTTTAGATTATTCAATGGCCATTGGACTTGTGACGAATTAAGATTCTTTTTCAGTATATCATGCCGGCTTTTGAACAAGATTCTAGTCAATTTATTATCAAGTGAAACCACAACTACAGTTGTTAGTTTCGTGGGAAATGGATGTATTGTCAATTTGGAGGGCTGAGGCATCTTCAGGTTGGGTGGAGTTACCCATCAAATTTAAACTTGACCCACGTCGTACTAGAATTGCTAGAACTTTCTGGAAAATCCCCAGAGTGTAGGGAGTAGTCACAAGCAGAGTAACCGTCTTTGGTTACAGTATCGGGGGACTAACCCACTGTATGAGTTGACTACGTTCTACGTCCTACGATTAGCCTCGTCCGAATCTAATCTCCATGGATTCACGACAAGGAATACATTATATACACAAAGAGTGGTATACGTTTTCGTATTTTATTAGTATATTATTTTATTCAAATGTTTAAAATCTACATTGCCTTGTCCGTTGTAGCTTAAGACCACAAAAAAAATGTCCATGTGGATAAATCGGTAGAGCCTGAAGTATTTTAGAAATATAATTATTATAAATATAAATAAACTAAATACAATTATTTAATTATATAGTAATAGTAATATTTTATAATTTCATTATAAAAATTAGAATTTGAATTTCTAAAATCATTATCAATGTTAAAGATTGGAAATTCTTTTCTACTCTAAATGTGAACTAAAATGTATATAATATAAACTAATACACATTCCTAACTTTTATTAAAATCTAAAATATCATACGCATCAGATACCAATTTTCAGCATAATATATTCCCTTATTTAGGTTGATAATTCATATTTTCATATAGAAAATATCACTAAAATAATAATACATTATAAACATTATAACATGAATAATTTTTAATAAACATATGATGACATATAAAATTTATGGCTAAAGAGGTATTACTTTTTTCTTTTTTTTTTTAAAAATAAACAAAAAATTAATTAGTATAATAAACAAGCAAAAAAAAAAAATGTTTTCAATCATTGTATTCCAAAATCATCGATCACTAAGTTAATACATACCTTAAGTTATTACTCATGTAATATATGTATAATGTATATGACTAGTACTCTATTCAATCAAAATCAATAATTATTATAACTGATAATCTATAATGTTATAATTTATATGCATTATTAATATTAGTACGCCGTATAAATGTTAGAAAAATCAGTTTGATTCAAAAAATATTAAAATTATAAAAATATATTTTTCTTGAAAGAAATGTTTTTATTTTTGTAAAATATATTTAATTATGTTTGTGTGTGTGTGTGTGCAATATAAATATATTTATATATTAAATTATATAAGAGTATTTTAAATAATATTTAGTGTTTCATTATTGGCATAAGTCTACACTCTATATCAATAATAAATTAATAAATGATAATTAAAAAATAAAATAAAATTATGAGAATTAAAATCTAGTTCTGGGACCTTTAAAGATATCATTGGTACAGATTTCTACTACTAAAAAAATCATTTTATAGTTTTTTTTTGAACTATATACTTAAAAAAAAAAATTATTCTGGTTTGATGAAAAATATAAAATTAAATATAGTTACATATTATCTATAGATAATAAATATTCATGTAAGTATGCATATTTAAGTAAACTTTACACTATAAATAAAGTCAATATTTTAATTTTGATCTAAATTTATTTTTTTAAATATCTTCCTTAAAATATATCATTAATATTTATGCGTTCTATTTGTCTCAACAACCCTCAACTAGTTCTTCTTTATAATATGTCATATATATATTTTTTTTTTATATAATATTTATTCATAAAATGGCAAATTTATTTTTAATACTATTAATATATAGATTAAAAATATTATTTTTTAAATGAGAAACATTTTTAATTTCCTAATTTTTGTTAGAAACGTAATATTTTTACTCTACTATATAATTTAATTTTTAATGACTCTTTACTCGTGTGTCGTTTATTGAACTCTGGCAACGTTCACATCTGCAAAATAAAAAAAGATACTACTTGATTATTTTTTCTATTATCTAAAAATCAGAATATATTTCATAATACATTTTGTTCACTTTACCATCTACCGAAAACTATTCTGACCATCCAAAACGTGTTTTCGGAGGCGTATTATAGGTATATACGGTACATGGTTCATTATTTCTCGAAAATAACGATTCGGTCCAATGTTTTTTCTTTATTTTTTTTGATTCGATTTTACTCGGATAACTTTACACTATGTGTTCTTGTACGTGATCGACATTTACTTAAAACTTATTTCCAACATTTTATAAGGGTCGACGAATAGTGGAAGGGTCTAGCACTAGTTTCAGTTCAACTGCCTTGTCGAATTAAATCGTATCAAACGTATATAGCGTCATATATACACATCATGCAAACGTATTGTCATTCGAAAATTTTCTCAGTCTATCAAAGCTTCTCTTATTTTACCAAATACATTTAAGCAAAAAATATGTCTAAATTATACCTAAGCTACAAATTATAAACATGATGTCGCGTAATACAGTTGCCACTATATTGCATGTACCTACATTAAAATAATAAATCAAAAAATTTACCTTATTTAATAATAATTGGTTTCAATATATCCCAATATTTTATAATTAAAAAATGGTTTCACAATATTATATACTATAATGTACTATACAGGTAACTATATTTAAGAAATATTTAATTTGAAACTTAACCATACAGAGATCTTTTTAACAGGACAATTAATTGCACATAGGTATACATAAATTCCTAAATTTTTTAACTGATATACTTATTAAACTTTGTATCGATTTTCCGACGTACATTTAATATTTATATGATATTATTACATTGTAAATAAATTGAGATGTAGCTGCAGTAACGTATATGTGGCGAGTGGTGAATGTAATCTATTGTCTATAGTACATTATATGGCAATTACATACCACGGATAATGCTGTGTAGTTAAATTTGCCACCAGAGAGTAATTAGTTTAATTTATTATTATTTTAACATATAAAAAAATAATGAAGTAGGTAATAATTATCAGATTTATGTACATTTATTTATTTATTGCTACTACAGTTAAGCAGTTTATGTTTAAAAAAAAAATAAATTCAACTAAATTTAAAAATAAATAAATAAAAATAATTTGAAAATATAATTTTTTGTGAATCCTGTTTTCTAATAATTTTTAAGACATGGAAAAATACAGGCACTTAAATAAGTTTAATAAAACATACCTTATAAATATTTTCATCTCACCCGATCACCATATATCATAAACACGGACTTCACAATACACTTCATTTGAATCTAAATTATCATAATATATGGTTATGATATTGTACCTTTGTACAGACATATACATTTTCCACATTATACATAAACTGCAACATTCAACGTTTATGCATATTATAAAATAATTGAGTTCGCAATACATTAATAACTTAACTACGACGTTTGAATATATTCTAACACCTGCAGCCATTGTCTGAGTACAGAACTACTATAAATCGATGAATACGATAAAACAACTATGAAGAGACAACGGCAATGCGTATACTCATGACCAAAAGATTTAAAATTTAAAACGCGGCGACGAATTTATTTAAAAATCGTAGAATAATTGTACATTTTTAATTATATGTATATAATATAACATAGTCTCTCTCGTGAAAAAATAGGTTCCGTTTTCCACATGTAGACTAAGCTACGAACCGATGTCGGACCGAATGTTGTGGGGGTACCTATTATAGGTGCAAACGGAGTGGAGATGCGCAACACTATCCGGTTTTCGTCAAAACATGATACCTTTCTTTTGCGAGACAAACTATAAGTACATCAAACTCAAATTAGATAGTAATATGTATAACTTATATTATGAAATGTATTTCTTCATCTTCGAGTTCATTATATACCTGCTATATGCGTGTAATATACATTCGAAAGCGGCTATACAGAGGCGATTTTGTTTGCACAAGGTTTTCTTATATATTATACAAAACCATTTGTATAGACCTATATATTAATAATAATATGCTCTAGTGTAAGCATACATTGCACTTCTAACATCTTCCCGACCCTTTGCTCCCAACCATCGTCAGTTCTCAGACTTCGATCCTCTATAATAATAATGATATTTCCATAAGTACACCGTCAGCCGCTCATCACACTCATATTTATATATACATTAAAATTGCAGTGCATATAGCCATCGACAGCCGCGTCTGCAGCAACCATGTATATAGTACACACTATTATTATATGTAATGCAACTTTAATGCAAGCCAACACCATGTCTCCCGTGACCTATTTAAAAAAATTTTTTTGTCATTTCCTCGTTGATCATTCCGGTCCCGTCTCGTACGATTACGATCAGCAATTATGTTTTTAAACGAAATCCTGTGTGACGCGACACGGCGACGTAATAAAAAATAGCTTTTATAAAAATAAAAAAAATAATTATAATAACAAAAATAAATAACGACAATAATAAATAACTAACCCTTAAAAATTGGGTCAAAGATTTTGACCTAATTGTATTTTTTTCCATTTAGCTGGGTCCTTATACGAGAATATTATAGGTATATATAATAGAGCGTCACTGTTTTTTGCCAAAGTGCAGATCTTTAACCGTTATTAGTTATTATAGTGTCCGTTTTCCAATAAAGGTAATATTTCAATTTCTGCCAAAATAAATTTAATATATTATTCTTTACATTTTTTTTACGAAACCTTTAAATCCATCATATCATAATGATTACGATATACATACCTCACCTCACTGTCTATATTATATAAAGTAATATAACTTTATCAGTGTATTTCCTAACTTATACACTATTAGTTGGATTTAACGCACAGACCCAGCCAACATTGTACTGCATATAAGGAAAGTTTTATTATTATTTTTTTGCTGGTAGTTCCTAATCAAAACAAAAACCATTGGATGGAACATTACCAAATCCATAAATTCTGTATACTAAATTTCATAATTTTATAAAATCACTAATTTAACGTCAAAATACATTAAATTATAAAATAAAATTAATATAATTATATAATAATCAATTAAAATATGAAAAAAAAAAAAAATTCACGAGCATTTGGTGTTCTTGATAATCACTTCAGCCTATATTTCAGAAAATTACATACCTACTTACATTTGAAAAGTAGATTTTTAATAAATGTTATGAATACACGGTTACAAGATGGCAGATTAGCATTCTGAATTACGTTGAGAAATACCCAATAAAACAATATTAGGTAACTGATATTATACAATGATCATACGTGGAAAGGTTAGGTGAATCGCCTACATAGTAATAATTTATTACGATTTAATGAATTAAGGTTCAGAGTTTTTCAAAAATATCTAAAATAATACATTAATTTATTTTAAAGGAAATTGTAATATAACTTTTATTAGTGGAAAACGGTCACAGAGATAACGGTCGAGATTTGAGAGTCATTTTTGCGAAAAACGGAAATCCCAACATTATAATATTATATATTATTTATAGGTATAATAAAATTAATATAATATTGTGATGTTATTGATAATACATTACAGTTTTATTAAAAAAATATTGTAAAAATAACATAACACGGACATTGTTTGTCAAATAACCTGGTTTTTTTTTTATAATAGTTCGATAAATATGTAGATAAACTCGCGTATTTATTAAATCAGTTAATAATAACTAACTTTCAATTTATTTTAAATCATATTACCAGTCGAATATTTAAATTAATTATGTACACTATATGTCTAGATAATAACTATAGGTACGAATAAGTACTTACTTGTGGTTATTTTTTTCAGAACCTAAAATTACGTTAGGTTACCTTTTAATCTATTCTAACATAATTTGACATTACAATAATAATTGTGTACAATTATTTTAGAATTATTAGTATTCTAATAGCGTACATTTTGCGATAAAAAAAAGTAACAAAAATACACTGACGGTTTCTTCTTTCTGAGTTGTCTACAATTTCATTCAATCGTAATATAAGTACATCATGGATATTGGGTAATAATATTATTAATTATACTATTTTCTGCGAGAGAACACGTCGATTCTGCACATCATCTGTAGCGGTTCGCCACAAAAACACGATAATCGTAAATGGTTGTTACGTTATAAAATATTTTATATTATATCATACTTGCCAAAACCCGTACTGCACAAACTGCGTCGTTATTGTTACTAGAAAAACGTTTTCGTTGGATGCGGCGGCATGTTTGATGTGTCTTTATAGTTTTTCATTCTCTGTGTTGTGTTCAATGAACCGACCAATTCCGTCTGGCTTTTCAATAGATTTAAAATTCTTCACATTACCTATAATAATAATAAAAATACGATAAAGCCATAGAATATATATATATGTATATTGTATACGTATTTGCATCGACGATCACAATTTATTTCCATTAAAACTTTATCGTGTTATAATTTATCCTAATTAGTGATTCGTAATACAAATAGTAACGTGAAAAGAAAAAAAATGTAAATACTATAATAGGTACCTACTCGAATTAATCATTAGATCGAATTTTGTGCGTTATTAGGTACTTATTGTGTATAGTGTAATACATCTATTATTATACAATTATCGATAAATGAATTTATTTGACGAAATCCATACGATATTCGAATACATAATTTTAAAAATTAATATTTAAAAATTTACCATTTTAAGCACAATAAATTTCAATAATCCTACATTATAAAAACGATAAGTAATATTATAAACACCGACACCGTTACATTATTTGTAAAAAAATTTAAAACTCAATATAAAAATGTAAGACAAATCATAAGGTATAACATTATTAGAAAGTTACATAATATTCAAGCATATTCACCGATACATTACTGTGCAAAGGCAAATTTTTATTTATGCACCTATCTAACAGCCAAATTTAATTATATAAAAATTTAAATTATATCTAGTTGTACATACCTCAATTTGTTAATTTTAAGTATAGTTTTTAAAATAATGAATTATTATGTAAATAAATTTTAATTGAAAAAATAGAATCTGATAAATTATAAATTTTCAAAACATTGTAATAATTTTAATTCAAAAAATTCAAAGATAAGTACCTTTTGTGATTTCCGGTTCTGGTATTTAATTATTTTATTAAAAGATTTTGGATCCGGTTCCCATTCTTAAAATATTTAAGTCAAAGATAAAAGTTAAAAACTATATTAAACAGATTCAAATTTTTATTTTTTAAATGTATACTCGTCTGTTTAATTTTTTATATACCTATTAGCAAAATAATATAAATATATCAAAATTAAATTAAGAAATGACAATTTATTTTCCTTGATCGTGTGAACTTCATGTTATTTTTTTATAATTAAATGTTTTAATTTGTATTTACTACTTCAGATTAAAGAAAAAAAGTTTCCTTAAAATTAAATGACTTTAATACTATTTATACTAAAATAATATTGGATTATATTTACCTGGGGTGGAAGTCAAACATGATCAAATGGATGATCTCTCTATAGTGAAGCCTGTTCATTACACATTGAATTGATTGACCTTTGCGTGTATCGCTAATGTGGATACCGAGGTGCGTAATTTTTATCAGCTGTTACGCGCTGTTGTTTGCAGATGATTTAAAAATATGAACTCGTATATTCTCAATAGATTATAGTTTAATTCTACAAGATGAATTAAATATTTTCTCTGGTTGATATCAAAATTGGAGTGTATGCTTAAATATATTGATAAATGTTACTCGATGTATTTTTAAAAATCCCGTGAACATATAATGCATACTTATTTCATAAGTTGGACGTTCAACTTAAACGAGTTTCATCATTTACAGACCTAGACATAATTTTAACCGATAATTTAAATTTCCATGATCAAATTGAGTGTGTTGTTTAAAATAGTATTGAAGTATTGGACTTAATTAAGCACCACTCTTCTAAAATTGTTTTTCTTATAATATTCGCAGGAGATATCAAATGCTCGTGTGACAACGTTTATATAATAATATAATACTGGGTATGATGTCTAACAATTATATTATCATATTTGAGATATTTATTGTAAACGTTATGTATACAGTATAAGATTCATATTGTATTTAATGTTGTATTTCTTAAATAATGTTTATCTAGTTTATATATTACATTGAATAAATTATTATTATTATTATCAAAGCACTCCTTGTCTCTTTGTACCTCTCTAAAAAACCGAAAAAAATTTAATGTTTGAGGGGAATCGAAAATATTAACAATAAAGATAAGATCATTTCGCTACGCGTGCGTATTACAATTTTATTAAGTTTAGTTCTTCGATTTTTGTCGGCCACGAGGCAGTAAACGTGTTGCTGACAATCGCCGCGTATTGTGAGTAATATGTAATATAAAAAAGTAATAAAACCCAATAACTAACTGTTGACATTCCGTGTTAAATTATTTATAATATCCATAAAAAAACCAAAAATAACCAAAGAGATATCACGGAGGTATAAACATTATTAGTAACCATTAACGTTTCGTTTAGAAGTATAGGTTTCAGTTAGGTAGGTATTTAAAAATATTTTAATTCAATTATAATAATATTCCCAACATTTTAAATAGTTCAGCTCAGCGTTCCAATCTGTGATCAATGCATTTGTAGTTTATATTTTATTTTAAGTACATTGTTAATATTTGTATAAATAATTTTCATTCCGTCTATTAATTTATTCTTAAAATTACGTAAATTAGGTAGATTAAAATATATTTTACACTTTTTTCTTTATTTTTATTTTCTATATTTCTATATTCTATATTATAATATTCTATCTTATAAACTACTTCTCTTCTAATATTTCTGACTGATAGATTTTAAATATTAAAAAACTTCAGAACTAACTAAATTAATCCTTTTTCTGCACAATTATTATTAATAAATTTTATTGAAATATAATAAAATATTAGAAAGTGTAGCGCTATCTACAGGCTGAATAGTATAAAAGTAAACTTCAAGTATCAATGTAAAGTCAATAGATGGCACTATAGTTATAAAAAACCTTAAAATATTAATATTTTATTATTACTCGATGTATAAAAAAATATACAAGATTATAATATTTTATTTGATTTACAAGAAATTAAAATATGTCATTTTGTAACGTATAATATTGTTACCATGTAACTACTATAAGTACTAATTATTGTACATTGAATTATTTCTATACATACATATATTTTTTTTTTTTATGTAGGTATATCTAATGAACGATAAATGCGATTATCTGTTGAAATCATAAAAATTAGAATTTTAAATTAATACATTATTATGAAGATTATTATGGCATAGTGTTTTTGGTATGAGTATAACCATTTTTCTCTTTAAAATAAAAATATTTTTCCAAAATAAAATTAACAATTCAAAGTCTTTTATTAAGTGTATAATATAAACATTTTCTATCACTTTCTATGTAGACATCGATGACATTTTTCCTGTTTGATTAATTGTAAATAATAGCAATTTAAATCCTCACATACAAGAAATTCAAAATGAAAATGTTGAGACACCAAAGCTATTATTATATTAATATCTTTCTTCGGCCGCAAATATCATCACCAGTGAATTCTCGGGTAACGCATGCATTTTTTTACTAAATAATAATCTTACATCGTATTTGTCCTTTTACTAAGTCATCTACTACACCGACACGCACCTATTAGGTATGCAAGGCTGGACAAGTTAATGGTGTTTTTTAACTGAGTTAAGTTAAATTGATGGAAAATGTTTTGAAATATTTAAGTTTTTAGTAATGTATCTAACTTTTTGAATAACTACATTTAATTAAGAGTTATATACAATCTTACTTACAATTACTTACTAACATAGGTCAAGTTTTAGTAGATAATTAAGTTAAATAAAGAATGAAAAATGCATTGACGTCGCAGAGTTTTTAAATTTTTTAAATATTTCGTTTCCATTTTTAATTAAAGTTCAAATGTTTAGGTTTTATGTTATTTCTCGATCGGAGAAATTGAAATTACGGCATAATATTCACTGTTTATAAGTAATTATTGATTAAACAAAACTCATACATAACATTTAACTAGACGCTTCACATGAGAAATTAAAACTACTGTACGAATACAATTTAGTATGAGTAGTACAAATTATTAAAATACAAAGAAATTAAATGGTTTATGCGAAAAAGGACGACAAAAAAAAGCGAAAGTATAAGAAGACCATGCTAAATTAATAATATAGAAAAACTTAGAATAGGTATGTAATGTTGTTTTATTATTATTATTTTTTTATTACTATTACAAAAAAGTTATAATTATCTTAAAATTAGTTTATTTTTAAGTTTTATAGTCATATAACTTTGTTGCGTAATTTATATGCACAGTAAATATTATACCCTCGTATCATTGAAAATTTAAGTTTTTTTAATTATTACCTTCAAGTTTTATTCCACGCTATACCATTAATCTATATAACTTTATAATTACACAAAAACTGACAATATTATAGTCATGAAATCACTTTTAATTTATTATTAAAACACCAGTTGAAAAGTTTTTAATCTTAATAAAATTGTCTTTATTAAACTCGTTAAAAACATAGCATTTGTCGTGAGTTTTACGGTAAATATTGAGAAATATTTAATCTATCTGTAGTAGACTGAGACAATACAATCTTATAAAAATAATCTTCCTAAATTCTTATTGCATATATATTTGATATAATTTACATAATATGATCAATACATTAAATTGCAAAAATATACATGTGAATAAATAATAGTAGAACATTAAAATGTAATTTATCGGATAATCAAATAGGATAATGTTAATCGATGATAACCATTAAAATATGCTAACATTATAAATGATTGTTAACGAAAATATGAAATATTATATTATGTTTAATGTAGTGTTTTACGTAGTATAGGAAATGTACCATTAGTATTGTACAATGCATAGCAATGTAGATTTATGACTAAGTATTAATAATAAAAAATTATAATAAATTCTCACAATACCATATATATATATATACTATTTTTAAAGTTATATATTTTAAAACATCTTATTTTTATGTTTTTGAAACGTTTATAAATATTTTTACTACCTAGGTACTTATAAAATATAGTAATATTATAAGTATACATACAATTTATTTTTATTAAAGCATATTATTTTTATCATTACACATAACAAAGGAGAAGGGTGTTTTGAGGTTATATCCTATCTATTAGAAATATTTATTTTTTTTTTTAGGCGGAGCAAATATAATGATCTAACTGCGCATTGCTTACAAACCATCTAGTCGTGATATAACTTTTTAATGAAAATTTAAGATGTTTCTTAAGAATATCCTACCTCTGAGTAGATATAGAGAAAAAAAATTGAACAACTTTTTTACGGCTTACCGATACTACAATAATAGTTTATATTAACTATTGTTAAGTGCTACGGTCGTGTTTTTGGCTATTTTTAGCAAAATTATAAAATTGAAAGTATAATCTGATACAATATAACAATTTTTGTTCCATGACCATTCCTAATATGACTATGTTGAATTAAAACTATTTAATTTGTAAATACTTGCATAATAATAATAATATGCCTAAAAAGGATTTATATAATAAAAAAGTATGAGTTTAGAATTTTAAATTTGCACCTTTCTGTGATGAAAACCTGGAGCATGGGCTTCAAATCGCTCCCCTCCTCCTAGATCCGATACTGCCTGTGTCTATATCTAATTCTGCTAGGAAAACGTACCTTTTAGAAATAGATTTAGAGCACAGATTAATATATGATATTTCCTCGAATACATATTATACAGTTATAATACAATACAGATTTACTTAAAATTTATATCATATCCCAACT
This sequence comes from Melanaphis sacchari, assembly GCF_002803265.2. NCBI lineage: Eukaryota > Metazoa > Arthropoda > Insecta > Hemiptera > Aphididae > Melanaphis > Melanaphis sacchari. The sequence continues at coordinate 23,921,975 of NW_020270366.1, read as the reverse complement.
CGCTGAGATATATGTATAGGTAACATATCTTTCTATTGAATATTCATTGGCATTGCCCATTGATAGATATGCTACGTAATAATAATTAATAATATATCTTAGATGAATCGTTCCATTTAATCAATTCTTTTAAGCATATATCATAATATGTACAATGATTAAATTAATATAATTAGTTAAGACGAATATCAAATATTAAACTGGTAAATTTTTTAATTTCTTCAGACGTTAATTGTAAATAAAGTAGTAGGCTATAGTGTATTTGAGAATGTATTGAGAAAAAACATATTTTAATTTAATTCTAGAGATATACTTCATTACTAATTAAAATTGTTATTTTTTATTCTCCGTTGATCATTGATATAAGTCAGTGGACCACATTATTGTGCATTATAAATTGCTAAAAAATAATGAAATATTCCAAGATAATCCATTTAATGTATTTGATAATTATAAATAATAATAATAATTGTACTACATAATATTGAGTATGTTTGCTACTCGTTAAGAACCGTCAATGTTTATTATTATTATTACTACTATAAATAAGTCAACATTAAGCTTGGAAAAAATCTGTGTATGGCTTAGCACGTCTACTTATTCGTGGTTAATGCAACGGACAATTCGACGTGGTCTCGCTTGATTTGGAGTTTTTAACATTACAAAAACCGTTCATTATTAAGTGTGAAAATTGAATAATCATTGCCATCCATCAACATCAGATGAGGATCAATATTGCGATTATGGTACGATAACGAGTAACTCGATAAAAATGGGCATTGGCAGGATAATAATAGATAATGGTTCCTTTATCCGAATATAATTATTTTCTTCATCGACGACGGTGTAACGGATGTTCTTATTTGGTTATGTCGGTTTTGATTATAACATTTTGAAGTCCCGCAATAAATACGGCGTTTGTCCATATATTGTGTTTGATAATTTGTCATTGTATTGTTTTTCTTTACCTGGAACACGTTTTGGATAATACGAAAGTAATTTATTAATCATTAAACATAGGTTTAGTATCACATATGTCATAAACAATTAATATCTATACTTACGCACTATGATGTCCTGTCGAAACACTATGTCTGCGGTTTAAATAATGTTAAAGATTTTCAAAATCCCGTTGTTTGGCACACTGACTTATTTTTGTTATTATTTTATATTTCACAAAAAAAAAAAAAAAAATTAATTTTATTATAATAACAAACTAAACTATTTTCACGTTTACGAAATTGTATTACAATGAGTTGAATGTTATTATCGCAGTTTTATTGACTCATTCATTCATCGGAGAAAAATATAAAAATCAAATCATATTAAAGGCTGTAAAAATATGGTATTTTAATTGTCATTTTATAAGAATCACCGTGCACAAGATAATTTAATCAGCCTATAACTTAACAAGTCATAGTTCATTATAAACGTAAGTAATAACATGAATAACATTTCATAATAATTATGAAATTTTAGGCTAATATGGAAAATTAAATACGTAATATCCAAATAAATTAAATGTTGATGTTTTATTTTCATGGTTGTCATTTTTTTAAAGTAATATCATAATATAATATATAATTTATTTTATTTTTATTACATTTGGAAGTATAATAATGAACAGTTATTTAAATATATAATAGTGTTTATTAAGTGGAACAATCACCGTATAAATTTAACTGATTATTCAACTCTTATGAAACTATATAATTGGGATAAATATGTGCTGGTCATATAGATCTTGTATCTATTTGCTATCATTATTATTCATGTCCAGCACATACAACAAGTATATAATAAAGTATAGGTATACAATATTTTAGAATAGAACTTAAACAAATAGACAAATTAAATAAATATAATAATATTATTAAAATATATACTTATAATTACTTAGTGTTCATATTAATTGTCCTAGACAATATTTGTCCATTAAGGAGCACTTTGGCTCGGTGGAAAAAAAAAGACACACGATCGAGTACTACAACGGAAAACGTAATATTTTTATTCATCTAGTCTTAAAATCGCAGCTGATAACACACTACAAGGATCGTGATGTGTATACATGATCGATAACACCTAAATCAATATAATATCACGCTTTCGAGATTTTATTATTTTCTATTTATTTTCGACAAAAATACATTACAACCAATCGTTGCGCCGTTGTATCCATTAGCATAGTACGCGCGTGATCAAAACTCTGAAGTTTCTTAACGATTTACGATTATTAGAATATTACTACAACGCTAGTGTTTCGCGTACATCCACCAATAGCCGACACAGGCATAACGCGTAATAATGTGAGTATAATTTACTTGTACCGTATAAAATAGCTGTTAATGTCTTCGATAACGATATAGTCTCGCGTATTAGTACGGCGGAGGAAAATGTTTGAAACGCACGCCATTATTATATTATATTGTATTATAATATCAATAGTATTAAATACATACAGATTACTGGCGTTTGGCACGCACTGTTCCGCCGCCGCTTAAACCGATTAACTCACCTGCGTCTTGCATATACTATAATTGTTCGGTAAAATGTAGGTGCATTACCGCGAACCTACGATTCGTTAATGATAGGTATATATAATATAGAAACTATATACGATGCAATGTCTTGTCATTATTATTATTATTATTATTACTATTATAATTACTGTTAAATAAAAATGCATCGTGCCGGTCTACAACACGAACGAATCGACGTTCTACAAAAACTCCCGCTAATTTTAAACGCGCAGTTCGATCATAATTTATAATAGGTACTATAATATTCCTTGTTCATTCCACAATAATTATTATACTTCTAAATTTCGGCGAGAAGGTATAGATGTATAATGGTTGATTCATTGGCTAGATGTAGAAATTTGATTGTATGAAACTTCGTTTAAGGTTGATTTATTTTATTTTAATAATATGTTAATATGTAATAACGTGAAAATAAAAGGACGGAAAATTGAGGAAAATTATACTATAAATTATAAAATTACTGAAGGTCACAACAATGGCTTAAGGATAAATAGATCTAATATAGGCGAACCTAAATCTGAAAAATGTTTCCCTGCACTTATGAGTGCTAGAAAAATGTAATCACTTATCATACACCAATATTAAATTATGTTATTAGTTTATTACCTTCCTCCTGATCTTCGGAGAGCTCTTGAGGTTGTGTAGTCAAGAATTCGATAAAATACACCGTAATGTAAATTTAACACATGTAATATAATAATAACATATAATATATTATGAGCATTTGCCTTACCTGATTCAGAACAGTGCATATGTTATGCTTGTTAAAAAAAGTAAGGTAGCACAAATACAAAAAAAAACTCTCTGAACACGTGAATCTAAATAAAAAAACAACACTTTTTTAGCTCTTTGAAAAGTTAAGTATAGTTGTCACTCGCAAAATCCGGTGTTGTGAGGTGTTACTCAAATTATTGATGGACATGCATTGGCTAAAGAGACGACATGGTCAATCCAACCAGAGTGATTGGTGGCTTCATCATTGGCCTCTCCATTCCCATGAAATTAGTCTTATCCTTGGTGGTAGATACCCTTATTCGGCCTTCCCCAGTTTATTGCCGCACACAAGAGAGTCACAGGTCCTGTGCCACATTGTCACCAACACGTGACAATTTCTATGTGACCTTAAAAATACGAGTAGTCCCTTTCATCAGCGATGAAAGAGTTATATTGGAATAAACCGTTAACTGTGTGTGACAGCTTGACCGTTATTTATTTATTATATTTAAGCTATACAATGATATATTACCATATCATAACAAATATAAACAGGAGTGGCACATTTAAAAAAAACATATTTATATGTTATACAAATTAACAAATAATAACAATGTGATATATATTAAATATCTAAATAAGGATTTCATATTTTCAATATTCATCAAAGTTTAGTTTTCTACTTTTTTTTTTTAATATTTCACTATAGGTACATATAGAGGTGTAATATGAGTATTGGGAACGAATATAACACTATAGTACTTTTAAATTAAATGCCAAATAATATTATGTATACCTACCTGCGTTTTTAAAATGAACTGTCTTATAATGTCAATCTGATATCGCACAGGCTAATATTTTATTTTTGACTTTATAGAACATATTCATCACTGATATTTTCCACTCGGCTAATATCATTTTTGCTTTTTTTGTTGAAGATATTAATTGAATCTCAACTAACATAAATCTAATTTGAGCCTCCAATTCCGGTACTAGTGCACCGATTATACTTAATATTGACGTTATTCTTCCACGCAAACAAAAAATAGTTAGATATTTGTTTTGAAAAAAATATGGGCCAATCATTTAAAAACAAAAACGAAATCGCTCAACATAAAACTTTATAAAAACTGCAACACTTTTTCAAATCGAATATTTCACTTAATACCAAACTATTTCTTTAAAAATAAATAATCCATTCAACGATGACTAATATCAATTAAAATATTAGTCATCTCACTTTACTTACATATCGTGAAATTCCAAAATATTCTCCAATATTACAAAAAAAAAAAAATTACAATAATACATAATATTTATCTTAATCTACTTATATCTAATCTTACTTTACTATTCTCTTCAACAATCCATAAACAATCCATAATATAATTGGTTTTAACATAAATAGTTCAGACACATTCTTAATAAATACTGAAACCTATCATTACTATGATTGAAAAATAAATTCTAGAAGTATCTGAAGTAATGCCAATGCCTAATGGACACTCAAATCGTCCAGTATTTTGTAATGCAAGTAAGTATTCACTTTTTACAAATTGTAATTATTAAATTTATATACATTATATTTATATACATAAAAAAGAAACACATTTAAATATTATAAAAAAGACATGGTTTAAATGGTGATTTATATCAATATATCTAATATTTAATGGACACCGTCGAGATATACCCACAGGACAAGATAATTTTATTTTTATTAGTTTGGGCACAAGGGACATTTACTGGTATCTAGCATACAAGTCGGGTCTTGTATTATTTTATGTATTACACCAGTTATATCTTATATTTCAAATGTTTTTCGGAAATAACCTATAAATTTCAGGTCTGTTGTGTCACGTCATTCGAACGTGCGTCAAACAGACGCATTAAATTTGACGCGTGTAAATTTGTTGATTTTTTTTTTTAGATGATATTATTATTAATAATTTAAAAGTATAACATTGGAAAATTTCATTTTAATAACTCTTGTATTTATAACTGTTTGTATCGTTATAGACATTTTCCACGAAAATCATATTGTTATTAATTATATTTGACACGTGTACAAATTATCGAGTCAAAATGACGTATAAGCTTTAAAAAATAAGAACTCGACTAGTGTAGTACCTAATAAAATTAAGATCCTACTAGTATGTAAATTTCATTATGAAGTCTTTCTGCATATACTACAACTAAATAATAAAATATCCAATTAAGTTGTTTTCTCCAGAAAATCGTATTTGTTTTCAATTATTGAATTTTTAGAAAGGCTTAATGTATAGACTACCTTTATTCACCGATGAATGTGGGTTAATTTATATAACTTAAGACAATCTTTGTTTAAGAGCACACAAACGTTTTTGAAAATATTTCTCTTACATAAAACATTTAAATCAAAACAATATGTTTGGAAAATAAATATGTTTTACTATTGCTCATCAATAATATTTTTTAAGTATTTTATTTGTTTAAATTAAATATATTTTTTTAATTTAATATTCCAAGGTAGAATATTACATGGAGTATTTATTTATATTTTATTTTGGAGGAGTAGCATCATTAATATTTAATATTTTCTTTATTGCGGAAATAAGATTCAATTACAAGTTTTTTTTGTTCATACTTAATATACATCTATAATAGTTAACACAATAATTATATAAAAAGAATAAAACAATATATAAGTATTTATAAATATCATACAAAAGTATTAAAAATGTATATAAATGGAGCAGTGAGACACCGTTTTTCAACTACCCCTATAATACGACTTATCTCCACTCATCAAATACGTATAATTAATTTTTAAAAAATGTATAAACTATTCTCGCTCAAAATTCAATTATTATATTTCGAAGCGCTTCGAAATATATTTTGCTTTATAATAAAGAATTAAATAATAGTGAACATTTTTTTTTTTATGTTTACATAATAAATTTTTCTAAAATCTACTGGGAAACTCAAAGTTCTTAAGTAGTTACAACATATATTACAGTATTATACATTTATAATTTGTATGTTAATCCCGTCTGATACGAGTACATGTAGTCACACATTTTTATCGTTAAGCGTTTACTAATAAAACTATCTTCAAGTTTACACTGATCGCGGTGTATACTTACACATAGATAATGTTGTCTGTACTCGGATATTTTCGTTGTTTTAGTAATACCATTATCTATATCATTACTCGATTGCGCAGTATAAATGAAATAAATCTTAAAACTTTGAGTTTTCAATGTTTCGACCGTTAAGCTTTACACTACTCTTTCGTCGTCTTTCCAAACTTACATCGTAAACTTTTAGTAGGTACTTATATTTAGTTTTCACATTGCCATTGAGTTTCGAGTTTTTAGTTTTTTCTTCTAGCTTTGTTTTAAATTATATAATTCGTATATTTTTTTCTTTGGTTCTTACAAATTCTAACTTCTGTCAAATACTCTACTAGCCAACAATAAAGTGCACGGCAACCACAAAAACCCTTGACAGAACAATTTAATAATACCCATTTATACAAAAAATATTTTATTAATTTTTAATATTTTACAAGTATATAGTTTGAATGAAAAAATTTAAGTTGATACATTATAATATACATTATATTTGTATAACAATCATTAACTGTTTATCCTAAAATATTATTACCATTTTTGTGTTAAAATTATTTGGTTCTGGGTTAATCGCTTGTTAATCAATATTCTGTATTAAATCATTATTTGTTTGTATTGTAAAAGTAAAAAATGTATTACTTAAATTGAATTTAGTATATTAATGCTTAACAGACCTATATCCAATGGTTTGGAAAATAATAATATTTTATTTTTAATTTTATAAAATTTGGCAATATTTATGTTTATATTTTTTATTTAAAAGTTTAAACGTCGACTATCATAAATATATTTTGCGTAAAATTAAACGTAACAATTATTATTATTAAATCAAATAACATTAGGATAATTAAGTATATAATAGAATGGAAAATCGTTTGGGCGTAAATCACAAAGTCTAGACTAAATATTGTTTTTATTTGACATACATTTTTATTATTGTTGGCTATCAAACAAAAACTGGTTAATGTTTTAAAATATAATAATAAAATTAAAACCATTAAATATCTGATATCAAATAACGTGAAACACTAAACACTAATACAATATAATACAATCTTAATGAAATTCAAAAAAGCAAAAACAAAAACAATGTTTAATTTACAAAATAATAATAATAATAATAATAATAATAATCGCATAAATAAATTTTAATCTTACAATAAAATTGGCACCAGGTGTTAAAAATAAACAAAATATCTTAGTCTAAAAATATAATGATATAATAATATTCAATAATATATCATTCATATATTATTATAATATATGAATAATAATAGCCGTATAAGAATAGAAACACGACGAAAACGAACTTTTAGACTTAGACACGGTACAATAATGCGGTGATAGAACTCTACTATTATAACAGGTACATATTATAATAAATTCTTCCGTCTTTGGTCGATTTCCTAACGAAAATTACAATAAAATAATGTTGTACGTGGCTGTGTAGATGCGTATCGTACCTTCTTACTGCGAATTGATTTGGCGCACGTGTACCTCTCAATATTTTAATATAAAAAAAAAAAAGTAAAACAGTACCTACTAACCAAATGTTTTAAATAGTTTTATACACAAAAACAGATTTATGTTTGAATAAATTATTATCGAAATATCTAAATATATACGAATACGTGACTCAGAATTATTGTATGCATGTACACAATATATACACGCAGATAATGTAATACCTAATGTCGTCGCGTTTTGTATACCCATGTGATATAACAAAACACGCGTTTTAATAATAATATTGTATCGATAGGTCAACACGATAAAAAATGAAAAGTCAAATCAAAAAAAAGGAATAGAAAAAAAAAACGATTTTTTAACCGTTAAAAATACAACGGAAACGGATGCCGGTGAAATGGACCGGGAACCGAGGGACGCCGAGAACGCGTCCCGGACACGTTTGTGACGAGCAAAACACACGCGGACCGGGTAACATGGCTTACAAAAAATCCGTGACGAACACCCGTTTCAGATCGGGCACGCTGCCGCCGTGGTGTCCGCGGCCACCGCCGCCGCCCAGCCGTCTACCCGCTATGCCGCCGAAGCCGCCGCGATGTCTGCCTCCCGCGCCGTGATGGTGGTGTGGGTGGTGAAGCGGAGGCTGCTGTTGCTGCTGCTGCTGCTGCTGCTTATGATGATGATGTTGCTGCAGCATTTGACGGTATGCGGATAACTCGCGGCGGCCGCGGTCCGCAGCCGCTTGTGCCGACCAGCGAGTCGACGGACAGGACGTGAGACGGGCCTTGGGCCTGCGAGGCGTCGGCGGGGTGGGCGGCAGGGCCGGTGCCGCGGAGCGCATTTTCAGCCTGTGATGCTGCTGGTGATACTGCGGCGGCTGTGCTGGGGTTGCGCGCAGCGCTGGTGCTGCGGCTGTGCTGGTGGTGCTTGGCGCGTCTGGTCGGCGCCCGCTGGTAAGGCACCCGGCCGCCGACGGGCGACCGCTCGGCCGCCGGTGCCGGCGCGACGTCTTCGCTGCCGCAATAGCCGGCCGATCGGTCGGCGGACGCGGCGAAATACTCGAAATCGTCGTTGGCCGCCGTCGTGGCCGAGCACACGCTCCTGGCGGACAGCGTGGCGTACCCGCCCTCTTCATCGCAATCGTCGCAGTCGTCCCTCCTGTCGCACCCGTCGTCCGAGGAATCGTCCTGGTCGTCGGCCGTCGTGTCCGCGGCCGCTGCCTTCTCCTCGTGCCTGTCCAGCCGACGTCCGCCGTCGTCGTCCGCGTTCCGGCCACCGTCGCTTCCGCAACAACTCGTCTCGTCGTCGTCGTCGTCGTCGTCTTGAGCGTACAACTTTTCGCGGAGCTGTTGCAAGTTTTGTGGCAAACGGCTGTCCGTCGCTTGAACGCCCCCGACGACGGTGGCGGAAACGCCCGTCACGATCGACTGGTCGTCCAGGCTGTCGGCGGGCGTCGAGTCGTCGGCCACCGCTTTGCAGTCGGCCACCGCCGACGTCGACATGGCCGCCGACGCGGTCACCATGTTGGCGAACCGCAGTGACCGATGTTGGAGTTGTTGCTGTTGCTGTTGCTGCTGCTGTTGGTGGTGGTGGTGGTGGTGGTGATGATTGTGTTCGTCTTCGCAACAGTGACCGACCGCCGTGGGATCGGTTGCCGTGTGTATAAAATGTGGTGGTGGCGGAGAAGTCAGTAGGCCACTCATCGTTCTAACGCCTGAAAAAACACCAGACAATAATATTAATATTATACATACGTAAGTACAACTGCAAGTATGGGTATCAAAAATATGATTTTATGAATAAAATAAAAAATTGTCTTTTTCAAGTTGTAGGTATACAAGAAAAATAAATCTATTACCTATTTAAAAATATCCAAAAATTACTAATCATGAACATTTTTTTATCGATATTCACCCCCATGGCCCTATTTTTCAAACATTTATACGCAAACCTTATGGCGTAGACTACTGTTCTGAACACTAATGTGATCAAACTGATTTCTTTTTGTTTGTTTTTTTTATAAAATTTTCTTAAAATTTATTTATGTAACTGTATTACTTTTTTTTATGTTTGACCTTAAGCAATTATGATTTAAATAAATTAAATAGCTGTGTTAGACTTATGTATATGAATATTACAGTAGGAAAATAATATCCCTGCTGTGTTATAAAAAAGAAAACTCAACACTAATAATTAGCAATAATATTAATATCACTGCGCAATGTTTACAATATTGTTATTGTGTGTCGTACATACTTAACAATAATTTGAAAAAGTTTAATTTCGTGATATTGTTATTATCGACTATACGATTACGACGAGAAAAGAGGAACAAATATCGAACCTCCAACCGGTACTCGACCATGCACGAAAAATTGTATAAGTTTAATACAATTATAAACTATATCATATTATACATTATACTACCATGGATTGAGTATTTAATCTATAGTACTACGAAGTATATCACAAAAATATGGCTTATGTATGTTCTGAACAAGTAATAATAATTTTTTTTTTAGGGTTTTTAGCCAAATCATGTAATACATTATACACGTAATTTATGTACGTAAATAAAAAAAGTTAATATACTATAGAAATATAGAATATATATATCAAGGTTTGAATTTGAAAAAAAATCATTTTATGTTATTTACAACTAAAACGTTATTCAAATTTTGCGTGACCGGTATTATAAATATTTATAACTATTAAATAATTGAAAATTAATTATTTATGTTTATCGTTTTCCTTTATAATTACGTTTACGAATTTCAATCGTTTTTTTGTCAAATATAACGTTTTTGTAACTTTTCAAGCCATGCTATATACTTTATACATAGAATATAATTTAAAATAGAAATGTTTACAGGTCGTTCTGTTTACATTGGCGTAATCCAGCAATGTATCTATTACTTATTATATTTGAAAAATAGTTCTCAGGGTAGTCTACAAGTAGAACAGTCAAAATTTAACCTAAAATCAGTTTTAATGCTTATCAAAAATTCTCGACCTTTCTCACGTGCGATTTCTCTAATATGACCTATTTTAAGGAATAAGGTGCAAGTACTAAATTCTTGAATTTCCAATCGACTTGCATGAATTCCTAGTAAGAAAACTATTTACTGAGGAAAAAGTTAAAATGACGTTCTCATCATTGTAAGGTCAATTATAAACATTTACTCGAAAATCAGAATATACAATTATAAATTCAAACTATACATATTTTTAATTTTTTTTAAACATCATATAAACATCACAATATATTGTTATGTGCACTATCTCAATTTATACTGTACACATTGTATCTCATGTTCAATAATATAATACTTCATTTTTTACAAAGTGTGTCATAAGATATTATACCTGATGCTTTTATTACTGGCACATGATTTTTAGCCATGTGACCCGTATTGTATAATATAATTATAAAATTTGTACATATTAGGTAATAAATAATAACTAATAGGTTAGCTCTAATAATCAGCAATAAAACAAATATCCAAATACTTATCTATATATTATATACAGTGTATATATAAATATATATAAAAAATATTATTATTATTATTATTATTGGGTTACGGTAAACGGTCAAACGTCAACGCCGCTGTGATAATAATAATAATATACTGTTATATAGATGATGAAAAAATACAGTACTTTAATATATATATATATATATAATTATGTTTACTGGACGTCGTGTTTCACGCTCGGCGCCGGCTTGAAATAGCATTGGACACGAGCAAAATTTAATAAATTTTCCAACGGCCCTCGATGTGCCCAAATCACGTTGCTATTAATTCGTTCTTTGGATATTTTTTTCATATATATTTTATATTATATTGTGCAATCATGAGAAGCTTATTGTTTGTATATTACTATAATATTATAACTATACATACATACATACATACATACATATATTATATATATATTGAATAAGTATACATTCGGCACGAAGGACGTGATAATTACGCGCTCTTTGTGCGTGCACTATATATTTTATTGGTACCTATCAAAAATATATAATAATATTATATTTAAAAAATAGATCCGTTATTAGTTTATTACATACTATAATATATTTTATAGTTTAATGTATTTTATGTAGGCATAGACGAAAACGAGACGGTTTTTTTTAATCTTCAAAAAAAACTGAAATTCGTTTACAGTGTTCGTAGTTGAACGTTCTTCGATCGCGAGTACATTTGTTAATTGTTTACGGATCATATTTAACTATCGTCGATAAGACTAAGAGTCAGTGAAAATAATCGAAATTTACCCGATGAATCTCTCGCGACCACTAAAATGATAATCTAACAGTATTCGCGTCATTAATTGTGTATTATAGTAACGTATTACATAGATAGTGCAGCTCTCGACTAATATTATACTCATTGAGTTATTCTAGAAAACAAGATATACATAACCAGATTATATTATAATCGACTACACTTAAAAACAAATTTCACGCCGATTTACCCGAACATTATATTATAACATTTATAACTGATTTACTTATACACACAAATGACTTATAACTACTTACACGCGGTGCTGCGTTAGCAAGAAATTAAACACCTACAACAAATAACAATGTTACAAACTCGTGTCGCCGTTTTTATATTAGGTACTTAAAAATGTAAGCTGTCTTGATGAGAAAAAAAACATAATGCAAAATATTCTATACTTTTATGTGTTTACGCGTCGTTATAGCCGTTATGGGTCTTCAACACAACAACGGGTTTTGTTTCGTAGGAGTTTTTTTTTTTTTTATTCGCAATAATTGAATTTCAAGAAAATGAGCGAAAAATGACCAGACAAAATTTAAAAATAGATAAATAATAATAACGATTGTTGACAATACTAAGGTCGATATTTATATTACTACTATGTATATCATTATTATTATTATTTTATAATAATATCACCGTTGTAGGTACGCCGACGAATGAAAAATTACAATCGCGTAACGATGGTTCAACGACGAGACGATTGGAGAGACGTTTGTAAACAAAAATCAAAGTCCCGAACACGCGTACCGTAATAATCGGAAACACGATGTTTTATTAACCAGCTATACATATTTATGTAAAAAACCTTATACAGGCAGGTTTAAAATATATTATCATAAAAATATACAACACGTGGAATTCGAAACGCGTCGCAGCGCCTAAGACCTGAACGGAATAACGCGCAACGGTATTATTGCATACGCGCGCACACATTTTATTACAATATATAATATTTATATGCACGCCCAATAATATTGCATATTTTTTTTATAACAAGTGCGTCCATAATCTTTACAGTATTTTTATAAGCGAGCTACCCGTGTTGTGCGTGTAGGATTTTCGGTTTTTCACGATCGCTCGACACATTTTTTTTGTTTTGACGACACGATCGTATTACAATATTATTTTGTTGCATATTATACGGCAAGATAAGTTGGTATGTAGCGGGTATATGGTTGGTGCCGTCTATTTATAACACGCGAGACGTTCATGATATCATAATGCATAACATCATCGTGGCCTGCGTTGTTAATATTTGCCTGGACAAGGAAAACGATGATGATGGTGATGATGACAAATGATGATGATTATTATGATGATTATGATGACGATGACGGTTATAATGATAACGCGTGAAAGAAAATATTTACAGTTACCTATTATACGAATATCACATATTATTCGCGTATAATACACGGTCGTATCGAGCACGCGGCCCGAAGACGCAAACAACCGCTCGGACTGTACGAGGTCATTAATATTTAAATAACTACACTAATAATTCAATGAGATTTTTATTTTTTTAGATAATATTGATGTAACGGACATATAAAAATCATGTTTTTATAACAATAAAATATATTACAGCGATTTTAATCGATTTAAATATGTATTTTTATGAAAACGAGTTTTTTTCCGATTGTTTTTTCACGCTGTTTTTAAACATGATTTAATCGAATTTAAAACGAAATAAAAATATTGGTAAACATTGTAAGAATTAGAAAAAAAAATAATGCACATTTATAAAACAATATATTAAATAATATTATATGAATCTAAGAGGAGTATAATTAATTAAATCATCTATACATATTAGCATATAAGATGTATTAAAATGTGTGAATCTGTTTTAATTTGTATTTTAAAACTGAGTAGTAAACTAAATGTTTGTAGTTTTTCATTGTTTCAGGAAAGATAGAACTTATTAATATAAACAATTGAACAGTGTCAATTGGACTACTAAAATCATTTTCAAACTATTTACTTTAAGAAATTTAGTGAATCTTTAAAGTTAAAATTTATTAGTCTGAATTATTAATTTATTATTAAACAATAACAATTAAAAATTAATTAACTATTAATTCAAAATAAAAGTAAAGTGTTTGATACTATTAGTTCAAAAATTGTTTTTTTTTTTAAATTATTTTTTTTAAACGTTTTAGATGAAACCACATGTTTTTATTAATTCAAATGTCTAACGTTATAAGACATTGGATAATTGGTTTTTTATTCATGGTAGCATTTAATGTTTAAATAGCCAAAGAAGTAGACCACAACTTTTGCAAAAATTTACTTGGTATGTGATTTTTTATTGAGTTCATGAAAACCTATAGTTATATTATGACTCGTTAATTATTTTTATTATTACTGTTTAAAGTACGAATAAGTTGATAATATCACGGATTTAATCTTCGTTTCGACACACGTACTCAGCATGTATGTCTAGTTGATAGTTCATGTCTGTTTGAAGTCAGATTTGAAACTGTGGTTTGTACATCGTTACAAGCGAAATATAATAATGATCACGTACTAAACTCGAGACTTAGCCACATCTAACAGGGACCAAAGAGACCGCGGCGGCGTCTGTCGTACAGCGTGCGATGTCGCGTTGTTGCAGCGTTGGGAGAAACCGGTCCTGAATCTTCTCTCGCGGAAAAGGAAATCTAGAGGTTTGCTATTTATACAGGTGCCTAACACATGATATTATTATTGTGTTGCAATAATATAATGCTACTTTTATTATATTATTACAAGCCATCGCAAGTTGGCGAGATGCATTAACAAGAAGGCGTGTGGGACAATAAAGAAGTGGTGGAAATAATTTATTCGTTTTTTCGAGAAATTCAGTCACCATCGCCGAAATGAATGAAAAAAAAAACGCACAATATTCAAATTGAATATTTTATCACATTTTGTAGACGTTATTGTGTCGCTGTCGCATTGTTGCGACAACGTACAATTTATACAATTTGTCAGATTTTTTTTATTTACTTTTTTTTCCTTGTAGAAATTTTATTATACGTATGCACACACGACGGGACATGTATGTATCGTGTTTTTCGGTGTTATATATAAGTACAAATATTATGTATGGACGGCATTGGGCGGTCGTCGTAGGTAATATAGTAATAATAATAACATGACGCGTATATTATTACCAGACGAATTCCGGGATATGTATAAAATATAACGCGTACCTACTTACACGCCAGCTTATCCGTGTGTGAATACGTTATTCGTGAAAGTCACATCTGATGCGCGCAGTTCGAGACGTACCCGACACGCATACAATATTATTAGTATCATCGTGTACTCGTGTATTATGTACATTATTATTATTATTATTATTTTGTTGTTACATGCGGGAAATATGGATACGAGATTTTACGATCGGGTATTCGCAAGTGGACTGGTCTGTCTGGCGGCACTAAACGTCATGGGCACAAAACAAAATACAAAAACATAACAATATCATAATAATATATTGTACATGTCGGACAGATAATACGTATGCCAATCCCGTATAGTGGTGAGGAACGTATATCGATATATAGCACGGCGTGAACGAAAATGGACGATCGTTACGGAGTTGAGCCAAATCGCGCGACTCGTATCGACATAAGTATTATTATTTATTGCGGTGTACACTGTCGAAAAAACTGCAGTGCAGCGTGCATAAATTAAAAACCGTCGCCATGTATAGTTATTGTGTATATTGTGTCGGAACAACCACTCGACCTAGACAGATCTAGAACCCGTAAAGTTAATAACACGAGTATTACATTATGGCACCTACAAAATTATTATAGTACATTAGCACCTGTAGTATATTATATGAATGCGGTGTGGTTCAAATAAATCACCGAATGGGCGAAAAATTAGCTGCACCACTGGGTGAACTATATTAATGCGCTGGGCGTTTAATTATTTTCTATTAAAAAATACAGAGATTGCGGAATGTTTACGATTTACTGCGTTTTTATCTACATGGATCTTAAATTATCACGTACATTTGAACAAATGAAAATATATTTATAGTAATAATGTTGCAATAGTAAGATATTAAAATTTGGATTTGTGCGTTTCAATGGTTTGTTCTTTATAGTGTACAAGTTGAATCAGAAATATATTTTACAAAATATATATATATTTAAAAAAGGATATTTTCGATGAAAAAATTATTTTATAAAATAAAATTTAATTTAATTTTGTATCATTTGTACGAATCAATTGGACTATATTCAGACACTAAAAACATATTTATTTTCCTAAAATAAAATTAATTTTACAACTTAATGTAATGTAAATCGAATGTAATTAATAATTATCACTCCATTTACTTAAATACTCTAAGTACCTACACACAATTATAAGCTAATATATAACTACAAAGTTGATGCTGAAGTAATAATAAGAAAAATATTACATTAACAGAAACTCCAGAAAAATATTTTTCTTCATTTAACTTGGAATATAATTAAAATTTTTCCGATTTAATTGCATATTTTATCGTTTTATTGAGTATATAGTTAGTTCATGTTTAAATACTTTTAAATTAATTTATATTTTCATAAACCATCTGTTGAGAGAGATATTAATAATAAATGTTTGTGTGAAAGGAAGAGAGTATGTACGAACCTCGTCTGTAGTTGTGTAGAACCGGAACTCTGCCGTCCAGGCTGGCGAACAAAGATCCGTTGGTGATGGGAAATCTGACTGCCTCGCTACCACTGGAAGGCGGCGGAGGCCTTCGGGCATCTTGCAATGAACCGTTGTACGGGCGAAACTTGCCGTGTAAGCCTACAAATGCACACCACGCATGTTAAACGAGAATTATTAAAATAAATAATATATAAATAAATATATATATATATATATATATATATATATATATTAATATATTATTATTATATTTTTATTATTTTTACGGTGTGAGATTGATTTAATATAATACTAATAATATTGGTAAAACAGATTTCAAAAAAATATAATATACCTAACTGTATTTTTTGAGTAAAGAATTTCGTTAAAATAGAATATCTGTCTTTTATATGATTTTATATATTATTATGCTTAAATGCGTACTCATATTTGAATGACGTATAAATATTCTACATTGACTTGTCATGTGGTTGATTAATCAGTCTGTACAACACATCGTTTTCGATTTATTTTAGGAATCGGTTCTCTGTATATATAGTTATATAATATTAAAGGCTTAAATGTTTTTAATGTATCACTAGCACACCAGCGTATATAATGATTAATGTCTAATGGTGTTTACATTACTTTCACCCTGACACCCTGTACATGTATATAAAAATCTACATCACCCGTATTCGGTCGATTCGTCGAATATATTATATACGGTAAAGAATGGAGTAATATTTATTTTTCTCTAGAATTTCAAAAGCAACGTATTTACTGCACTGCTGGAGTAAAATATATATATCATTTTCATTTCCGATTTTTCGGGATACGACAGTAAGTTACGCTTGGAACAATTTCAGCAAATATATCATATACCATTTATAATTGTATATATGTATAGTATTATATACTCTCAATGTTATAACTTAAATGTGTTCGTTCAAACGACCTTTATTCTTCAAAGTTATGATAGCAGTATTTTTCTAAAAAAAAATACAAAACCGAATAGCAGTCATGATTTTTTTCACTAAAAAATAAAATATTGATTAAATCGAAAACGAAAAAAGATTTAATTCTTAAACGATAACTAATTAACGTAACATATTATATTGAAAAAAATAATTTAATTTAATAAGAAAATATGTGTAGTATATCTTTCGGTTTTAATAGTTGAAACAGCAGCTATAAAATATGTTGTTTTTGTTTACTATTTATTTTTTTCGGTATAATTTATTCACATCATTGTTATTAAAAAAAGAAGAAAATAATTTCAATTAAATACATCGTTTTTGTTAAATTTGAATTCGATATTTATAGAAATTACTATTTTTATGTTTTTAAATAAATATTTAACTTCCAAGAAAATATGGAATAAAAAAAATACACTATAAACGATTTTACATTAATTGTACGATTATTTATACTAAACAAATATATATGTGCCATGAAAATTGTAAAAACGTAGAAAAAAATTAAATTTAACTCTACATTTAAAGCAGACAACACGTAATAGATTTAAGTGTATAGATAATAATTTAAAATATGCGTATCATTATTATTAATATGTTTTCAATTCTAACACATTAATGTTAAAAAATAAAATGTCATAAAAATGAGAAATATATAAAATATATTACAGTAATTCCATAATATTGAAATATCAACGTGTTTCCATTTTAGAAGTGAGTTAAAATCAAATAAATATTCAAGTAAATGATTTTTTCGATTTGCATTTGCAGCATTCACGTGTGTGCTTACATTTAATATTATTTTATACGCTCAGGTGTAGTATATCCAAGTTAAGTCCATCATTTTATAGAGGTGTTGGTTTTTAAAATGGTATTACTACAAATATTTTTATATTAATTAATTCTATAAAAACTGAAAAGTTAACCGGGAAATAAAGTAGAATCTGACATCACTCACTTCACACCTGTATATAAAACCGAATGAGTGCTATGCATATTATTTATATACTAAATACCTATTGGTTCACATATTGCATACCCATTATACATAGTTAAGTATAATAATATATGGTATTTGATAAGTAATGCGTACATGAAGACAACGCTGACAGGATAAAAAAGTAAATGTATTTATTTACCTTGAGGGGGTTTAGCCCGATCCGAAACACTTCGTCTACGGTACAAGTTTGACAGCCGGGGCACGAACTGGTCGTCGAACAGAAGCAACACCACTGGCCACAGACACGCTTCTGCCAGCGCCGCCAGCATTGGTAAATTTTTTACCACAGGTGCATAATCAGCAGAAAACACAAACTTTGAAGGTATGAAATGTTCGGAAGCCATCAGCATCTAAAAAGCATAGAATTTCTCCGTTAGAACTATCGGTAGCAGTTAATATAATATAAAGTATGAAACCTTAAAAATCTAGAGCTTAGATGTTATGATATATGGTATTAATATAAAAACCGATAGGTTGGTCAATATGATATATAATATTTTAACTTTTAATTATTGCATTTCGATATTACATACGTCCAAATGTGAGTAGTTACCCAATGGTGACACCCCAGTCTGTTACTTACACAGTTATTCAAATTTAATATACATTTTTTGTTTTAAATTCGTTATAGAATATTATAAGCTTTAAATATTTTATTCAATAGTCTAATTGATTTATAAAAAAGTACTCTATACAAAGATTGACATTTTTTTCAAAACTACCTATGTAATATAGCTACCTATACGTACATACAAACATTTGTTATTTTAAAATATTAGCGTCTATTTTGCTATAAATATGGTTCTTAAAAAACTTGTGTATTTTATAAATAATTTTGTCCGTGTTATAATTGATGTCAATTACTATGTCAATTCGAGGCCTTTTCAAGACTTCAGTCCAATTTGATACGCCATGCTGTATCCAAGGGCCAAGGCCCATGTGCAATATATATATAAACTACTTGCACACGCCTAGTTTTTACAATACTAATAAAATTCAACTGATGCATAAATATAACATTTTTGTATTAACTATACAATTAATTAAAATACGTAATGACAACATTGCTAAATAGGGAAACATAATTTTACGAAAATATAGCCTATTGTCGTTAATTACGTATTTCTTTTTATTATTTAATTTGATGGTAACTTTAATATTGTTAAAAAAGTAATGAATATCTCTTAATTAAAATTGAAAAACCGGCGTTAAACAATAACTCATTACTCATTATATCAGTTATAATAATCTTAAAATAATATTTTTAAACTTTACTTCCTGATAAATAAAAATAATTTTTGTTTTATTTTAAGTGAATTAAAAATTATAATTACTTTAATAAAATAAAAAATTGTTAATTTTTATACATTATATAGTACTAAAATATTATAAAAATTTTTAAGCAAAGCCATATGCTTAAAAATTCAATGAAAAAAATCACATATTTTTTATTGTTTTCTACACGACGAAATAGTAAATATGAAAAAATAACAACAACAAAAACATAACTGCAATAATAAATATTTATGCCTGTGTAGTTTTTACAAATATAATATTATACATTGCGGTTGTTATTTTGTTAAATGTGAAATTCAAATAAACCGCATTGATAATAATTATTATGAAATTCCGAACATTCATGTTATGATATAATAACCCACTATATTTTGTAGACGATATAAATGACTAATTTTATTACAATATATTACATGGCCTGATAAACCATTACAAAAAAAATGTTCAACACATCTGCAGGTACACACTATACGCACTATACGCACTATATAGTTATAAAATGATACATAATATATTACACTTTAATATACACTCTGAGACGACCACCTATATTTTAAATACTGTATAGTGACAGGAAATTCAGCAACCTAGTGTTATGTATAATATATTAAAAATACTATAAAATATAAAATAGTGCATAATAATGTGATAGTTATTTATTAAAATACTTTATAGTAACATTAGATAGACGTCATTTGCCGTTTGCTACGCACATATTTGTCGTTTCAGGCATCCATAAAATATGTAATATTATATAGTAATATAAGTGATTTCGAAAATAGTTTTCTAGCCTTCTGCACTGTAGACGACCCGTTGAGATTTGATTTATGATTTATTATTCGCGTATTATTATATTTAACGCGTAAGTACAAAATTCTATATATGCTTGTATATTTTACACAATATGAAACACGACTATTATTATTATTATGAAAACACTTTTTTTTCGGAAATATCGCAGAGAATTTATTTCTCTCGTGCGTATTTATCGTCTGATGCTGCTGCTGCTGCAGCGGCACGTCTATTATACACTCACTCACGAACATAGGCATACGTATACGTTTATTTTATATTTTTATATTATAATAGGTATGTATACACAGTAAATTTCCTCCTATTAAATATTAAACGTTTTCTTTCCACAGGCCGCGTATGTATGCCGCGTCTGTCCGTCTAAATATGCCGCCGAATTACCATTTATTATTTTTGAGATGTATTTATATCTCCCTTTCTTTTTTTCTATCTCTCTGTCTATCTATCTCTCGTACAGGTTCACATATAATAATATCTATATACAATATTTTTAAGCCTCGGAGGCATACTACTTTAATATCACGGACGTTATAACTATTATAATAAGACGAGCATATGCATTACACGTGGACCCACAGAGGTAGTTTCTCACCGTGCCACAATCATCTCACCATGATTTTTCTCGGATTTTCATTCTTGTTCAATAATAGTAATTATTGACAAAAGCCACGTGCATTCGATTAGTTTATACTAAAGTTGTAGCATAGGTATATTTACATAATATATTGTCTATACCTATACTAGATACCAATAATAATATATTATACAATAATAGCTGACATGTTGTAACACACGCAATAACGGACGGACAGCGGCTTACATTACATACTATGTTAGTGAAGTGTACGAGTATAATATATAATATGTATAATATGACATCTGTTTACCTGTGTATTTATATCGAGACGAGAGACAATATAATAATGATGTAACTACATGCGACGGAAAAATTTGTTTCGGACGTCAAATAATAAAGAAAAAAAAGTATATATACGGCCGTTTTAACGGGACTTGCGCGGTGTTGAGTAGAATAAAATACACGAGAAAGACGTGTACACATAATGCATACATATAGACAACACAATGCAATGACATTTAAGAGATGGAGAGATAGAAAGAGAGAGTAAGAAGACGGAAAAAGCTAACCAAAAAATGTGTGAAATTGGATTTTGACACAAGAAATACGCACAAGCAACCGGTGCATCAGTCGTATATGTACACAACAATTATTATTAAATGTTCATTACGTATACGTAATATAATGTATTATATAAATTATATTTTATGAATTTAATGTCAATAGATATTATACTATTGTGAAAACCTGTCTTCCCGGTCGTAGTTAGAAAAAAGAGAAGAATTAAAATAGAACGTGTAGGAATAGAAGTTTGTGGTGAGAGAGGGTGGCTGTAAACCTGCAGAGATCGTGTCGATTGTTTATTTGTGTACGGTCTACACGAATCGTTGCGGTGCTGCTGAAAGAGATTCATATGCAAAGGCGTAGGAAAAATAATGTTACTGTGGTGCGGTGGTTGCAGTCTATAGGTGAACGCGTGACCGCGGTCGGAACAATAAAAAGCTTCGGCTCATAGACATCTGTGGCGCGCGCGCTAAGGACATGGCGTATTCCATACATACACACTACACAGGTATAATATATGACTAGTACTGTATTATTGTACCTATAATATAATGTGGAAACGTCGCCATCAGTTGCCCCGCACATTAATCACACACACTATCACAATGACGAACAAAAGACGAACCCGTGTCAAACTATTTTATAGGTACCTGACGTCGCGAATGTATAATATGACCTCGGATGTATACGCGAACGCCTTTGATAATAGCGATATCGTTATAATATTATATAATTCGTCTTGGCTAGTGGAAAACTCGGCACTTATTTTATCGTGACTTTTATTCACGATCCAACGGAATCGTCATTAAACATTATTTTGAACGCTCTGCTCGATACAGAATTACATAGATACGACAACGAGTGGTATCTAAATGGCAATATTATATATATATATGTGAACGTGTAGGTGTACTGCGAAGACGTTATTACTTATTATCCACTTCACAAAGTCGATTTTTGAAGGTATGGTAATAATTTTGCGAGAAACGTATTAAGATACAATAATAACATTATCATATTAATTCAATAGATAAGCACTTGTTTACGAAAACTGCATATGGAGGTTCTCAACTTGAATAATATGACTGTTTAGTTTTAGATATTATTAAAATATGGTACCTATCTACCTATGTGTACTATAAATTTATTAATGTTTATGGTATTTACTCGAGTGTTAATAACCTGCACCTTCAGGCTTTGAGATCAAAACATTATTTGAATCCCACGATGCTATTTATATGGGTAATTTATCCTCCCACGGACGAGTTTGTGAGTACGAAAATCAATTCTACTTTAACCGTTTTATACGTCTAATGACTGAAAAAATATAGAGACAAGCTAATTTTAATACAAAAAAAATTTGTCTTTTCGAATTCGCGAGAAAACAATGTATTTAATACCTCAGTATAGATAACTGTGAATATATAACTCGATGACTTATTTAAACTCATAAAAAACAAAAAAAAAAATAAAATGTATAACTAAAGATTAATGTAATATTGTAAAGAAAAATGCGATAGGTAAGTTAAATTTTAAATTGAAATCAAACTAAAACGTAAATGTATATAAAAGAAAACTCACGATAAAATGTACTGACAATTAAAAAAATAAATCAACTATGTAAAATAAAATGTTTAATTAATAATATATGCCAATAAAAAAATATGTATACAGGGAGATAAAACAGCTATGATCATCCCTTTTTTTTATCATTTTCCTTTATAAATGAAATTACTAAAATTTAGATTTTTAAAATTTTTAAATATACAGAAAAGGCTTATTTACAAATTATTAGTTATTTTTACAATTTAATAATCTTGCAGTGATAAAAATTCTTTATTTTCAAATACATATAAATTTACTTATTTTGCTGTAATTTTAAGCAGAAAAATCTTGAAAATTGTTTAGGTGTTTAAATTTAAATTCAAACGAGTAGTTTCTGTTAATAAACTCTATATGTAATAAAGATCAATTCTATTATTTCTATTAACGCCCGTCAACGAGCTGTCAAGAACATTTGTTAGTTGTGAAAAAAAATAAGTTTTTAAAAATAATAAA
Source organism: Melanaphis sacchari (assembly GCF_002803265.2). NCBI lineage: Eukaryota > Metazoa > Arthropoda > Insecta > Hemiptera > Aphididae > Melanaphis > Melanaphis sacchari. The sequence goes on along the minus strand of NW_020270366.1, from coordinate 23,897,914 downwards.
TGTTTTCTCAAAGAAGGTATTTCACTTAAAAATTTCTAAAACCATAATTTGAATAAATTAATTATTAAAAGAAAAATGAAGGTGAGCATGCTTGATAAATCACCATATATCGAAGCCAATTTTGTTAAACATCATACCATTTAGATTTGAGAGTGTATATTGTATAATTTAGGCTAAAAATATACCTTTACATCAAACTTACATAGTTTTTTACAATCAACAATGATATTTTTAGTAAAGTAGCAATCATAGAAACGAAAATAATTAATGTGATGAACAAAATAATACGTACGGTATTTTATAATAATATATAGAAACCTAACATTACATGTAGATTCTCGCATGTGACTTAATAGGATATGTATAGCAATCAATTTATGTTCACTGTGCATATTTTTTGTTATGATTGTATTATGTATCTAGACAAATAATGAACTCTGTACTTATATTATTTTTATTATACAACTTTAGTGATACATTCGAGTGAGTAATAATTATATAACCTCAAACAAAATTGAGTTTTGTTTTTATAATAATGCCCACGTAAAACATCAACATTATAGAGTTAGCAAGCTTATTATGATATAGTCACCTGCCATTTGTCAGTCACGATAGTTGACGTAAGAATCGAACAATATATCATATTGTTGTGAGGACAATTGTTTGAATTTTATTTATTCTTATGTAGCAAGAAAATTACAATGTCATATCGGTTATGATGTATTGATTTTTGACAGAATGATAATGCCTTCGTTCAATACAAATCTATTCGTATTTAGAAGAAATAAACGCCAGTTCTAGTATCTTAAAATTCTCTTACGTGATTTAATTTATTATGTATTAACTCATGGTTTATAACAATTTTAACTATTATAACTTAACTGTGGTTAAGTTAAGTTAATTCCAGAGTAAACTATTTCGTAACTATAGTATAAGTATGTTTAATATCTATGTTATTTATTAAATTCTTATGTCATTTTATTATCATAAACATATTTTATTATTAATTTTTAATTGAAAACTTAATATTTTGAATAATAATTCACTTCTGTATTGATTAAAAAACAATATATACATGTGAAATAATAAGTATAAAATATAAATATAAATTTTATTTTCCATTTTGGTAATTTTTTTATTTTTTATTGTTTAATATTTTTAACTTCTATACTTGATCATTGCATATTATGTGATCTTAGGTACTAAAAATATGATTTTGATTTAGTTAATTGAAATTCTGAAATAATATTAATTTATATATTTACATAAAACCATGATAATTTAAAAAACATACATAAATTTATTTTATACTTTATAATAATTTCAAGCAAAATCTATAATTTTAATATTGTTATCCGAAAAATAACCTAATAATTAGTTTCGAGATTTTCTTTTAATATAAACCAACTCACGAATAAATATAAGCTATATGAAAATGATTCAATTATAATTTGAATTCTAATATAATTTTGTGGTGTCTTAGATCAACAACAAATCATAAAAAAAAAATTGCTATTGTTAATTAATATTATATTAATATAATTCTTAAAATGCAGATTAAAAATTAAACTCACAATAATAATTGCTATAACATATTAAAAGTGACCTATTTTTCAAGATCAAGATCCATTGTCGATAAAATCATACGCCTTGAGCTATACGTGATTAAATGCGAATTATGCAACTGGCCTCAATAAAATAATAAAATAATGTAAATACTTTATGTATTATAAACGCATTTAACAATATTTCTCATAAACTCCATAAGCGCAAATAATAACTTGCACAGCTTTGTTCACACTAATTGTACATATTTAATATTACTATGTGACTAAAGAATTATTACAAAATATAAAAATATACCGTGGTCCGTGGGATTGTATTATATAAAAGATGTCAAATAAATTTGCTTATTATTCAACAAAAAATAAAATAATCAATAAAGTTAAAATTAAGTGGAATTCAGTTGAATCTAACATCTAACAATGTATTGTGATTTTAACACAATAACAATTCTATCAATTTGGTGCATAATTTATATTTTATTCATTACGTATTTTTCCTTCAAAGTCTTTGGGTTTTTTTTTTTTAAATCTTGTTAAAGGTAAATTTGATATAATGATATTATTATTTATTCTAAATAGGTACATACAGAAAAATAATATTTTATTTTATGTAAAAAAAAATATCTTTAACAAAGTTGAACAAAACATTCGCATGAAATAGTATTATTGTTTTGTCGACAAAAAATAATTTTCAGACATTATTAAATAATCAACTAAACTCTATAAGTCTATAACTATAATTATCCACCCAAAAAACTTAATAATTTATCTATATCACATTGAAATATTTTTTTACTAATCATCAATAAATAATTTTATAGTTGAAGTGAATTGTATGTGTATTGTGTAGTAGTTTCATCCAAGAGTGCTACAATTTCCTTTCTCTGTGTAAGCCGTATACAATAGAAGCTCTGTGATCTATGCAACCATGACCTGTCTAAAGAATTTATAAAAATCCACAAATGCATGAAACTACTTGAAATGGAAGTTATTATAGTCATGTAATTTATTTTAAACACAATTTTCCCATTCAAGTGGACCATGATGCAATCAGTTACTAACCCATGTAATAATCCATAGTAGACGCTGTTCAATTGGGAAACACAGCGAGTTTGTAATGGTGTTTATTATGCCGATTTATTTTGACTCCTGAGGCAATAATGATCACTATTTAGATGCTCGGGTAACTTGATCTCGGCGCCTTTAATTTTGTCAGAATTGTTATAAAATGTGTTAAGTAGAATATTTGCGAAATAAATACAGTTACATATTTACCAGAAATTGTTTAAATATATATATATATATACCTATTATAAGCGTAATATTTATAAGATAGGAATTGAATTTTAAATTTGCGCAGAAATTTGAAAAATAGAAATAACTTTAATTTTTAAACGTATATTATATCATCATGAAATTTTTACTGCATATACAGTTTAATGTCCCATAAGAATTTAATAATTTTGAAAGACGGAGAAAATATTTAGATTGCCTTACAGTTTTGAATTTATAATTCAATCATTGGATATAATATGTTTACAAAGCGATTCTTATATCAAACAACACTCATTATTTCTAAATCCATTAACGTTTTCAAAAATTTTTTTTAAAACTTCCAGTCAAAAAATAATATTTTTTAATGTTATAATTTCAAGTATTTTACTTTTTTGAATAAACACTTGCAATTTTAAATTCATATTTTGAAGCAGAATTTTATGATACATCAAATTTTAAGTTTAGATGACAAGTTTATGACTTAAAAGTATTTTAATTTTTAAGTTTAGGCGTGCTGAGTGGAGACTGAAGAGGTACGAAAATAGCCCACGAGATGTTGAGCTACTGCTCCGCTTATTTAAATATTAAATACTTTTAAACTATAGACTACTTATTTGAATTTTATGTATCGAAATACTGCAAAATATATTAATTTTCAGAATATAAATTAAAAATGTCTATTGTCTTTCAAAAAAATAAAAACCTTAAAAATAATTTTATTTATTTCCACTAAAAATTATGTAAAAACATTTTTTCAGAAATATAATAGATTTTGAAACAATGAGTATTGTTTGATAAAAAAAAAATCACCTAGTACAACTTTATAATGATATAATATATATTATATATTTAATAAAAATATTAAATTTAATTACACTACAAAATATTTTGTTAAGTTATTACATTTTTAATCACTTTCATCAAAAATAAAAATTATAACCACACTATACGTCTTATACATATAGAATTAATAATATTAAAAATACAAATTTAAACAAATTTTTAAAATTTTGATCTATTCAGTGGAAACAAAACAAATATTGTATCATTATTGTTAGATACCTATTTAGATTTCACACACACTGCTTATAAATTCTTACAAGTTACTACTATACTTACAACAATCGCATATAAAAGCAATTTCTCGTCCTAGTTTCTGGTGTATTACATTAATGATGAGTGATATATAAATATAATATAAATTATTTATTTTGTACAAACAGTTTTATAATTCAACTACATGCCGTTTTATATTTCATATGGTACACAGTCGCTTGTTAACACATGGACAAAAAAGACAATTTCTTTTGTAACTACAATTAGATACTGCTGACGAATAAGAATGTTTGTTCGTGAATGGACTAAAACATGTCTACTTCAATTAATACGGCAGGCATACACATAGTATAAATATATTGTGTGAATATATGCCAATAAGGTGACAAAATGGAGGCCATATGGTAAATATACATTATCCGTAAATGGACTTGTAAACATTATTTTTCTGAAGATAATTAATCGTTGTTCAATTATAAACTCAGAACACGGATTAACACAATAAGAGCAAAATATAACATTGTGTAAATATAAACAGTATTAGTACATAAGAAAAATAGGTAGTAGGTACTTTTACACATATTTTTAATACACCATAGTATTATATATAAATTCAATACATAAAAGATGCTCTTTGAATGGTAAGAACTATTTTTTTCTTATCATTTACGATAAAAAGAAATCCAATAAAAAAATTGATTGTACTTTTTTATTTTTAATTTGTTAAGTATAATATAATTGATTTCATGTAAGTATAATACATACGACTAACTAATTACAATATTAATATTTAAGTAAATATGTTTTTTTATTTCAGTATAAATATTTTGTAGGTATTATCTATACTAATTAATTACTTGATCATAGAATTAATTTTATCATGAAAACTTATATTTAACGTTAAAATTTTATTGATGTCAATATTTCCTTTAAAATATTTTTACTGAATTATTTACTTTAAATTAATTTTATAACTTGAGTAAAACATTTGTACATAACATTAAATACAAGGTGCATTAATACCATAATATAAACAAATTGACAAAATATTTAGTACATATTACTGAGACGAAATGGTTTTAGAATAGTACCAATTATTATTTTCATTAACTACCTATTTCAGTCCAATGAAATTTTGTATTCCTATTAGTAGAATAAAAATATCAAAAAAAAAAAAAAAAACATAACGAGCATGAAAGCCAGTTATTAAAATTTTGGAGTATAATTTTTTGTCTAAATAATAAAAGTAAATTACTAAGTCTGTCAACTTGATAAAAATGATAACATTCATTTTATATTTTCTTATATGTATTTTTTCCCAAATACTGTCGCATCATTATAAAGGAAATATATAGTTTTATATTTTAACTATATAACTTTCTCAAGACATAAATAAGACGACAATTTAAAAAGATAAAAATATAAAATAATAATGGTCGTAATTTCACAAAAATAAAAATAACATATACCTATGTACTTACATTATATCATGCTGACAGCATAACGTTTAACAAAAATAATAGAAGAAAAAAATATATTTGCTTAATAGTACTCTCTAGAAATGGGATGTTTTAAAAATGTATGATAAATAGGTAAATTTGTTTAAAATATAATTAATAACTATGATGTCATATAAAAAGAAAATATTTGGACATTTTTGGTACCTAATGAAACAATTTTATTTATTTAAAATAATTTTCGTTTTTTCACTTTTTAAAAATATATAAAATATAAATGTAGATTTATTATTTTACCATAACTTGCAGTATGATAAATAATATTATTATAAATATTATGTTTAATGTATTTATTATAAATATTTCGTATTTATATTTTATAATAACCGTAGTTAACAACTATTGAACACTTTTTAAACTTTACACAATACAAAATAATATATCCATACAATAATAATAAATAGAGAACATTGTATATTTATTACATCACTGTGTTATTTCAATATTAACGACCACTGGTAAAAATATTACTGGTATATGTTACCAAACTATTAATCATTTGATAAACTTCTAACTTAGCAAAAACTAAAATGTAGTAAATCTCAAAAATTTTATAACAAATCATTGATTTTGAAGTTATTCAAAATAAAAAAGTATTTTCGGTGTTATCTCGACTGGTAAAATATTGGTAGTTAAAATTTATGATTTTTTGAAAATTAGTTTGTTTATGAAAATATATACTAAATTTTAATAAGTAAATAATTTATTATCATTATAGCAACTTAAAGTCATAATAATTGAGCATTAAGTATAAATAATATATAGACTAAATTTAGATTTTTATATATGTTTACACATAGTTTATCTTAAGCATTAAAATATAATATAAACGAAAATGTAATTATTATTACATTATGGATATTACATTATATGTTGTATAAAATATTGAAGTTTGCATGAATAAATGTTATATTGCGATTGAAAAATGTTCATTATACGAACACAAAAAGGTCACAATAATTTTAAATCATTATTTTCATACGTGGATAACGAAAAAATATTTGGTAACGATGAAAATGTTGTAATCTAATTGTAATTTTTATGTTTTTTGTTTTAATGTCACCCAATTAAATAAGTTTAAAAACAAAAAAGAAACAATCTGACAAATATCTATGTATAATGCAATGTCATTAAGCGATCCATTTAACACAATAAATTTAGTTTCTATTTTATTTTAGCATTTGTTGACAATATATATTTTTATCTTCTAGTTATTTTTATAAGTATCTAATAGGTAAGTGAACTAAGCATACCCATTTATTAATCATTATATTATATTTTATAAGTATGAATTAATATACATTGAATATATTATCCTAATTTATTTTTTAATCAATAATTATTTAATATATTACATTGTTCTACCTTTTATAATAATAAAATAAACTATTATACGTGTTGATACATACACTTTCGATATAACAGTAAAGCATAATATATAATCATTATGTTTTTAACAATAGATATAAAAATATTTTTTCATTAAATGATTTAACAATACAATTACGTTTTAATTTCTACAATCGTTATTTATTAGAAAAATGTTCAAAAAAATGTTTATCAATTTAATGTTTAGTTTTATTTGTATTGGCCAACATTTAAACAAACTGAATTAAGTATAAATACTTAAATTCAATCATATTGTTTTTAGATTGAAATATTATAACTATAAATTATTAGTGCGTTTAAATTAAATACTAAAATTAAAATGTTTTTGAATAAATTGTTTTATTTATGTCTAATCTAAATAGTACTTATAAGAAGACAGTACCCAGCTGCTAACAAATTAAATGTTTTTTTGCAGATTCGTGTTTTTTAATAAAACATTAAAATTAATAATGTTTTTTTATAAAATAATTATTAGGTTTACGTTCAAACGTTCAAATTTTCAAAAATTTTGGTTTTATAATATATAAGTTATATTTAACATACATTAGATTCTAAAAATGTTTAACATTAATTATTATCATGAACTTATAAATGATACTTGATCAAGTTTTTTAACTTATAAGTTACAAACGATAGAAACCTAGAGTTATGAATCATAATTATATTAAATATAAATTATTATGATATATTTACTGAATAAACAATATTAAATTGATAAATTATAAAAAACATTGCAAGTTTAATGTTATATGTATAGTTTTGTGTTTTTTTTTTTACTTTTTTTTTTAAAATATATTATGTTATAGTTTATAAATGTATCATTTGTATTAGGTTTACATATATAATGCATATAATATATCATATAAATATTTTTATGACAGCCTTATTGAATGCAAGAGTGTGTAATGATGCTATATGTTAAAATGTGGAAAAATATAATAAAATATTTTATACCTAACACTACTTATATTGAAGTCTTCCATTCCACTCGCTATTTGTATTAGAAATAAATTACTTTTCCATTTCATGCATCATAAATCTCGTACAAATTTATTTTACTTGAACGCTGATATTAGAATGAAAGGAAAAAATATAACTATAAGACTATAGTATTGCCACGACTCTCGAGTGTCTTCTATAACGGAAGAAATAGCACCCAATTAATTAGTTTGTCTATTTTACATAGTAGACCTTGAAAATCATTAGGTTTACTTTAATAAAAAAAATATTGATCCTTAAGCTTTAATATACTTTAATACACGGTCATATATCATCCGATTATCCAATTAAGCGTGAAAACTTAATTATAAAAAATTATAAAAGCATGTAGTAGGCCATACATATATGCATAATTTAGTTAATTGTTAGTATTAAATTGTTAAGCATATTAGTGATTTTAGATAAGAAGCATTTCAATAACAATCGCAATACCGTTAATTTAATATTGTAAAGTTAAACAATTTTACAAATTTAATATTTTCTCATAACAGAATTGTAATTGTTATTACGATTAAAATTAGAACTGTGCACATTTGTCAGTAAATTCATTATATTTTCTAGTTTATACATATTTTCAAAAATATGTTTATTAACTCATAGGTAGTTAAAATTAGATAGCAATTTTTAAACCTTTATTTTATATTGGTTCACACTTTTGATTTTTATGTCTTTTTGAACCTTTTTGCTCATAATTTCCTTTTTTATTATTTTTTTTAAAATTTTTTTATAATTTTCGTCAATTAAATTTTTATACCCATTCGTTAAATTATTTTATTTTTTAGTTTCCACCTTCTTTATTTTTCTAAACCAATTAAAATGTGAAATCAAAAATATAGTTTTACATTTTTAAATTTTGTTTAATATTATATAATTACGACTGTTTTTGAAATTTTAAATGCAGTTGTTTAGAGTACCTACTCGTATTTGCTGCCATTTCAACTTTGTTTAATTCTCAGCCTTTTTATGATAATATAATTAATATATTATACTTCCAAAGTATTAAATATAGATACTTGAACAAAGTTAAATTGGAAGTACTTTTTAATTAATATACTCAAGTAAATGTGTAATTTAAAAAAAAAATACAGAATAATTGAGGTATATTAGAACATATTTCACGTATTTTGGCGTAAAATAAATACTTAGAGCTGTATTATAACATTGCGGAAGACCAAGGTCGTGGCGGAAAACCGCAGTTCCGGTATAAAAAGATCGTATTTCTATCATGTATGTATACGAGAGTACAAGACGCACAACTCACTATATAATACTATGACATCGCGTGTTCGGGGGTCATTGTCGGTCCACAAACCGGACGATGCATTATGTACGAGAAACGGAAATGGTCGATTTTTGAGAAACGAACAAACCGTAAAAACTAAAAAGCCGATCGGCGAACTATGTACCGATACGCGCGTCTACGGTATTATCGTGTACGGCGAACGTCATTATAATAACATGTAATGTAACGCGCGTAGTATTTACGATAACAAACGGATAAATGGTCATAATTCATATACCGATAACAGTTCTTCCGCTGCAGATGCCAGATGGTGATGTACAGTTAAGTATTAAATATGTGCGTGCATAACAATATCCATCGTATAATATATATACTGTATACATAGACGGAATAGAAGAGAGTTTGTTGTAAGCTGGTGGCTTGCCGGAAAGAGAGACGAAAAAACAATATTCTAATAGCGGTGATAAGCGCGAGACGAAATGAAAACCAACTGATGGACATGAAACGAAATAAAATCATAACACATTATAAACCGGCCACGAGACGAACTGGGACACTTACGGTAAGTTACGGCGGCGACCGTTGTAAATCGAGGTCAGTGCTCGGCGGCAGTAGTTTCCGCGCTCGCCGAGGACTCACAACGAATGCGTCCTTGGCACAACCGCTAAAACCGCGGATCGACATTCCAAATTTCACGTGTTAAGGCGTAGTAATATTATAGGTATCAACACACTTTATTACAACTCTACGCGTAACTCTGTTAAACATTATTATCGTCGTAAACCGATATAAAAATTACTACTGTTACCAGCCGAGCAACTGTTGTTAACGCGCCGCAACAGCCGATTTGCATACACGTGGTGGCGACGGCAATCGTAAAATAAAAAACACCGTTTGCAGAAGACGGATCAATTGTTGACCCCACCCGGTGTTATAAACAATATAAACCCACACAACGTCACACTCCTCTTGCCTATATGTTTGAAATGATATAAAATATATGTATGAACGTCAACGGCAGACACACTTATCGCGCTCGTTAAAACTTTGCGATCGACATTTCCCTCTTAAACTACAATTTTTTCGATGGAAGTCATAACGGTTGAGTTTTGTAGTGAAATATAAATATCCGAGTACAACGTAGCTGCTGCTGGCTACAGTGTACGTTTTGAAATTCCTAGATATCTATGTATTATATCAACGCCACTTAGAGTATTGCATGTATTTTATTTTGTATCATTGCTTTTGTGTGCTCCGATCGCCGATTGGAAACAATTTAAATTATTTGAACACGTTTGCTATAAGTATAAAATAGAAATTATTCCCAGAATTTGGCTATAAAATTTAAAAACAAAAAAAGTGGTATTAAAGTGGGCAGTAGGTAACTGGAATAACTCTGTTGAAAAAAAAAACGGAAATTGCCTCGCTGGAAACAAGAACATAAAAAAAACATCTTTTCTTCCATATAATATTATAATAATAATAACAATGATAATCAATAAAATACATTATGAGCCGATCAAACTATAACAGTGTCAATATAGTTCCAGCTGTGTACTTTTTTGAAAAATTATTGTCAAACTAAGAAAAAACATCATAATATTATGTTAACTGTATCGATAGTTTCCAAGATTGCCCCCATCAAGCATAACCCGTTATAAACTTTCTTTTAAAAAATATACATAAATATTTATACAATATACATGTGTGAAAAGAGTATATATACATGAGTACGCGTATAAAACAATATTTTTTAGAACTATTGAAGTCAGCGTATCATAAATACAACAAAAGTATGTACAATATAATATACGACTAACGCGAAACGTTCGTGATTTTCCATGAAATATTATAAGTTATAATAATATAGATTAATATTATATTATTTATAAATAAGAAACCTGTGCACTTGAATATTTTGTATTTTATGCGACTATCCGGTTTCGACATGTGCAAAACATTTACGGCAATTCCGGATGTAGACTACTGTGGTAGACTTGTAGACGTTCTCCCAAGTCACTTATTATAGATGGCAAATACGTATACTAATTCATATATAATAGATACATAATATATATATATATATATATATATATGATTGGTTGAACTCATTTCCGAAACAAGTTACACCGCTGAAACGTTGACAAAGAAATGTAAAAAAAAAAACAAACACGAAATGTATTATATATACATACAGCTATTTTAGACATGTCCAGATATCCTACATAATACCATTACCATAAACACGAACAAGAAATGAGGACGAACAATAATTACACTCAAACATCACCGCTACGAGATCAATAATTATATTGCATACGGCTTTAATAAACTCTTGCAGTAAAATAGGATATCCGGTCAATATATAAGATAATCCGTTACCGTCACGTATCCGCGAACACAGATTAGATACAATGCAAAGTCATTGCGTTATATACTTAAATACTTTATCGTCCAATAATTACATAATTCGGGTGCATTTCAATTGTGCAAAAATCTCGTCCTAGCCACCGCAAGAACTCTGTTCGGATCGCGTTACGGATTGCTGATAATAAATATATATATATAGAAAGGTCTACGCGATAAAGTCGGCGGAAGGGGAGGAAAGAAATTTCGATTTTATGACGCGGAGAGGAGTAGAAAAAAAAACTCCCGAACAATATAATAATCTCGGAGAACAATGGTGCCGAAAATTTTCGATCCGTTGCGCGCTCTTGGGATCCGGTGATTAGACACCATTCGTTTTTGTGTGTATAGGTGGGTGATATAGCGCATAAATACATACAATGTTATTATTATATTTTTGCGTAGAACGCAAGCCAGTAAGTTTTCAGTTTTCCGGCAAGGAAAAATATTTGCGTTGCGCAATTGCGCAGTGACGGTTGAAAACATGCGCGGGCACTGGCTATATAATATAATAAATAATAATAATATACGTACGTAACACCGCGGGTGATCGTTTTGGTCAGAGAAGACTGCACGTATTAAACATATTTATAATGTACTGGTCGATATATTATAGTAAATCTGGCAATATAAATTTTATTTAACGCGGTTTTATTATTGTTACAATTTTTATTTTCAGGAAAGGGATAAAATACAATTGGTAAATACGCGTACACTAATATAATATAATGCATATTTGTATTATTAAAATAAAAGTAAAATGTCTGTAATCAGTTACTTCCTGGTCTACGATGAGAGACATTACCCTATCTATCATGATGATGACAAGAGTGCGGTGTGATTTCGAGTGTGTAATTACTAATTGCATTATATTATCATTTCAGAGAGTGAAGTATTACGCGGCTGGGTAAGACGTGATAGTAATTTAATGTATGTGAGTTTCGTCTAACTCTCAACCATATAATATTTAATATATAATTTTCTAAGAAAAAATGTAACATGTTATATATAATATTTATACATAATTCACTTTTATGTTATAGGTTATTGTTACCCATTATTACGTTAAGGTATGTGAATATATCAGTGCTAATATATCATATTATTATTCTCGAGAAATGTATAATATATATTATTATGTACAAAAAAATATATATGTAATATGGAGCTAACCTAACCTGCGAGACTGCTGATCAAAAAAATACAAAAAATATTCCAATTTAACTTTTTTTTTTTTAATGTTCTCAATAATTTATAGTTTTTGGGTTATTTCATATTTGAATGATTTAATGATTCAACTGAAGTTTAAAAAATTTGGACATTATAATACATTATATTAATGTAAAAAACCAAATGGGAAATAAAAATCCGTCTAATAAAGTTGAACATTGAAAACAGAAATCTCGGAGTACAGCTCTACATTCAATTATTTATATGATGTTAGTATCTGCGTTAGGTTAATGGCTTAAATTTTCAGTTACGTTGACAATAATGGAATTTTATTTTCTTACTCTACCTGCAATTTAGCTTAGCAAAAAACAAAATCCAGATATGATTTGATTATATTAATGGTTTTTAATAAAAATTTAAGAATATATTATAATAAATTAAAATGTATTCCATTTACTAAGAACTAATGAAAATGAACAATAGTATACCTATAACAATGAAATTTTGAGTTTCAACACTATTTAAAGAATGGATTTTTCTAAAATTATTTAAATATTCGAACATTAAATAGTACCTAGATTTATTAATTATTCAGCATCTAAAATTAAATAATCGTATTAAAAATTATTTACAATTAAGACAACTATTGTAATTTATTTTTACTGTTAGATATATAACTAATAAACATATTATTATAGTAACATATTTTTCGACGGTATCTAGCATTACATAATTGTTTGAGGGTGATTGTAAAATTGTAACACTATTTTAAAATTATATTTGTTATTTGCTTAAAATGATTTAATAAAAATAATCTAAAGTAACCAAATATTTTTTTTCAAATTATTACGAGTACATGAAATTAGGAATGAACAAATTATTAAAGCAAATAACTAAATTATGCTCTATGCCTCTATCTATAAAACAAATTCATCAAAAACTAAAAAATTCAAAACTAAAAAAAATATACCAAGAAAGTATTTATTGATAAGCTTAAAAAATATTTCAATAACATACCCAATAATATATTTAATTGTACTATGGTTATATTTATTTAAAATATAAGTTTTAAAAACTGGTTATTTAAAATTTATACCTTTTACCTATATAGTACCATACATCAATTAAAAATATTTACTAAACAATGTACTCTAAAATGTTTGTTTATATTATAAATTATGTTATATTTTACCTTATTTGTTAATAATATTTTTTTATGTTATTATTTTTTTAGCTTCTAATTTTTGCTTTTTTCATAACTTTAAATGAGTATACATTTGCTCTCCGATAAGAAATTGTATCTCAGTGTAGGAGTCTGACATTTTTTCTAATATTGTATTAATATTTACCAGTAAACTAAATTTCACTATAGAAATATTAATATAAATTTATTATTTCCAATATTTTGTTCCTTGATAAAAAACTAAGTTTGGCGACCTTAGCACATTTTATTGGTAACCAGCAATTATTATGGTATAAAATTATTGAACAGATTCCACTTAATATAGATAGGCACTTAACAAGATGAAAACGATTTTTTTTTTTTTTTTTTATAATGGAACACCCATTATAATAACGCGAACCCTTATGTTGATGGTGAACAATGATAGCTTTTTCCTTCCAATATTTCAAATATTATGACGTTTAACTCGTGGGCGCGAACGGTCAAAAACATATTGTACCTATATTATTATTGTATACGAATAGACACGTGGGCGGTGAAACGGCTCGGCGTGGTGACCGATAGAATTGTGTACCTATGTGTAAGTATTATGTTCCTTGGAATTTAAACGAAAATTATACTATCAAATTCTCGCATCATTAGCATACCAGATGACTGAATAAGAAAAAATCACATTAGATAGGTACTTAAAAAGCAACCATTTGAAATTAAAATAAAATAAATAACGAAATGAAACTTTTACGTTTATCCAGTATCTATGATTAATCATAAATGTATAAATATATTATATAATTGGATATAGTATAAGCATTGTACATAGTCACTGACTATAAATTATTCATTTTATAATACGCATATCACACTATCCTCTTAAAAATGATAATTATTCGATCCATTTACATAACAATATATATTACAAACACTGAAACACAACCATAGGTACGTCATCGCATACTTTTATAGTTGAAAGTCGTCGACACTGTATATTTATTATTCGTTTATAAAATGAAAATTCTATAAAAAAAAATGTATATATTCTATTTCAGACAAATATCATGAAATGTATTAGCGATTGTATAGTACCTTTAGTACCACTAGATCAGGTAGAACAGCCGGAAAAATTAGGTCTGTTCACGGATCCCGTGAAAAATGCAATTTAATTCTCCATGTTACATAATTAATGTTCATTACACGATTACACTGCAGTTATATAAAATAATGTATCTTATGGCTTGCCATATCATTATGTTTGGTATGCAAGTATTGAACAGAAAATATTTTCCATTTTTCATGAAATATAAATTATCTAGTAATCCTCAAATATTTAATTCCGTAGCGTCAAACCCATAATTTTCCGGCATGATTTCTGTCCTGTCTACCTATATACACTGCAGTCAACTGTCGAGCAAAATCCGTGTACCTAAAACAAATAGGTGTAATAATTTACAGGTAACCATTGTCGATATGACACAATTTAACGGATTTACATTTAATTTATTTTTATATTTTAATATGATTAATATATTTTGAAAGCGGTCAACCGCGTTTCAGACTGACGTGTAGGACAGTGGGTGGTGAACATTATTTTAGATTTTGTTTTATCTTTTGTCTCAACAATTTCTACATCTTATAGCGCTACTATACGTTACTAAACATATATTGATTTATATATATATATATGCAATATGTATAGGTATTTAAAAAAAAAAAAAAAAAATTGACTATTTAATCTTGATTAATAAAGAATTTATATCATTTATACGACTCTTCTACCACGCATACCATGATAAACAAAATATTATGACGAATTTGTTTTTTTCTAATAGGTATATGTAATGAAAGAGACTCGATGTAAATATAATTTATAGTTATAAATACGTGGTTGATGTCGTAAAAGACTAATAGTATTTTTTCAACTGATTATTTTAATTATTCTAAAATCAGTAGAGCTCCCCACACATTACATACACTTCAACTGCGCAGTTCTAAAATAACTAACTTGTTAGTTTCTCTATATTTACTTTTCGATATTCTTTATAATATTTAAATAATAGAACAGCGAGAAGAGACTATATTGAACGAATATAAAATAAATATTACTAATCAAAATAATACCTATTTGTAATGTATTGTGTGAAATGATGATTAGCAATATTATTAATGAAAAAGACAAAAGTATTAATAAATATTAAATAACTAAATACCAATAGTCAATATTATAATAAAAATTATTGTGAAGATGACCAAAACACTCAATCGGTATAAATATTTTGTGTAAAGCATAAAATAGTAAAAACGTGATTTGAATTCTAGAAATAATTTAAATGTTACAGTCGAATTTAAATCCAAATCGAACGTGACATTGGCAGTAAATAGAATGAAAAGAGTATTATTACATGTTAGTTATATTGGGAGTGGAGAGTTGCGTTTTGCGTGATCCTACAAACTCAGTTTTCTCTAGTAGATTTTAAACTTCGTGGCGAACCACATTGGAATAAGCAATACGACGCTTGAGGTTTACGATCAATTGGAGCACGTAAAAATGTGTTGTTTTTTATTGAGTTAAAATGTGTTCCTATATTTTATTGATGACTTGAAAAATAAACTAAACACGTGGGCGAATCAATAGCCTAAACCAGTTAAACCATAAAAAAAAAACTTTAAATACTAAATTTTTACGAGATAAATAAACGCGATTTAATTCGAGGTAACATTTTATCATGTGAATTTTTTCAACAATTAATTTAAAAAAAAAACCCTTTCAGTTATATTCTCTATATAACACTACATAATACTCTTTATAATATGGCAAACGTTTAGAAAACGTAAATGGCTGAAATGATACCAATTACAATACTACGATAATAATGGGCCTCAACGTGACAAAGTACTTAGAGTTATAGTGGAAGATACCACCATGCGTATAGTGTACGTTTTTTAGAAATTATATTTTTTACGCGTTTATTATATTATATTATACAAACGACAAAATAAGAATACAACACGCAGTTCCTATATCAGAAAAATAGAAAGAAAGTTAGTAACCTATACATATCGATCGCGAAAAACGTGCACGTGGAGTACGTGACGAGAATATTGTAAACGTTTTTTTTTTTTTTGTTAATTTTATAAACTTCCTGTTCTAGCTATTATAATATTATTATAAAGGTATGCTACCATCAAAATTTCTGAAAAGATCCAAGTTTAGACGGTTCAGTAGGTTTTTATTATTTTTATAACTATAAGACTGTTTTTTCATGTTCGCTTATTAAATAATTTTCAAAGTGGATTGTAATTTTTAACCAAATTCTAATGTAAAAAAACAATAAAAATATCTAAAGACTACATTATTTATTATACATACCATCAATATATTATTATGTACCACTTAGCTAGACGATGTTTATTGTACATTTTCTACACGCATATAACTTAATAAAATATACAAATATATTTTAGTACCACTCTGAACGGAGCGATGAATATATTGATTTTACTATGATGTATATTTTTTCTGTCTATCATCACTTTTTTCTTTTGGAGCAGTAAAAATACTTGGATTTTCAGTTTAAACTTTTAAGGGTGGTATTTTGTAAAACGTTGAGTCTAATTGACACTTTATAAAGTTAAGAGTAAAATTTATG
Organism: Melanaphis sacchari; assembly: GCF_002803265.2. Taxonomy (NCBI): domain Eukaryota; kingdom Metazoa; phylum Arthropoda; class Insecta; order Hemiptera; family Aphididae; genus Melanaphis; species Melanaphis sacchari. Next base: position 23,880,467 of record NW_020270366.1, on the reverse strand, counting down.
ATGTTTTACGTTAATTCCGTTTTTGACAAAATCAATTTTTTCAAATAATTAGCTTAAAAAAAATATTTTTGTTTAATAAAGTCACACTAACAGTATATTGGAAAAATAAGGCATATTATAACTATTGTATTTATTTGTTTTAAATGTATTTTACTGTTTACAATCGGTTTCGATTATTTCGTAGAGATTATTTAGTATGTTATGCTATTTTCTTTATTCATTATTGGGTTTGCATTCTAATATTAAAAACTCGATATTTTTTTTTTTTTTTTTAACTCAAAAATGGATAATTACAGAATTTACATTTTTACTGAATATTTGTACTAATGTTTATTATAAATGAGGAAATTTTCAAAATATTTTGACTCTTTTTTAAGCTGTTTATAGGTGTTTTAAATTAATGACTTCTTATTATTTTTTTTTTTTTTATCGATTCAAATGCGATACAGTTTATGCTTTCGATTTAAAAATATGTGAAATTTAATAAAAATAGTACTATATAAGTAATCTTACAAGAATTATAAGAAAGTCTTGGCGAAAAAGTATTTAAATAAGTATTATGTATTATTAACCTACCAACAAGTTTAAAAAAAATCCAACTAAATTCTTAATAAAACAAACACATAAAGTAAAATTTCAATATCAAGTCGCATAAAGAATTATTAAATATTTAATGAATTATTTATGAGTTAAATAATGATCTTTTAAACATGGTTTAGTAACCAATGATTGGTTTAATACATTTTAATTAACCATTAAATTAGTGATTTATATATGTAACCTGGTATAAATTTAATGAATTGTTTCCACTCAGTATTGTTTAATTATTTTATAATAATATGGTCATCTACGGATTGCGCATACTAGACACCTGCAATGTAATGACATTATTTTAATCAAAGCCGATATAGTTGTTAAATGCGAATATAGAGGTGCGCCCTGGATATTATAATACATATATCTTTAAGGGTACTGATCGTAGTAATATGTGTGTAGAATTTTTTAAATATATATTAGTTACAATAAAATATTTTATTGCACTTCATCACTCTACTCAAAACACAATAAAATTATATTTTTATGTTGATATCTAAAAAAAAAAGCATAAAAAATGGTGAACATGTATTTTAAATATTATAAAATATTCATAAGATTTTTATTAGGACATTAAGACCATTTATTAGGTCTGCTAATACAAATAATTATAGGTTTGAAATTTCTAATTATGATTTTTAAAATCTGAAAAAAATATACCTACATTATTTTCAGTATATTGTATTGTTATATTAAAAAAATAAAAAACTAATATGTTTTCCCAATCAACTTTTACCGCAAAAACAAAAGTAAACCAAACCTAAAAGCTATAACCGCTGCTACTAAATCGTCTAAAAACCAAAAGTAAATAATACAAAATCTTAAAAATTTTAAGAACAAATTAATCATTTGAGAATACATAATATTATACCTATCATGCAAAAACATCTAAAATAAAAATAGATAATATTATATTTGTGTGTAATAAGATTGATTTTGTAACAGCGCGGTAAAACAAATCCCAAGTAAATTAATATACGTCGTAGATTACTTCTGCAAAGTAGTTCACGAGAGATAAAAACCGCCAATGCATTTACTCATATGCGCGACCGCGCCGGCGCCTCACATCATCTCACAATAATAAAATACTACATAATTGCTTCGGAGACGACCCAAATATATACTCAAAACGGTTTGAACCTCCAGCACCGGCAAATGGGTCGACAAAGTAGCACATGGACACGACTGGCCACCACTGTACCGATGCGGATCCTGGACCAGCGACGCACGTTGCGCAGGCACGGGAGCCCGGCTGTTGGTGGACATGACCCGGTTAACTGACGCCGCGGTGGACGGCAATTGATACCGAGTCGGGCCGCCGCCCCTGCCGCGGCCAGTCACAGTCTGGGTGGGCGAGCTGTAACTGTCCCGATCGCTGCTCGTCAAGCGTGCGGAGTCGATGACGCTTGGTCTCGATCCATCCTGCGGAGCGTCATCGTTCCTCGGCGGCGGCGGTGCCGTTCTGGTGTTGCATCATCGATCACATGGGACGCCGTTGAGGAACGTGACCGGCGGCGCGTTCCGCCGAGCGGCAACCTGAGCAGGTCTGTTGGACCAGCACGCAATCGGTCAGTGATATCCTCCGGTGCGGTGGCCCGAAGTGGTGCACGTCTGCCGTCAGTCCGTCCGCTGTCATGCAGTCAGCGACTGTGACCGTATGCCCGCGCCGAGCCTGGACCGGTGGATATCTCGGACATGCACGACGACAGGTCGGAAGACGGATTGACCAGCAGCGGGTTGGGGCCCTTCCGGTGGCCGGCGCAACCGAACGCGGCGGACGCGGCGACGGCGGCCAGCGACGCGTGCAAGCACCAGCGAACACGGCGTACCGGCGGTCGGACGGCGGCGCGCCGGATCTCTGGGCTATCAGCGCGCGGCCCACGCCCTCGC